>NC_135893.1:43188031-43511556 GCF_964194155.1 Cetorhinus maximus | reverse complement strand
TGGGGGATGAGCAGTGTCGCAGGGGGTTAACAGTGTCAGGGGGGTAGGAAGCAGTGTTGGGGGGGGTGAGCAGTGTCGGGAGTGGGTAGTGTCGGGGGGAGGTGAGCAGTGTCGGGGGCGGGGAGCAGTGTCGGGGGGTGGGGAGCAGTGTCGGTGGGGTGAGCAGTGTCGGGGGATGAGCAGTGTCGGGGGGGGTGAGCGGTGTCGGGGGGGTGAGCGGTGTCGGGGGGTGGGGAGCAGTGTCGGGGCGGGGAGCAGTGTCGGGGGGTGGGGAGCAGTGTCGGGGGGGGGGGTGTGCAGTGTCGGGGGGTGGTGAGCAGTGTCGGTGGGGGTGGGCAGTGTCGGGGGGGTGGTGAGCAGTGTCTGGGGGGTGGGCAGTGTCGGGGTGGGAAGCAGTGTCGGGGGGTGAGCAGTGTCGGGGGGGGTGAGCAGTGTCGGGGGGGGTGAGCAGTGTCAGGGAGGTGGGGAGCAGTGTCGGGGTGGGGAGCAGTGTCGGGGTGGGGAGCAGTGTCGGGGGGGTGAGCAGTGTCGGGGGGGTGAGCAGTTTCGGGGGGGTGAGCAGTTTCGGGGGGAGTTAGCAGTGTCGGGGGGTGGGGAGCAGTGTCGGGGAGGGTTAGCAGTGTCGGGTAGGGGTGAGCAGTTTCGGGGGGGGTGAGCAGTGTCGGGGTGGGTGAGCAGTGTCGGGGGTGGGTGAGCAGTGTCGGGGGGTGGTGAGCAGTGTCGGGGGAAGCAGTGTCGGGGGGGTGAGCAGTGTCGGTGGGGGGGTGAGCAGTGTCGGGGGGGGGGGTGAGCAGTGTCGAGGGAAGCAGTGTCGGGGGGGTGAGCAGTGTCGGTGGGGGGTGAGCAGTGTCGGGGGGGGGTGAGCAGTGTCGGGGGTGGGTGAGCAGTGTCGGGGGGGGTGAGCAGTGTCGGGGGAAGCAGTGTCGGGGGGGTGAGCAGTGTCGGGGGGGAAGCAGTGTCGGGGGGGTGAACAGTGTCGGGGGGGGTGAGCAGTTTTGGGGGGGTGAGCAGTGTCGGGGGGTGGTGAGCAGTGTTGGGGGGTGAGCAGTGTCGGGGGGTGGGGTGAGCAGTGTTGGGGGGTGAGCAGTGTCGGGGGGGTGGTGAGCAGTATTGGGGGGTGAGCAGTGTCGGGGCGGGGTGAGCAGTGTCGGAAGGGGGGAGGTGAGCAGTGTCGGGGGGAGTTAACAGTGTCAAGGGGGTAGTGAGCAGTGTTGTGGGGGGGTGAGCAGTGTCGGGGAGTGGGTAGTGTCGGGGGAGGTGAGCAGTGTCGGGGGGGAGGGGAGCAGTATCGGGGTGGGGGGGAGCAGTGTCGAGGGGGAGGAGCAGTGTCGGGGGAGGAGAAGTGTCGGGGGGGTGAGCAGTGTCGGGGGGGTGAGCAGTGTCGGGGGATGGGGAGCAGTGTCGGGTGGGGGGAGCAGTGTCGGGGGGGATGGGCAGTGTAGGTGGGGTGAGCAGTGTCGGGGGGGTGAGCAGTGTCGGGGGGGGGTGAGCAGTGTCGGGGGGGGTGAGCAGTGTCGGGGGGTGGGGAGCAGTGTCGGGTGGGGGGAGCAGTGTTGGGGGGGATGGGCAGTGTAGGTGGGGTGAGCAGTGTCGGGGGGGTGAGCAGTGTCGGGGGGGGTGAGCAGTGTCGGGGGGGGTGAGCAGTGTCGGGGTGGTGTGAGCAGTGTCGGGGGGGTGGGGAGCAGTGTCGGGGGGGTGGGGAGCAGTGTCGGGGGGTGAGCAGTGTCAGGGGGGTGGGGAGCAGTGTCGGGTGGGGAGCAGTGTCGGGGGAGGTTAGCAGTGTTGGGGGGTGGGCAGTGTCGGGGGGGGGTGAGCAGTGTCGGGGGGGTGAGCAGTGTCGGGTGGGGAGCAGTGTCGGGGGCGGTTACAGTGTCGGGTGGGGAGCAGTGTCGGTTGGAGAGCAGTGTCGGGGGGGGTCAGCAGTGTCGGGGGGTGGGCAGTGTCGGGGGGGTGGGCAGTGTCGGGGGGGTGAGCAGTGTCGGGGGGGTGAGCAGTGTCGGGGGGGTGAGCAGTGTCGGGCGGTGAGCAGTGTCGGGGGGTGAGCAGTGTCGGTGGGGGTTAGCAGTGTCGGGGTATGGGGAGCAGTGTTGGGGGGGATGGGCAGTGTCGGGGGGGGGCGTGAGCAGTGTCGGGGGGTGGGGAGCAGTGTCGGGGGGGTGAGCAGTGTCGGTGTGAGCAGTGTCAGGGGGGTGGGGAGCAGTGCTGGGGGGGATGGGTAGTGTCGGGGGGAGGTGAGCAGTGTCAGGGGGGTGGGGAGCAGTGTTGGGGGGGTGAGCAGTGTCGGGGGGTGAGCAGTGTCGGGGGGGTGAGCAGTGTCGGGGGGAGTTAGCAGTGTCGGGGGGTGGGGAGCAGTGTTGGGGGGGCGATGGGCAGTGTCGGGGGGGTGAGCAGTGTCGGGGGGGTGGAGCAGTGTCGGGGTGAGCAGTGTCGGGGGGTGGGGAGCAGTGTCGGGGGGGTGAGCAGTGTCGGTGTGAGCAGTGCTGGGGGGGATGGGTAGTGTCGGGGGGAGGTGAGCAGTGTCAGGGGGGTGGGGAGCAGTGTCGGGGGGGGTGAGCAGTGTCGGTGGGGTGGGGAGCAGTGTTGGGTGGAGTGAGCAGTGTTGGGGGGGATGGGCAGTGTCGGAGGCGGTGAGCAGTGTCGGAGTGGGGAGCAGTGTCGGGGGGGAGCAGTGTCGGGGTGGGGAGCAGTGTCGGGGGGTGGGGAGCAGTGTCGGGGTGGGGAGCAGTGTCGGGGTGGGGAGTAGTGTCGGGGGGGAGCAGTGTTGGGGTGGGGAGCAGTGTCGGGGGGGTAGCAGTGTCGGGGTGGGGAGCAGTGTCGGGGGAAGGTGAGCAGTGTCGGAGGCGGTGAGCAGTCTTGGCGGGGGTGCGTGATCCAGTACCCTCAGCATATTCTTGCTGTGCAGTGGACGAATATCGGGGTCCAGTTCTCAATGTCCCAGAAATCTGAATTCCTCCCTCCAATGTCGAATCTCCAGCTGCAACTTTACCTCTCATTTCCCCAGTATTGGATGTCTAACATCCTGGAGCCTTTGAGAGCCAGTTTTGATCTTTTTACTTTCTCCTCCTTTGCCTGAATTGGCAGCATGATCCATTTCAGCGCTTTGAGATAACTCACCTTATTTCCTTCACTCTCACTGAGAAAGTGTCTGCCAGCCAACCAGGGAAAGAAAGTGTAAATTCATCAATCTATTCTGCAAATAAGTAGGGGCACATGCCCAACATGCTGGCGAGAAGGTGGCACTCTGTTACTGACATCCTTAAAAAGGTAAAGAGGGAGAATCTGGCTCAAAATTAAACAACTGTTTCAATCTGCTTCTTAACACAGGTCTTACAATGCATTGTTTCCTATCAACAGGGAGCAGCTCTTCTTAAATAAAGAATATTGCATTTCCAAAAGAGAATTTGAAAGTAACAGTTGTAGATTGGAAAGTTTAAACATTGAGTGTCAGTGCATTACAGCCACATTGATAAAATCCTGAGGTACGCTGAGATAACAGACCGGTGCATCACAACCTGGTCACTTTGAGAAATATTTTAGAGTTTTTTTTGTTTTTCCAATATTTTAAATCATGGATACAGTCCCCTTGGGATCACTTTTCATTTTGAGTCCAGCATGTGCCGGCTTACCTTCTGTCATTGTCTGAAAATACATCTTGCCACTATATTGGCCAAAGCCGGCCACTGTCCGTGCTCGCACTTGAAAGACATAGATGGTGCCTGCATGGAGGCTGCGGATGGTGGCGGTGTTTGTCTGACTCTTCACAGTTGAGGAGTTGTGTTCACTTTGATCCTACACACACAGAATAGGAAGAAACACTTTTCAGGCACTTCTCAGTCTGGCATATAACATTTATAATTATTCTCACACCCTATCCTTATCTCTGCTTGTAATTTAACTATTAACTCTCAGTTTATTCACTGGTTATACAATTGGATGCTCAAGAAACTCCTGCAATGTAGAACCAACTTGAGAATACATGCTGCCGACGTGAGTACTCTCCCAGCCCTGCCCTCAGGTGACAATTGTTTTGTGGTTTGGTTTCTACCTTGAACACTATTTGGATCTCTCTTTGAGTAACTTGTGGCTTGTTCTGGATTGGGAAGGTTTCCCACTAATGAGTCATCCTCTTCTTCTTAGGCAGTCCCTCTGGGCTGAGGAACATATATGATAGGAGCAGAAGTAGGCCAATTGGCCCCTCGAGCCTACTCCGCCATGCAATAAGATCATGGCTGATTTGTTTGTGTTTCGAGTTCCACATTCCCATCTACCCCCGATAACCTTTGTTTCCCTTACCTAACAATCTACCTACCTCCGCTTTAAAAATGTTCAGTGACCCCGCTTCCACTGACTTCTGGGGCAGAGAGTTCCAAAGTCACAATCCTCTGAGAGAAAGAAATTCTCCTCATTTCTGTTCTATAACAGCGATCCCTAAATTGAAAACAGTGCCCTTTCTTCTACTACGGGGTTGTGCGTCCTGAGGAGACTAAAACGTCCAATGCTGGATCCACACGCTCTGCCACAGGGAGTGTTTGACGAGGCGGGTGGGTGGGATGCTCGGGTTCCGCTGTTTGTGCTTGGCCTCCACCTGGGACTGTGGGAGACGTTCAAAATGTTTGGCACTTTCACGGATGCTTCTTCTCCAGTTTGGGTGGTCTCGAGCAAAAGATTCCCACATATCACTGGGGATGTTAAATTTTTGCATGGAGGTTTTGAGAACGTTGCTGAAACGCTTCCCCTGCCCTCCTGGTAACTGCTTGCCATGATGAAGTGTAGGATAGAGAGATTCTTGTGTCAGGCATGCGGACGTGGCCCACCCAACATAGCTGACTAACCATAACTAGTGCCTCGATACTGAGGATGTTGGTCCGAGAGAGGACGGTGATATTTTGCCATTGAATTTGCAGGATTTTGTAGAGGCATCGCTGGTGATATTTCTTCAGGGGATTAAGGTGTATGCTGTATGTTGTCCATGTCTCTGATGCATGCAGGAGGGCAGCTAGCACTGTGGACCATGAGCTTGGTGCTGGGTTTGAGATCTTTGTCATTTGAACATTTAGGGGAGGTGGTGATGTGATGGAATTGTCACTGGACTAATCAGACACCTGGGCTCGAGTCCTATCACGTCAGATGGTGAAATTTGAATCTGGAATTAAAAGTCTAATGATGACCATGAAACCATCGTTGATTGTTGTAAAAACCCATCTGGTTCACTAATGTCCTTTAGGGAAGGAAATCTGCCATCCTTACCTGGCCTGGCCTACATGTGACTCCAGATCCACAGCAACGTGGTTGACTCTTAAATGTCCTCCGAATCCGTTGTATCAAACCGCTAAACAGGAATGAGACTAGATGGACCATCCGGTATAACGAAATGGCAAACTCAGCTTTGTCAATCCAGTAAAGTCCTCCTTACTAACATCTAGGGGCTAGTGCCAAAATGGGGGGAGCTGTCTCACAGGCTAAACAGCCAACAGTCTGACATAGTCAGTCTCACGGAATCATACCTTACAGATAATATCCCAGACCTCACCATCAACATCACTGGGTATGTCCTGTCCCACAGGCAGGACTGACCCAGCAGAGGTGGCAGCACAGCGGTACACCGTCAGGAGGGAATTGCCCTGAGAGTCCTCAACATCGACTCCAGACCCCATGAAGTCTCATGGCACCAGGTCAAGCATGGGCAAGGAAACCTCCTGCTGATTACCACGTACCCTCAGCTGATGAATCCATGTTGAACACCACTTGCAGGAAGCATTGAGGATGGCAAAGGCACAGAATGTACTCTGGGTGGGGAGCTTCAATGTCTATCACCAAGAGTGCCTCAGTAGCACCACTACTGACCATGCTGGCTAAGTCCTAGACTGAGTCTGCGGAGGGTGTGAGGGAATCAACAAGACCTCATGCTCATCAACCTACCTGCCACGGATGCATCTGTCCATGACAGTATCAGTAGGAGTGACTATCGCACAGTCCTTGTGGAAACAAAGTCCCATCCTCACATTGAGGATACCCTCCATCGTGTTGTGTGGCACTACCACCGTGACTAAATGAAATGAGTTTCGAATAGGTCTAGCAACTCATCCATGAGGTGCTGTGGGCCATCAGCAGCAATAGAATTACATATAACCGCAATCTGTAACCTCATGGCCAGGCATATCCCCAACTCTACCATTGCCACCCAGCCAGGGATCAACCTGGTTCAATGAAGAGTGCAGGAGGGCATTCCAGGAGCAGCACCAGGCATACCTAAAAATGAGGTGTCAACCTGGTGAAGCTACAACACTGGACTACTTGTGTGCCAAACAGCATAAGCAGCAATTGATAGACAGAGTTAAGCAATTCCACAACCAACAGATCAGATGTAAGCTCTGCAGTCCTGCCACATCCAGTCATGAATGGTGGTGGACAATTAAACAACTCACTGGAGGAGGAGGCTCCACAAATATTCCCATCCTCAATGATGGAGGAGCCCAGCACAGCAGTGCAAAAGTTAAGGGAAGCATTTGCAACAATCTTCACCCAGAAATGCCAAGTGGATGATCCATCTCGGTCTCCTCCGGAGGACCCCAGCAGCAGATGCCAGTCTTCAACAAATTCAATTCACTCCAGGTGATATCAAGAAATGGCTGAAGGCACTGGATACTGCAAAGGCTAGAGGCACTGACAATATTCCAGCAATATAGCACTGAAGACTTGTGCTCCAGAACCTGCCGCGCCCATAGCCAAGCAGTACAGCTACAGCAATGGCATCTAGCTAGCAATGTGGAAAATTGCCCAGGTATGTCCTGTACACAAAAAGCAGGACAAGTCCCAATTACCGCCCCATCATTCTGCTATCTATCATCAGTAAAGATATGGAGGGGTCATCAACAGTGCTATCAAGCAGCACTTGCTCAGCAATAACCTGCTCACTGACACTCAGTT
Source organism: Cetorhinus maximus (assembly GCF_964194155.1). Taxonomy (NCBI): domain Eukaryota; kingdom Metazoa; phylum Chordata; class Chondrichthyes; order Lamniformes; family Cetorhinidae; genus Cetorhinus; species Cetorhinus maximus. The sequence goes on along the minus strand of NC_135893.1, from coordinate 43,504,629 downwards.
TGGGTTTCACCAGGGCCACTCAATTCCTGACCTCACTACAGCTTTGGTTCAAATATGGACAAAACAGCCGAACTCCAGAGGTAAGGCAAGAGTGACTGCCCTTAACACCAAGGCAGCATTTGACAGAGTGTGGCATCGAGGAGTCCTAGCAAAACAAGTCAATGGGAGTCACTGCAGGAGTTCGTCAGGGTAGTGTCCTAGGCCCAACCAACTTCAGCTGCTTTATAAATGACCTTTTTTCATTATGAGGTCAGAAGTGGGGATGTTTGCTCATGATTGCACAAAGTTCAGCACCATTCGTGACTCCTCAGATACCGAAACAGCCCCTGTCAAAATGCAGCAAGACCTGGACAATATCCAGGCTTGGGCTGACAAGTGGCAAGTAACAATTGGAATCACAGAATCTTTACAGCATAGAAGGAGGCCATTTGGCCCATCATATCAACACCAGCTCTCCAAATGAGCATTCTGACCTGGCGCCATTGCCATGCTTTTCCCCCGTACTCTTACACATTGTTTCTATTCAAATAATCGTCTAATGCCCTCTTGAATGCCTCGATTGAACCTGCTTCCACCACATTTCCAGGCAGTGCATTCCAGACCCAAACCACTCATTGTGGCAGCAATAGAATTACATATAACCACAATCTGTAACCTCAAATCCTCATGGCAGGCTGGTACAGAAGGTAAAGTCGCACGGGATCAGAGGTGAGCTGGCAAGATGGATACAGAATTGGCTTGGTCATAGAAGACAGAGGGTAGCAGTGGAAGGGTGCTTTTCTGAATGGAGAGCTGTGACTAGTGGAGTTCCGCAGGGATCAGTGCTGGGACCTTTGCTGTTTGTAGTATACATAAATGATTTGTAGGAAAATGTAACTGGGTTAATTAGTAAGTTTGCAGACGACAGTAAGGTTGGAGGAGTTGCAGATAGTGAAGAGGATTGTCAAAGGATACAACGGGATATAGATCGGTTGGAGACTTGGGCAGAGAAATGGCAGATGGAGTTTAATCCGGACAAATGCGAGGTAATGCATTTTGGAAGGTCTAATACAGGTAGGAATTATACAGTAAATGGCAGAACCCTTAAGTGCATTGACGAGCAGAGGGATCTGGGTATACAGGTCCACAGGTCACTGAAAGTGGCAACGCAGGTGGATAAGGTAGTCAAGAAGGCAAATGGCATGCTTGCCTTCATCGGCAGGGGTATTGAGTATAAAAGCTGGGAAGTCATGCTGCAGCTGTATAGAACCTTGGTTAGGCCACACTTGGAATTTTGCGTGCAATTCTGGTCGCCAAATTACCAGAAGGATATGGAGGCGTTGGAGAGTGTGCAGAGGAGGTTTGCCAGGATGCTTCCTGATCTGGAGGTTATTAGCTATGAAGAGAGGTTGGAGAAACTCAGATTGTTCTCACTAGAGCGATGGGGATCGAGGGGCGACTTGATAGAAGTTTACAAAATTATGAGTGGCATGGACAGAGTAGATAGTCAGAAGCTTTTTCCCAGGGTGGAAGAGTCAATTACTAGGGGACATAGATTAAAGGTGAGAGGAGAAAACTATAGAGGAGATGTGCGGGGCAAGTTTTTTACGCAGAGGGTAGTGAGTGTCTGGAATTCGCTGCCAGAGGAGGTGGTGGAAGCAGGTACGATAGTGGTGTTTAAGAGGCAGCTTGACAAATACATGAATAGGATGGGAAGAGAGGGATAGGGACCCCGGAAGTGCAAAATGTTTTAGTTTGACAGGCAATATGATCGGCGCAGGCTTGGAGGGCCAAAGGGCTTGTTCCTGTGCTGTACTTTTCTTTGTTCTTTGTTCTTCGTGTGAAAAAGCTTTTTCTCACGTCACATTTGCTTCTTTTGCAAATCACTTTAAATCTGTGCCCTCTCATTCTTGATCCTTTTACAAGCGGGGAACTTTTCACCCTATCTACTCTGCCCAGGCCCCTCATGATTTTGAACTTCTCTATCCAATTTCCTCTTAGCCTTCTCTCCAAGGAGAACAGTCCCAACCTCTCCAATCTATCTTCGTAACTGAAGTTTCTCATCCCTGGAATCATTCTTGTAAACCTTTTCTGCGCTCTCTCCAATGTGTTCACATCCTTCCTATTATGTGGCTCCCAGAACTGTATACAATACTCCAGCTGAGGTCTAATGAGTGTCTTATATAAATTCAGCATAACCTTCTCGCTCTTATACTCTATGCCCTTACTAGTAAAGCCCAGGATACTATATGCTTTATTAACTGCTCTCTCCACCTGCCCTGCCACCTTCAATGATCTATGCACATATACACCCACGTCTTTCTGCTCCTGCGCCCACTTCAAAATTTCACCCCTTGTTTTATATTGTCTGTCCGCGTTCTTCCTACCAAAATGCATCACTTCACACTTCTCTGCATTGAACTTTATCTGCCACCCATCTGCCCACTCCACCAACTTGTCTATGTCCTTTTGAAGTTCTACACTGTCCTCTTCACAGTTTACAACACTCCTAAGTTTCATATCATCCGCAAACTTTGAAATAGTCCCCTGCACACCAAGATCTAGATCATTAATATATATCAGGAAAAGCAAGGGTCCCAATGCTGATCTCTGGGGAACTCCACTACAAACCTTCCTCTAGCCCAAAAAATATCCATTGACCATTACTCTCTGCTTCCCATTTTTCAGCCAATGTTCTATCCATGTTGCTGATGCTCCTTTTAGTCCATAAGCAATAACTTTTCTCACAAGTCTGTTGTGTGGCACTGTATCAAATGCCTTTTGAAAGTCCATGTGCACCACATCAACAGCATTACCCTCAGTGACCTTTTCTGTTACACCTTCAAAAAACTCCAGCAAGTTAGTTAAACATAATTCCCTCTTTAGAAATCCATACTGGCTCTTCTTTATTAACCCATATTTATGCATGTGATTACTAATTGTATCCTGAGTAATTGTTTCTAGAATCTTGCCCACCATTGAAGTTAAACTGACTGGTCTGTAATCGCTGGGCTTATCCTTACAAACGTTTTTGAACAAGGGCGTAATGTTTGCAATTCTCCAGTCCTCTGGCAGTTCCTCTGAGTCTAGGGAAGACTGAAAGATTATGGCCAGTGTCCCTGCAATTTCTACTCTCACTTACTTCAAAATCTTTTGATGCATCTCATCCAGTCCCAGTGCCTTGACAACTTTAAGTACCAACAGTCTATTCAACACTTCTTCCCTATCAATTTTGAACCCTTTTAGTGAGAGAATTTCTTCGTCTGTCACCACGGCCTGTGTAGCATCTACCTCCTTGGTAAAGTCCATGTGTAAACTCCCTTTTAGGTCCCTAATCGGCCCTACTTCTCCGTTTACCACCCCTTTACTATTTATATACCTATAGAACACTTTGGGATTCCCCTTAACGTTGGCTTCCAGTCTTATCTCATAATCTCTCTTTGCTTCTCTGATATGCTTTTTCATCTCCCCTCTGAACCGTCTGTATTTCTCTTGGTTCTTAATTGTATTCTCTACCTGACACCTGTCATAAATGCATTTTTTCTTCTTTCTCTAAATTTCTATCTCCTTTTTCATCCAGAGTGCTCTGGCTTTGTTTGGCCTACCTTTCTCTTTCGATGGAATGTACCTTGACTGTGCCCAAACCAATTCATTTTTGAAGGTAGCCCATTGTTCAGCTACAGTTTTTCCCACCAATCTCTCATTCCAGTCTATCTGCCCCAGCTCCGTTCCTGCCCCATTGAAGTCAGCTCTCGTCTAGTTAATTATTCTTACTTTGGATTGCCTATCGTTCTTTTCTATCGTCATCCTAAAACATATAATACAATGATCACTGTCTCCTAAATCTTCATACCACACAAGTGCCAGGCAATGACCACCTCCAACAACAGAAAAATCTAACCATCACCCCTTGACATTCGATGGCATTACCATTGCTGAATCACCCACTATCAATATCCTGGGGTCACCATTGACCAGAAACTAAACTGGACCAGCCATATAAATACTGTTGCTACAAGAGCAGGTCAGAGGCTAGGAACCCTGCAGCGAGTAACTCTGTTCCTGACTCCTGAAATTCTGTCCACCATTTATGAGGCACAAGTCAGGAGTGTGATGGAATACTCTCCACTTGCCTGGATCAGAGCAGCTCCAACAACACCGTCCAGGACAAAGCAGCCCGCTTCGTTGGCACCACATCCACAAACATTCATTCCCTCCACCACCAACACACAGTAGCAGCAGTGTGTACTATCTTCAAGGTGCACTGCAGGAATTCACCAAGGCTCCTTAGACAGTACCTTCCAAACCCACGACTGCTACCATCTAGAAGGACAAGGGCAGCAGCCACATGGGAACAGCACCACCTGGAATTCCCCTTGAAGCCACTCACCATCCTGACTTGGAAATATATCGGCCATTCCTTCACTGTCGCTGGGTCAAAATCCTGGAATTCCCTCCCTAACAGCACTGTGGATGTACCTACACCACATAGGCTGCAGTGGCTCCACCATCACCTTCTCAAGGGCAATTTGGGATGGGCAATAAATGCTGGCCAGCAAAGCCATGAATGAATAATAAAAAAATCATAGCTGTTGTTTCAAGAATTCATAATAGTAAAATATACCTGTCATCACAGTTCTATCAATGTCATTGATTGTCTGAATTAAAATCTTTGAGAGGATCATCTCCATATCCATTCAAAGAGGTAAAGTAACTGCCCTCGATATCAATGCAACATTTCTTTGTGCCGCCAAGGAGCCCAAGTAACCTAAAGTCAGTGGGATTGAGGGGAAAATCATTCCACTGCAGCCAATTTAATTCACTCCACCCGATATCAAGAAATGTTTGAATACACTGGATGCCGTGAAGGCAATTAGCCCCAGCCACATTGTTGAGGACTGGTGCTCTGGAACTTATTGCATCGCGACCAAGCTGTTCTAGCTACAATACTGGCATCTAGTTGGCACTGTGGAAAATTGCCCAGGTCTGTCCTGTACACTAGAAGCCAGCCAAATCCAACCCAGACAATTACCACCTAATAAATCTACTCTCATTCATCAGCAAGTGATGGAAGGTGTCGACAACTGTGCTATCCTACTCTCTGACGCTCAGTTTGGTTTCCACTAGGGCCGTTCAGCTCCTGACCTCATTACAGCTGAGCATGGACTAAAGAGGTGAGGTGAGAGTAACTGCCCTTGAAATCAAGGCAGCACTTGACCGAGTGCGGCATCAAGGAACCCGAGCAAAACTGGAGTCAATGGGAATCAGGGGGAAAACTCTCCGTTGATTGGAGTCATACCCAGCAGAAAGGAAGATGGTTATGGCTGTAGGAGGCCAATAATCTCAGTCCTGGGACATTGCTGCACGAGTTCTTCAGGCTAGTGTCCTCGGCCCAGCCATGCTTCATCAATGACCTTCCTTCCATCATATGGTCGGAAGCGGGGATGTTTGATGATGATTGAACCATTTGTAACTGCTAGATAATGATGCAGTCTGTGTCTGGATACATCAAGACCACAAAACATTCAGGCTTGAGCTGATAAATGGCAAGTAATAGTCATGCCACACAAGTGCCAGGCAATAACCATCTCCAGTAAGAGAGAATCTAACCATTGACCCTTGACATTCAACAGCATTTCGATCACTGAAACACCCACCATCAACATCCTGGAGGTTACCACTGACCAGAAACTGACCGGTCGAGGCATATAAATATTGCAAAAGCAGATCAGAGGCTGAGCATTCTAGAGTCATAGAATGTTGCAGCACAGGAGGCTGCCATTTGGCCCATTTTGTTTGTGATGGCTCTCTGCAAAAGCAACTCGCCTAGTCCCAAACCCCGCTTTTTCCTCATAGCCCTGCAAATCTTTATCCACAGATAATATCCTGGCAGGGAGATCTGTTACTGCTGTTGGAGGGGAGGGAGGTGTTAAATTAGCATGTCGGGGGGATGGGAAACTGAGGGGCAGCTCAAATTGGAAGGAGGTAAAGCTGGTAACAGGAAGTAGAAAAGTGACAAGTGAAATTAGAAGGCAAGCAAAATGAGGAGAGCATCAACTAAGCTTAGAATGTGGAATAATGTCAAAAAGACAAAGTTAAGGACACTTTCTCTGAATGCACACAGCGCTCACAACAAGGCAGATGATTTAAAGGCACAAATAGAGGAAAATGGCTATGATCTATTTGCCATTATGGAAACATGGCTACAGGCTGACCAAGACTGGGAACTGAATATTCAAGGATATTCAACATTTAGGGAGGACAGGAAAAAGGAAAAGGAGGTGGAGTTGCGCTGATAATAAGGAATGGGATCAGAACATTACTGAAGGAGGATCTCAGATTGGAAGGACAAAATGTGGAATCTGTTTGGGTGGAGTTAAGAAACAGCAAGGGACAGCAAATATTGGTAGGAGTTGTTTACTGGCCACCAAACTGTAGTGGTAGTGTGGGGCATGGTATTAATCAGCAGATCAGAGAAGCATGTAGCATGGGTAATGTAATGTACAGTAATCATGGGTGGCTTCAATCTGCATATAGACTGGGTAAATCTAATGAGCATTAATGCTGTGGAGGAAGAATTTCTGGAGCGTGTGTTAAGGATTTTTTTTAGAGCAGTATGTTAGAACCATAGAAATGTTACAGCAAAGAGGCCATTCAGCCCATCATGTCTGCACTGGCTATAAAAGAAAAAAATAATAAACTAGCCATCCATTCTAATCCCATCTTCCAGCACCTGGTCCATAGCTTTGCAGGTTACAGCACTCCAGGTGCAGATCCAGGTACCATTTAAATGAGTTGAGGGTTTCTGCCTCCACCACCAAACCAGGCAGCGAATTCCAAACACCCAACACCTTCTGAGTGAAGAAGTTTTTCCTCATGTCCCCTTTAATCCTTCTACCAATCACCTTAAATCAGTGTCTCCGGTAATTGACCTCTTTGCTAGGGGAAACAAGTGTTTCCTGTCTACGCTATCTAGACCCCTCATAATCTTGTACTCCTCAATCAAGTCACCCCTCAGCCTCCTCTGTTCCAAGGAAAACAACCCTAGTCTATCCAATCTTTCCTCATAGCTACAATTTTCAAGCACTGTCAACATTCTTGTAAATCTCCTCTGTACTCTCTCCAGAGCAATTATGTCCTTCCTGTAATGCGGTGACCAGAACTGTACACAAAATTCCAGCTGTGTCCTAACCAGCATTTTATACAGTTCCAGCATTACATCAGAATGATGAAGAGTCATACAGACTCGCAACGTTAACTATGTTCCTCTCCGCAGATGCTATCAAACCTGCTGAGTTTTTCCAGCTATTTTTGTTTTTGTTTCAGATTTCCAGCATCCAAAGTATTTTGTTTTTATCCATCATTACATCCCTGCTTTTGTATTCAATACCTCATACAATAAAGGAAAGCATTCCATATGCTTTCTTCACCACCTTATCCACCTGTCCTGCCGCCTTCAGGGACCTGTGGACATGCAGTCCAAGGTCTCTCACTTTTCTACCCCTCTCAATATCCTCCCATTTATTGAGTATTTCCTTGCTTTGTTTGCCCTCCCCAAACGCATTACCTCACACTTCTCTGGATTGAATTCCATCTGCCTCTTCTCTGCCCATTCAACCAAACCATTGATATCATTCTGGAGCTGGCAGCTATCCTCTTCATAATAAACTACACAGCCAATTTTTGTGTCAACTGCAAATTTCCAATTACGCCTCCCACATTTAAATCCAAATCATTAATATATACAACAAACAGCAAGGGGCCTAACACTGAGCCCTGTGGAACGCCACTGGAAACCACTTTCTATTCACAAAAAAATTAATCAATTGACAATTACCCTTTGTTTCCTGTCACTGAGCCAATTTTGGATCCAACTCGCCACACTCCCCGGTGTCCCATGGTCTTTTACTTTTATGACTAGTTCGCCATGTGGGACCTTGTCAAATGCCACACTAAAATCCATGTAGACAACATCCAGTGCACTACCCTCATCAATCCTCCTTGTTACTTCCTCAAAAAATTCTATTAAGTTAGTAAGACATGAGCTTCCCCTAACAAAACCACGCTGACTGTCCCTGATCAATCCGTGCCTTTCTAAGTGACAGTTTATCCTGTGTCTCAAAATTGATTCCAATAATTTTCCCACCACCGAAGTCAGACTGACCACCTATAATTATTTGGTCTATCCCTTGCACCCTTTTTAAATAATGTTACAATGCTGGCAGACCTCCAATCCTCTGGAAACACATCTGTTTCTAGTAGGATTGGAAAATGATCCTCAGAGCATCCACTATTTCCTGGGATAAAATCCATCTGGCCCTGGTGATTCAGCCAATTTGATTTGCTCCAAGTGATATCAAGAAATGGTTGAAGGCATTGGATACTGCAAAGGCTATGGGCCCTGACAATATTCCAGCATAGTACTTCAGACTTGTGCTCCAGAACATGCCACACGCCTAGTCAAGCTGTTCTGGTACAGCTACAACATTGGCATCTAGCCCGGCAATGTAGAAAATTGCCCAGGGATGTCCTGTACACAAAAAGCAGGACAAATCAAACCCAGACAATTACTGCCTAATTGTCTAATCTCAATCATCAGAAAAGTAATGGAAGGGGTCATCCACAGTGCTAGCAAGTGGAACTTGCTTAGCAATAACCTGCCAGGGCCACTCAGCTCCTGACCTCATTACAGCCTTGCTTCAAAAATGGACAAAATAGCTGAATTCCAGAGGTGAGGTGACAGTGACTGCCCTTGACATCGAGGCAGCATTTGACAGAGTGTGACATCAAGGAGCCCTAGCAAAACTGGAGCCAATGGGAATCAGGGGGAAAACTCTCCACTGGATGGTCATACCTAGCACAAAGGAAGATGGTTGTGGTCATTGAAGGTCAATCATCTCAGCTTCAGGACATCACTGCAGGAGTTCCTCAGGGTAATGTCCTAGGCCCAACCATCGTCAGTTGCTTTATCAATGACCTTCTTTCCATCATAAGGTCAGAAGTGGGGATGTTCACTGATGATTGCACAATGTTCAGCGCCATTCGCAACTCCTCAGATACTGAACTAATCCAGGTCCAAATGCAGCAAGACGCGGGTAACAAGATCATGGCTGATCTGTTTGTATTCCGAGTTCCACGTTCCCATCTATGCCCGATAACCTTTGATTCCCTTGCCTAACAAGAATTTATCTACCTCTGCCTTAAAAATATTCAGTGACCCCGTCTCCACTGCCTTCGCATGCAGAGAGTTCCAAAGTCGCACAACCCTCTGAGAGAAAAAATTCTCCTCATCTCTGTCCTAAAAGGCCGACCCCCTAATTTTAAAACAGGGCCCCCTAGTTCTGGACTCACCCACAAGAGGAAACATCCTTTCCACATCCATCTTGTCAAGATCGTTCAGGGTCTTGTAAACTTCAATCAAATCACCCCTCACTTTTTGAAGGTCCAGTAGAAACAAGCCCAGTCTGTCTAACCTTTCTTCATAAGACAGCCTACTCATTCCAGGTATCAATCTAGTAAACCTCCTCTGAACCACTTCCAACGCACTTACATCCTTCCTTAACTAAGGAGACCAAAACTGCACACAATATTCAAGATGTGGCTTCACCAATGCCTGCATTGCATCCTTATTCATTGCATGAAGCAGAGCATCCTTACTTTTCTAAAAACAAAAAACTACTGCGGATGCTGGAAATCCAAAACAAAAACAGAATTACCTGGAAAAAGTCAGCAGGTCTGGCAGCATCGGTGGAGAAGAAAAGACTCGACGTTTTGGGTCCACATGACCCTTCAATAGAACTGAAGTATAGTTAGGAGAGGGGTGAAATATAAGATGGTTTAAGGTGGGGGGGCGGGGGGAGAGAAGTTGAGGGTGGGGTGCTTGTAGGGACAAGCAAGCAGTGATAGGAGCAGATAATCAAAAGATGTCACAGACAAAAGGATCAAAGAGGTGTTGAAGGTGGTGATATTATCTAAGAAAAGTGCTAATTAAGAATGGATGGCAGGACACTCAAGGTACAGCTCTAGTGGGGGTGGGGTGGAAAGACTGACAAGGTATTAGTTGTAGATTTAAAAATAATGGAAATAGGTGGGAAAAGAAAAATCTATATAAATTATTGAAAAAAAAAACAAAAGGGAGGGGGAGGAAACGGGGTGGGGATGGGGGGAGGGGGAGTTTAAGATCTAAAGTTGTTGAATTCAATATTCAGCCCGGAAGGCTGTAAAGTGCCTAGTCGGAAGATGAGGTGCTGTTCCTCCAGTTTGCGTTGGGCTTCACTAGAACAATGCAGCAAGCCAAGGACAGACATGTGGGCAAGAGAGCAGGGTGGAGTGTTAAAATGGCAAGCGACAGGGAGGTTTGGGTCTTTCTTGCGGACAGACCGCAGGTGTTCTGCAAAGCGGTCGCCCAGTTTGTGTTTGGTCTCTCCAATGTAGAGGAGACCGCATTGGGAGCAACAAATGCAGTAGACTAAGTTAGGGGAAATGCAAGTGAAATGCTGCTTCACTTGAAAGGAGTGTTTGGGCCCTTGGACGGTGAGGAGAGAGGAAGTGAAGGGGCAGGTGTTGCATCTTCTGCGTGGGCATGGGGAGGTGCCATAGGTGGGGGTTGAGGAGTAGGGGGTGATGGAGGAGTGGACCAGGGTGTCCTGGAAGGAACGATCCCTACGGAATGCCGTCAGGGGGTGTGAAGGGAAGATGTGTTTGGTGGTGGCATCATGCTGGAGTTGGCGGAAATGGCGGAGGATGATCCTTTGAATGCGGAAGCTGGTGGGGTGATAAGTGAGGACAAGGGGGACCCTATCATGTTTCTGGGAGGGAGGAGAAGGCGTGAGGGTGGATGCGCAGGAGATGGGCCGGACACGGTTGAGGGCCCTGTCAACCACCGTGGGTGGAAAACCTCGGTTAAGGAAGAAGGAGGACATGTCAGAGGAGCTGTTTTTGAAGGTAGCGTCATCAGAACAGATGCGACGGAGGCGAAGGAACTGAGAGAATGGGATGGAGTCCTTACAGGAAGCGGGGTGTGAGGAGCTGTAGTCGAGGTGTTTACTTTTATGTTCAATTCCTCTTGTAATAAAAGATAGTGCTCCATTACCCTTCCTTATTTTGTGCTGTAACTGCATACTACCTTTTTGTGGCTCATGCACTAGAACACCTAGATCCTTCTGCACCTTGGAATTCTGCAGTCGTTCTCCATTTAAGGAATACTCTACTTTTTATTCTTCCTGCCAAAGTGAACAACTTCACATCTTCCCACATTAAACTCCATTTGCCATATTTTTGCCCCCTCATTCAACCTATGTATATCTGTCTGCAAACTCCTTATGTCCTCTTCACAACATACTTTCTTACCTATCTTTGTGTCATCCACAAATTTAGCTATCAAACCTTCATTCCCTTCATCTATGTCATTGATCTAGACTGTAAAAATTGAGGCCCCAGCACAGAACTCTGCAGGGCTCCGCTAGTCACATCCTGCCAATCAGAAAATGACTTATTTATGCATACCCTCTGTTTTCTGCAAGCCAGCCAATCCTCTATCCAGGCTAATATGTTACCCCCTACACCGTGATCTTTTATTTTCCGCAGTAACTTTTGACATGGCACCTTATCAAATACCTTCTGAAAACCCAAGAACACCACGTCTACAGGCTCCCCTTTATTCACAGCACATGTTACTCTTTCAAAAAGAACTCCAATAAATTGGTTAAACATGATTTCCCTTTCATAAACCATGCTGTCTCTTCCCAATTACCATGAGTTTTTTAAGTGCCCAGCTATAATCTCCTTACTGATCGATTCTAACACCTTCCCCATGAAAGATGTCAAACTAACTGGCCTATAGTTTCCTGTTTTCTGACTCCTTCCCTTCTTGAACACAGGGGTTATATTTGCTACTTTCAAGTCTGATGGATTCTTTCTAGAATCTAGGGAACATTGAAAAATTAACACCAACATATCTGCTACCTCATTAGCCACCTCTTTTAAGACCCGAGGATGAAGTCCATCAGGACCCAGAGACTTGTCAGCCCGCAGCTCCATCAGTTTGCTCAGCAACCACTTCCCTAGTGATTGTAATTTCACCAAGTTTCTTTCTCCCTTGCAACTCCTGGGGCTGAATTTAAATAAAGAATTGAAAATATTTTAAGACATGTCCCATCATGTGACAGTGTCACATGAGCTGGGACATGTCAAGGAACATTAATTTAAAAAAATTATTTAATTTATAAACACTTCATGAAACCTCATCCCGCCTGTGGATGAGGTTCCATGAAAAATGCGAAGGCCGACTGGGCTCTTCGCCTGCCCGCTAACCTTAAGGTTGGATGGGCAGCTCATTTAATTGCTTTAATTAGTTTTTAACAGGCCTTAATAGGCCTTTGACAGGTTGGCGGGCGCGCAGCTGATTCGGCTGCATGCCCGCCGAATTGGAAATCTAAATGATGCGTGGTGACATTGGGACATCCGCCCGATGTCACAGCGCGTCATTTTACTCGCCGACTGGAAAATTCTCCCCCTGATTTACAGCTATTACTGGAATGTTTTTTGTATCCTCTATAGTGAAGACAAAGTAAAATATTCCTTCATTTCATCCATCATTTCCTTATTATCTAATTTAACTCACTATTCTCACTCTCTAGAAGGCCGATACTCACTGTTAGTTCTGTAGAAGGGTCATTCGGACTCGAAACGTTAACTGTGCTCCTCTCCGCAGATGCTGCCAGACCTGCTGAGTTTTTCCAGGTATTTTTGTTTTTGTTTTGGATTTCCAGCATCCGCAGTTTTTTGCTTTTACTCACTTTACATACTCTTTTCCTTCTTAAATGCCTGTAGAAGCACTTACTATCTGTCTTTATGTTTCTAGCTAGCTTTCTCTTATTCTCTAATTTCTTTCTCCTGATTAACCTTTTAGTCATTCTTTGCCGTTATTTATATTCTGATCAGTCATCTGACCTGACGCTCATCTTTGCGCAGTTATATGCTTTTTCCTTAAGTTTGACGCTTTCCTTAACTTCTTTAATGATGATGGTGGCTCCTCCCTTTAGAATTTTTCTTTATAGTAGGAATATACTTATTGAGTATTCTGAAATATCCCCTTAAATGTCTGCCATTGCTTCTCTATTGATCTATCCCCTAGCCTAGTATCCCAGTTAACTTCAGCCAGTTCAGCTTTCATGCCCACATAGTTGCCCTTATTTAAGTTTAAAATACTAGTCTTTCAAACTGGATGTAAAATTCAATCATATTGTAGTCACTGCTACCTAGGGGTGCCTTCACTCTGAAGTCATTAATTAATGCTGTCATATTACGCAATACCAAATCTAATATAACCTGCTCTCTGGTCGGTTCCAGAACATGCTGCTCTAAGAAACTGTCTTGAAAACATTCTATGAACTCCTCATCCAGGCTACTACTGCCAACCTGATTTTTCCAGTTTATATGTAGATTAAAATCACCAATGGTTATTGCCGTTCCCTTATCACAAGCACCCAATATTTCTTCTTGTATACTTTGTCCTACATCGTGGTTGCTGTTAGGAGGCCTGTAGACCACTCCTGCTAGTGACTTCTTTCCCCTACTGTTCCTCATCTCCACCCAAAACAATTCTACATCCTAATCTCCTGAACCAAGGTAAGTCTAACTTTTGTACCAATGCCATCCTTGATCAACAGTGCTACCCCTCCACCTTTACCGAGCTTCCTATTCTTCTTGAATGTCATATACCCCTCAATATTCAGGATCCAATCCTTGCCATCCTGCAGCCAGGTCTCCATAGTGGCTATCAGCTCATATTTATTTACTTCAATGTGCAAATCAATTAGTTTACTTTGTTATGAATGTTATGCACATTCAGATACAGAGCCTTTAGATTTGTCTTTTGTTATCATTGTAAAATCTAGTTTTGATTGTTGGTGCATTCTTAGGTTTTTTTCTCTCTGTCCCTTCCTGCCATTCTCTGACCCTCATTTCCCATATTATTAACAGTACAGCCCCCACTTTCCCCAGTACCAGAGCAAGTGCCCCACAAACCAGAACCCTCTTCTCCCACACCAGTCTTTGAGCCACGTGTTCATCTCTCTAACTTTATGTACCCTCTGCCAATTTGCACACAGCTCAGGTAATAATCCAGAGATGATAACCTTTGAGGTTCTGCTTTTTAATTTAGTACCTAGCTCCTCATACTCTCTATGCAGAACCTCTTTCCTAGTTCTACCTTCATGGATTACAACAACTGGGTCTTCCCTCTCTCACTGCAAGTTTCTCTCTAGCCCTGAGCTGATGTCCCGAGTCCTGGCACCAGGCAGGCAACACAACCGTCTGGAATCTCGCTCTTTGCTACAGAGAAGAGTGTCAATCCCCCTCACTACACTGCTACCATTATATTCCTTTTTGCTCCCCCTACATAATAGTTTATTGTACCACTATGCCATGGTCATATGCTGATCCACCCTGCAGCCCCCACTCTTAACCAAACATGCTGAGAGAACGCAGCCTCCTCCTCTAGGCTTTCTACAATATTAAGTTTTTTGTGACTGTCATAAGCTTTCTTTTTCTGCTTTATCTTACCCTGTATGCTTCTGGATAAACAGGGGGCTTTAGATTTGGCAGCACCGCCTTATTTCTTTAAATGCCTCTCACTGGTGTGTCACTGATTTTCCTTCAATTAGCTGTATCCAGTACACTTCCACCAGCTCATAAAATTCAGCTTCATAAAATTTGTCTTTCCCCAATTTTACCCCTGTTCTATTTTTATCCTTTTGCATAATTATGCTAAAGTTAACTGTTTTATGGTCACTTTTTCCAAAATGGTCCCCACTGCTACTTCATCCACTTGCCCAGCTTCATTTCCTAAGACTAAATCTAGAATTGTGCCCTCTTTCATTGGGCTTGTTACATGCTGGCTGAAAAAGTTCTCTTGAGTGCAGTTCAAGAATTTTGTGCCCTTTGTGCTGTTCACACTATTCGTACCCCAATTGACATTAGGGTAGTTGAAGTCTCCAACTATTATTGCTTATTGTTATTGCACTCAGAAATTTGCCGACATATTTGCTCTTCTAACTCCCTTCCAGTATTTGGGGGTCTATAGTACTCTCCTAGGAATGTGGCTGCCCCTTTTTATTTCTGAGCTCAACCCATGTGGCCTCATTTGATGCCTCATTTAATATATCATTCCTCCTCACAGCTGTAATTGGTTCTTTAACCAATAATGCTACACCCCCACCTTTTTTAACCCCTCTCTATCCTGCCTGAAAACTCTATATCCAGGAATGTGAAGCTGCTATTTTTGTCCCTCTTTAAGCCAAGTTTCTATTATAGCAATGATGTCATGTTACCATGTGTCTATCCATGTCCTCAACACATTGGCTTCATTTATATTTACATATATACATACCTTTTAACACTGCCAAATTACTGTGCTGTACACTTTTTAATGTTTGCTTCTTCTGTCTTTCAGAGCTGTTCACTAATTTTCTGTCTCCTGTTCCCTGCTCTGAATCTGTCCTATCTGAATCTGCCCTCAGGTTCCCAGACCCCTGCCAATCTAGTCTAAGTCCACCCCAATAGCACTAGCAAACCTCCCCATGAGGATATTTGTCCCAGTCCTGTTCATGCACAGATCATCCAGCTTGTACAGATCCCACCTTCCCCACAACTGATCCCAATGCCCCAGAAATCTGATGCCCTCCTTCCTACACCAGCTTTCCAGCCATGTGTTCAATCGCTCAATTTTCCTATTTCTATACTAACTAGCACATGGGAGTAAGAGTAATCCTGAGATTACTGCTTGAGGAACCAACTACAGACAGGCTATTTTAGATCTAGTATTAGGTAACAAAAAAGGATAATTAAAAATCTTGTTGTAAAAGAACATTTAGGGATGAGTGACCATAATATGATAGAATTTTACATTATTTTTGAAAGTGAGATAGTTCAATCTGAAGCCAAGGTGTTAAATTTGAACAAAGGAAATTATGAAATTTTGAACAGCAAATTGGCTGAGGCGGATTGGGAAAATACATTAAAAGGTATGACAGTATACAGGCAATGGATAGTCCTTAAACAGTTATTACCTAGTTTACAGGATCTATACATTCCTTCCAGTCACAAAAACCCAAGAAAAGTCAGTCAACCGTGATGAACAAAGGAAATTAAAGACTGTACAAGATTAAAAGAAAAGGCCTACAAAGTTGCCAGAAATAGTAGTAAACCTGAGGATCGGGGGGATTTTAGAGTACAACAAAGGAGGACCAAGAAACTGATAAAGGGAGAATAGAATGCAAATTTAAACAAGCAAAAAACATAAAAATTGATTTTTAAAAATTCATTCACAGGATGTGGGCTTCGCTGGCTAGTCCGGCATTTATTGCCCATCATTGCTTGCCCTTGAGAAGGTGGTGGGGAGCTGCCTTCTTGAACCGCTGCAGTCCATGTACTGTAGGTACACCCGCAATGCTGTTAGGGAGGGAGTTCCAGGAATTTGGCCCAGCGACAGTGAAGGAACAGCGAAATATTTCCAAGTCAGGATGGTGAGCGACTTGGAGGGGAAATTCCAGGTGGTGGTGTTCCCATCTATCTGCAGCCCTTGGCCTTTTAGATGGTAGTGGTTGTGGATTTGGAAGGTGCTGTCTAAGGAGCTTTGGTGAATTCTTGCAATGCATCTTGTAGATGGTACACACTGCTGCTACTGCGCGTTGGTGGTGGAGGGAGTGAATGTTTGTAGATGTGGTGCCAATCAAGCAGGCTGCTTTGTCCTGGACAGTGTCAAGCTTCTGGTGTGATGAGCTGCACTCATCTGTGTAAGTGGAGAGTATTCCAGCACACTCCTGACTTGTGCCTCGTAGATGGTGGACAGGCTTTGGGGAGTCAGGAGGTGAATTACTCGTCTCAGGATTCCTAGCCTCTGACCTGCTCTTGTAGCCACAGTATTTTTAAGATTAGTCCAGTTCAGTTTCTGGTCAATGGTAACCACCGGGATGTTGATAGTGGGGGATTCAGCAATGGTAATGCCATCGAATGTCAAGGGGTGATGGTTAGATTTTTCTGTTGTTGGAGGTGGTCATTGCCTGGCACTTGTGTGGTGCGAATGTTACTTGCCATTGGTCAGCCCAAGCCTGAATATTTTCCAGGTCTTGCTGCATTTAGACATGGACTGCTTCAGTATCTGAGGATTCGCGAATGGTGCTGAACATTGTGCAAACGTCAGCGAACATCCCCACTTCTGACTTTATGATGGAAGGGAGGTCATTGATGAAGCAGCTGAAGATGGTTGGGCCAAGGACACTACCCTGAGGAACTCCTGCAGTGAAGTCCTGGAGCTGAGTTGACTGACCTCCAACAACCACAGCCATCTTCCTTTGTGCTCAGTATTATTCCAACCAGCGGAGAGTTTTCACAGAATCACAGTGCAGAAGAGGCTCTTCAGCCCATCGGGTCTGCACCGATACGTGAGAAACACCTGACCTACCTACCTAATCCCATTTACCAGCACTTGGCCCATAGCCTTGAATGTTATGACGTGCCAAATGCTCATCCAGGTACTTTTTAAAAGATGTGAGGCAACCTGCCTCCACCACCCTCCCAGGCAGCACATTCCAGACCCTCTGGGTAAAAAAGTTTTTCCTCACATCTCCCCTAAACCTCCTGCCCCTCACCTTGAACTTATGCCCCCTTGTGACTGGCCCTTCAACTAAGGGGAAAAGCTGCTCCCTATCCACCCTGTCCATGCCTCTCATAATCTTATTCACCTCGATCTGATCACCCCTCAGTCTTCTCTGTTCCAACGAAAACAACCCAAGTCAATCCAACCTCTCTTCATAACTTAAATGTTTCATCCCAGGCAACATCCTGGTGAATCTCCTCTGCACCCCCTCCAGTGCAATCACATCCTTCCTATAATGTGGCGACCAGAACTGCACACACTACTCCAGCTGTGGCCTCACAGTTCTATACAACTTCAACATGACCTCCCTACTTTTGTAATCTATGCCTCGACTGATAAAGGCAAGTGTCCCATATGCCTTTTTCACCACCCCACTAACATGCCCCTCTGCCTTCAGAGATCTAAGGACACACACCCCAAGGTCCCTTTGTTCCTCAGAACTTCCTAGTGTCATGCTGTTCATTGAATACTTCCTTGTCAAATTACTCCTTCCAAAATGTATCACCTCACACTTTTCAGGGTTAAATTCCATCTGCCACTTATCTGCCCATTTGACCATCCCGTCTATATCTTTCCCCTTGATTGTTATTGACTCCAGTTTTGCTGGGGCTCCTTGATGCCACACTCGGTCAAATGCGCCCTTGATGTCAAGGGCAGTCACTGTCACCTCACCTCGGGAGTTCAGCTCTTTTGTCCATGTTTCAACCAAGGCTGTAATGATGTTAGGAGCTGAATGGCCTTGGCGGCACCCAAACTGGGTGCCAGTGAGCAGGTTATTGCTAAGCAAGTGCCGCTTGATAGCACTGTTGATGACTGTAAACGCTTCTATAGGTATGTAAAAAGGAAACATCTGGCCAAGACAAATGTGGGTCCATTGCAGGCAGAGTCAGGAGAATTTAAAAAGGGGAATAGAGAAATGGCAGAGAAGCTAAATGATTACTTTGTGTCGGTCTTCACTAAGGAAGATACAAGAAATCTCCGGAATTAGAGATTCAAGGGACTAGGAAGAATGAGGAATTGAAGGAAATTAGTATTAGTAAGAAGGCTGTGTTGGAGAAATTAATGGGACTGAAAGTTGATGAGTCCCCAGGACCTGATATTCTACATCTCAAAGCATTGAAAGAGGTAATTATGAGATAGTGGATGCATTGGTAATCATCTTCCAAAATTCTATAGATTCTGGAATGGTTCCTGAAGATTGGAAGATAGCAAATGTCACCCTACTATTTAAGAAGAGAGGGAGAGACAAAATGGGCAACGACAGACCTGTTAAACTTTACATCAGTCGTAGGGAAAAAGCTAGAAACTATTCTAAAGGATGTGATAAATGGACACTTGGGTAATAATGACCTGATTAGGCAAAGTCAACATGGATTTATGAAAGGGAAGTCATGTTTGACAAACCTGTTGGACTTTTTTGAGGATGTTACTGACAGAATCAATAAAGGTGGATGTAGTGTACTTGGATTTTCAGAAGGCTTTTGATAAATTCCCTCACAGGAGTTTGGTTCCCCAAATTAAAGCTCATGGGATAAGAGTTAATATACTGGCATGGATTAAGGATTTGCGAACAGGCAGAAAACAGAGAGTAGGAATAAATGGGTTATTCTCGCATTGGCAGGCTTCTGACTCGTGGGGTACCACAGGGATCAGTACTCGGGCTCCAGCTTTTCACAATATATATCAATGATTTGGTCTTGGGGACCAAATGTAATATTTTCAGTTTGTGGGTGACACAAAGCTAGGTGGGAATGTGTGTTGTGAGGAAGACGCAAAGCGGCTTCAAGAGGAATTGGACAGATTTAGTGAGTGGGTAAGAACATGGCAGATGGAATATAATGTGGAAAAATGTGAAGTTATCCACTTTGGCAGGAGGAATAGATGTGCAGATTATTTTTAAAATAGTAAGAGATTAGAAAGTGTCGATGTACAAAAGGACCTGGGTGTCCTCATCAATAAGTCACTGAAAGCTAACATGCAGGTGCAGCGAGCAATTAGGAAGGCTAATGGAATGTTGGCCTTTATTGCAAGAGGATTTCAGTACAAGAGTAGCAAAGTCTTGCTTTAGTTGCATAGAACCAAATTCTTGCTTACTAACTAAGTCTGTATAAATCCTCTTGAAGCCGCTTTGCATCTTCCTCACAATGCAATCCCCACCTAGCTTTGTGTCATCCTAATTAATTAAATCCTGAATAGCAAGGATATGTCCTTTTCACAGTCCCAATTTCTCTGTCCTTCCAGTTTAAACTTACTGATGCTTTAAAAGATATTTACATACAAATCTACCCAGAAAAGCATTCTATTTTTACCTCACACACTAAGGCAATAACTTACCAGCAGAGAAAAGGTCAAGTCAGAGGAATGAGAAAAGGGCATTTAAATTCTCAAGCCTGTTTCTTTCACAATCTAACCTCTAGATTAAGGTGCATTTTTATAAGTCCATTCTCTCCATATCTCAATTTACAATGATGTCACATAAGTATTTACCTCGCCTACGGTTACTGGACCACAGTCCCATCTTAAACTAAAGATGCTAAGCGCATGGGATTGGGGGTGGTGTATTGAGATGGATAGAAAACTGGTTGGCAGACAGGAAACAAAAGAGTAGGAATAAACAGGTCTTTTTCTGAATGGCAGGCAGTGACTAGTGGGGTACCGCAGGGATCGGTGCTGGGACCCCAGCTATTCACAATATATATAAATGATTTAGATGAGGGAACTAAATGTAATATCTCCAAATTTGCAGATGACACAAAACTGGTTGGGAGGGTGAGCTGTGAGGAGGATGCAGAGATGCTTCAGTGTGATTTGGACAAGCTGAGTGAGTGGGCAAATGCATGGCAGGTGCAGTATAATATGGATAAATGTGAGGTTATCCACTTTGGTAGCAAAAACAGGAAGGCAGATTATTATCTGAATGGCTATAAATTGAGAGAGGGGAATGTACAACAAGACCTGGGTGTCCTCATACACCAGTCACTGAAGGTAAGCATGCAGGTACAACAGGCGGTAAAGAAGGCAAATGGTATGCTGGCCTTCATAGCCAGAGGATTTGAGTACAGGAGCAGGGATGTCTTGCAGCAATTATACAGGGGCTTGGTGAGACCACACCTCGAACATCATGTGCAGTTTTGGTCTCCTTATCTGAGGAAGGATGTTCTTGCTATAGAGGGAGTGCAGCAAAGGTTTACCAGACGGATTCCTGGGATGGCGGGACTGACATATGAGGAGAGATTGAGTTGGTTAGTTTTATACTTGCTGGAGTTCAGAAGAATGAGGGGGGATCTCATAAAAACCTATAAAATTCTAACAGGACTAGACAGGGTAGATGCAGGAAGGATGTCCCCGATGGTGGAGGAGTCTAGAACCAGAGGTCACAGTCTGAGGATAAGGGGTAGACCATTTAGGATTGAGATGAGGAGAAATGTCTTCACCCAGAGAGTGGTGAGCCTGTGGAATTTGCTACCACAGAAAGTAGCTGAAGTCAAAACATTGTATGTTTTCAAGATGGAGTTAGATATAGCTCCTGGGGCGAAAGGGATCAAAGGATATGTGGAGAAAGCGGGAGCAGGCTATTGAGTTGGATGATCAGCCATGATCACAATGAATGGCGGAGCAGGCTCAAAGGGCCGAATTGCCTACTTCTGCTCCTATTTTCTATGTTTCTATGTTAAATAGATACAAGTTGACTCATACTTCCCTTCAGTTCCCTATCAAATACATCTATCATCTTCAAATAAAAAAGAAAGATTTGTGTTTGTATTGTACCCTTCAAAATGTCAGGATATCTCAAGTGCTCTACAACCTATTAACGGGTTTTAAAGTGTACACACTGTTCTAAGGTAGGAAACAGCCAATTTGCACACAGCAAGCTCCCAGGAACAGCAATGTGATGATGATGACCAGATAATTTTTTTTACTGATCCTGGTTAAGGGATAGATATTGGTCAGGACACCAGGGAAATGTTCCCTGCTCTTCTTCAATATAGGGGTCACAGAGTGTTTTAAATCCACCTGAATGGGCAACTCTTATCCCATGAGCTTTAATTTGGGGAACCAAACTCCTGTGGGGGAATTTATCAAAAGCCTTCTGAAAATCCAACTACACTACATCCACCTTGTTTTAACATCTCAATCAAAAGACAGGATCTCCAACTGTGTAATAGTCCTTCAGTACTGCACTGGAGTGGGACTTGAACACACAACCTTATGATTCAGAGGTGAGTGCTACCAACTGAGCCACAACTGGCACTGTATTTAAATTCATCACTCTGAAGAATTTTCATTTTAACTTCCATACCTTCTCATAATACTGGAGCTCGTAGTCTAGGATCACTCCATTGGGCTGGTCAGGCTGAGACCAGGACAGTGTCACGCTGTCCACTGTACGACTCACTTGGTGCATAAATGAAACTGTGGATGGAGCTGTAAAAGAAAGTGAACAGTTTAGCAAACCAGCTAAAGGCTGAACTAGCCTAACACACGTACACGCACGCACACAAATACACACACACACGCAAACACAAACGCCCACATGCACATACACCATTCTCATACACAGATGCACGCACACAGACATGCATTAACTCACACATTTACTCATTTATGATAAAAGATGGCAGTTAAAATAGCAATGGCACTCATTTCCATGGTGCACAGATTCTCTCACCATGTCACCACAAAGTGCGAGTCCATTGATTAGAATGGTTCTGATTAGCATCTACTAACACGTTGAAATGCAGTAAGACCTGGACAATATCCAGGCTTGGGCTGACAAGTGGCAAATAACATTTACACCACACAAGTCCAGGCAATGACCAACTCCAACAAGAGAGAATCCATCCATCACCTCTTGACGTTAAATGGCATTACCATTGCTGAATCACCCACTATCAACATACTGGGGCTAACTATTGACTAGAAACTGCACTGGATTAGCCATATAAATACTATGGCTACAAGAGCAGGTCAGAGGCTAGGAATCCTGCAGCGAGTAACTCACCTCCTGACTCTCCAAAACCTATCTACAAGGCACAAGTCAGGTGCGTGATGGAAGAGTCTCCACTTGCCTGGATGAGTGCAGCTCCAACAACACTCAAGAAGCTTCACACCATCCGGGACAAAGCAGCCTGCTTGATTGGCACCCCATCCACCTCCTTCAACATTCACTCCATCCAGCAGTGACAAAGAGTAGCAGCAGTGTGTACCATTTGCACTTCAGGAATTTACCAAGACTCCTTCGACAGCATCTTCCAAACCCACAACCTCTACCATCTAGAAGGTCAAGGGCAGCAGACACATGGGAACACCACCACATGGAAGTTCCCCTCCAAGCAACTCACCTCCTGACTTGCACATATATTGTCATTCCTTCACTGTCGCTGGGTGTCACGACTCACTGGGGATAATGCGCCACTGTTCTCCGAGCCATGAAAAATGTGATAAGTTTGACCAAACAACCAGGTTGCCCCAATTCTACATAACTGTGTATTTTGGATTAACAGAATACAAGCACCAGTTTTGTAAACTTAATAAATAAATAATTGAACAAACTGTCGTTAACCAGTGGCAAAAGAAAGAAATATGAACTGCTAATTTCTAACTCTATGACTTAAACTCTACCCCTTCTTAAATCCCGATATACACACACATATAAGACACAGAAAAACATGGATTTTAATGGTGGGTTAAAACCAATTCCAGAATACAGGATTTGATGGGTTGATTTTGATCGATGGCTTCCAAATTTCTTTCAGTGCTTGTTGATGACACGATGCGGTCTTCCAGCATTTTCAGTATTTAGTTCATTGGTTGAGCACTTGCCTTTCAATGTCTCTAACAGTGATTTCTCCCCTTTGCCTCTTCACAGGGGTTTTCAGAGAGAGAGAGAGAGCAGGTTATTGAGATATGAGATGAAAAATCCAGCTAGCCATTATTGTGGAATTACCGGAATCTTCCACACAAAGGAGAAAGAGGTTTTAGGTCTTGTTCCTTTCAGGCTAGGAGCTATTCTGCTGCACTGTCCTCTTACAAATACCTGGTCAGGAGCCAATTAAAACGTTGTTGCCAGGCAGCTCCCTTGGTCCAGGGCTCCTTTCTGGTACCATCCTGTCTTTCATGGCACACTTTGTTCCAGGACTGCAACATTGTATATATCTCTCATCTTGTTCCAGTGGACATGGCTTTCAAACTGCAGCTATTGCAATTTTAATCCACAGTCCAACAGAAATAAAAAGATATGTTCCTTACACTGGGTCAAAATCCTGGAACTCCCTCCCTAAAAGCACCGTGGGCTGCAGCAGTTCAAGGAGGCAGCTCACCACCACCTTCTCAAGGACAATTATGGATGGGCAATTAATGCTGGCCTAGCCAGTGATGTCCACATCCCGTGAATTAATATATCGTTTTTTTTTCTCTCGATACAAACATGCATGACACCTCAATGGTTTCAGTATTAGACATGTGATTGTTTTTTTGCCATACATTCTTGGAGTCAATGCCACTTACGTATTGTAACTACACAATTAGAGAGTAATTCAGCCACAGGGATCAGTGCAATAAAAGCAAAATACTGAGAACACTGGAAATCTGAAATGAAAGCAGTTCTGAAGAAGAGATACATTTGACTTGAAACGTTAACTCTGTTTCTATCTCCACAGATGCTGCCAGGCTTGCTGAGTGCTTTGAGGATAAGCAATTTGCATTAATTGTTGTCCACAATTAATATACAGTAAGTCCTCAGTTTAAGGGGCCCCTCTTCGCGTTGTTTAGTTTTTTTACGTTGTTTGTTGTTTTGGGCCTATTTTTCTTGCGTCGTCATTTTCAGTTTTACATTGTCTGGACTCTGGCTTCACCCCCACCAAGCACTGAACTCTGGGACAGCCACCCACATAAACAAGGTACAGATGTACTGATGCCAGAACCGCCACCACAGTCACCAGAGGTCAAGGCCGCGGGGAGAAAGGAGGCCCGAGATCCGGGAGCCAGAGAGCAGGGCAGGGATGGGAAGCTGCTGGCTGTCGATCGAGTGATGAAGTGTCAGCAACCTGGGTGGGGCGGGGGGAGGGGAATGGGGCCCCCGGCTCTGTCCGCGGTCCCCCCACCCCAGATGTATCCGTGCCCCCTAAACCCTGGCTCTACCTGCAGCCACCCCATCCCTGCTCTGTGGCACCACCCTCCCCAGTTCCATCCGCGGGCCCCCTGCCCCCCACTTTACCTGTGATCCAGGAAAGGGGCTCAGACCCTGCAGACTGTCAGGAAGGGGTCCAGGCTCTGGAGAGAGAGGAGGACAATGTGAGAAAGGAGAGAGAGGGAGACAGAGTGAGAAAGGAGAGAGAGGGGATCAAAGAGACAGGGTGCGAAAGGGGAGAGAGAGAGAGAGGGACAGAATGGGAATGGAGAGAGAGAGAGTTAGAAAGAGAGAGACAGACAGGGTGGAATCGTCCCAGGTTTGCACTATGTGGGCGGGTACAATGACGTTTACCACAATGGTAGCTTTTTGTGCCGTATCGCCACAAGCCCGCTGCAGTTCCATGGCAGGCAGGATCTCATTCACCCGCCACACCATCACCTCGCTGCCTCATCACGCCGGGCACCATATTTAAAGCCTAGCCGCACACACATCTCTCAGTGCTTTTAGCCCGCGACTGCTGCAAAGGAGGCATGGCCCAGAAAGGCAAGAAGACTGCGGTCTCCAGGTTTAGTGACGCATCCCTCGAGTGCCCCCTCGAGATGCTGTGGAGCCTCGCCATGATGTCCTCTACTCCCGCTCTGGCCACAGGAGGGGCAGCAGCATCACCAATCCAGCTTGGGTAGCAGTGACAGCGGTGGTCAACACCAATGCCCTGCAAAAGAGGACAGCCACCCAGTGCTGCTACAGGATGGATGGTCTCATCCGTTCCGTCAGGGTAAGTAACTCTTCTCATCACTCTCAACTCACACACTCATAAACCCAGCACACACCCACAGGGATCTCACACCTCAAGGGACAACACCACTAACTCTCACACACACCTTCACATCTCCATCAGGCTCATATCCTCTCGAGCTCGTGTCCTCATCCTGTCCATGTCTCCGCTCACCACACAAACATTCCACACAGTGCCATGTGTCCTGTTCACACTCTCTCCATCTGTTTCCATGCAGGAAAAACTGGCTCATATCAGCAGGGAGAGGCCCCAGACTGGGAGTCGAATGGCTTGCATTAGGCCCCTCACTCACTTTGAGGAGTGTGCGATCGCGCTGACTGGTGAGGACATGGACCCAGGGAAACAGGGCACCTCAATGTCCCTCCAGGTGTTCCTTCCCCTCAAGGAGTCAGGCTGGGGCCCTTGAGCACCCGAAGGGAGGGGGAGTGGCAGCTGGACACCCCTGGCTCATCCATTCAGGAATCTCAGTGGTGAATGCCCACGTGAGGATCCTGCACCACATCATTCTTCTCTCTCAATGTAACTGTGAGTGCTCTCTCTCCTGCTTTTGACTCTGCTGCTGTGCACTAATTATCTACACTTTGGTTCACAGGGAGCTCTGCCAAGCGACCAACACTCTCACCCAGACAGTCCCTCAGCTCCATCCAGGTCCCCACCTCCAGCCAAGAGGACACCTCCTCCATTGAAGAGCTGGAAATAAGCAGCCGGGAAGACCCGTCACAGCGCTTACCCACATCCTCCACCAGCGCAGAGACACACACCTCGGTGGGACCTAGATCTAGAGCAGGCTCGGGTTCACAATCTGGTGGTCACCGCACGGACACATGTCCGCAGCAGGAGGAGGCAGGTTCAGCCAAGCTCCCCAGCACTTGGAAGACTGCTGAGGAAGAGGCATCTGTCAGGTCCGAGTCAGATATTGAGCCTCTGGGTTTGGCCTTTCAACTCATCCTGGAGAGTCAGCAGAAGGTCAGGAACATCACGCAGTGCTGTTGGAAGCCTTCAACAGAGTGCCATGTGAGTTGGAGGAGTGCATCAGCCTTCTCACTGATGAAGCAATGCCCACCTGTACGCATATGGGGGTCTCCATGGGAAGGATGGTGGAAGCCATGGAGACCCTGGTCCAGCAGAACGCGGAGGTGTGTGTAGACCTGTACTCCATCGTGGGAGCCATGGGTGAGTTCCTGCAGTGGCAACGCGAGAGGGAAACAGGGCACCTCAATGTCCCTCCAGATGTTCCTTCCTCTCAAAGAGTCAGGCAGGGGCCCTCGGGCACCCGAAAGGAGGGGGAGTGGCAGCTGGACACCCCTGACTCATCCATTCAGGAATCTCAGAGGATGTGCACTCCCTCCGAGTCCCCTTTGCCTGTGAGCCCGTCAACCTCGTCCTTTGTCACTGTAGAGGGAGCAGCCAGCCCACTAGTGATTCTGGAAGGAAAAGTGTGCGTGTGACAGGGCCTTTCGGAGCCTCGTCCAAGCACTCTCCCAGACACACGGATCCTCATCTCACTGTCCTGAGCATTTTCAATGCTGTCTGCTAGGATTCTCTTTCAGTTGTCTATCTGAGCTGAGCTGCATCTCCGCCCACCCACTGATCACACTCCCATGCAGCATCTGATCTCGCCCATCATGACTCTCGTTTCACTTTCGATTTGGACAGCATGGTGCTAATTCGGTTTTACTTTTGCTCCTCCATCTTTTCCCCTCCCCCAGTCACCTATTTCCTTTCCCCCATCACTGTTGACCCCCCCGGCATCACCTTCCACCTCCCCTCCGTGACTTACCAGCCACAATCCTTTTCCTTCTGGGATGTCCAGGTGAACCTGCACATTCCCTTCCTTCCCGAAAATCCCAACCCCATCCACATTAACCTCCCCAGCCTCCTCCTTCCCACCCCCAGGGTCCGTGTCTGCCTCCAGGTCCCCACCAACCACCTTCGCTGTCCCTTCTACCGTTACTGTTGAACCCTCACCCTCCCACCCTACTGCCTCACTGCCCTCGGTCATTCTCACCATTCCCTCATGCCATGTCCACCCTCAGTTTGCTCCCCAGGAGGCAGTCATGGATCCATCAGACCCCTCCCTTGCACATTCACCTGGACACCCCCCGCTCTGGACCCTTACCCCCCTTGGAACCCCTTCCCCCCGGAAATCCCTTCCCTCCCGAAAACCATTCCCCCTCGGAAGCCCTTAGTCCTTTCACCCCCACTGACTCCTCTCCCCCGACCCCCGCCTAGTCCCTCCAGCTTGATGACTCCCTTTGACACCCTTCCTTCTTCTGCCACCCTTAGCCCATCACTCCTCGACTCCTCCTTCCAGCCTTACCTCTTCCTCCAGCTGTACTCCTTCCCCCTTCCTGACTCCTTCCTCCACCCTTACTCCCTCCCCTCTTGCACTCCTTCCTCCCCCAGACTCTTCCCCCCTCCGAATTCCTTCCTTTACACCTTCCACCCACCCCCGATACAGCTACCACCCCGGTTGCCATCTCCACCCTAGTACTCTCACCTCCCCTCCCAACCTCATCCCCCTAACATCTTCATTCCCCCCTTCCAACCTTACCAGCCCCAACATTCCATTCCCCCCTCCCAACCTCACCCCTGTCGACACCTCTTCCAGTTGATCCTAGACCTTCCTCTCCCTGCCTCGACCGTCATCCATTGTGAGCATCAACGGTGACCTACCACCTTCCGTGAGCTGCTTGGCAGCAGAGCCATGTCCATGAGAATCCACCCAGCATGGCATGGACGTTCCTCCAGAGTGCTGTTGCTGTTAGGCTTCAGCATCTCCTGCTCCTCAGGTGTCCGCGATGTGAGCAAGGCCCCAGCGGTAATTCCCGACTTCGGCACATCGCACTTGTCATGGGGTATTTTCCGCCGACATGGGCGGCTGATCCAGAGGGGGTGGGGGCGGGGGCTGGTGAGGCTGGTGAGCTGGCCTTATAATGATGTGCTGATGAATTACAATGAGATTCCCAATGGTGGGGAACGCAGCGCACCATCGATGGGATGAGTGAACAATCACAAACTGGTTTCACAACATCGTGAAACCGGCTTTTGGCCTTTTCGCCATATTGTCTGCTCATTCCACCGAACACACCAATGCCAGCGGGCAAGGCCGATTCCACCCAGAGTGGGAAAGGAGAGAGAGAGTGGGAAAGGAGAGGGAGAGAGTGGGAAAGGAGAGAGAGAGAGAGAGAGAGGGACAGAGTGGGAAAGGAGAGAGGGTCAGAGTGGGAAAGGAGAGAGGGAGAGGGACAGAGTGGGAAAGGAGAGAGAGAGAGAGAAAGAGAGGGATAGAGTGGGAAAGGAGTGTGAGAGAGAGAGAGAGGGACAGAGTGGGAAAGGAGAGAGGGACAGAGTGGGAAAGGAGAGAGAGGAACAGAGTGGGAAAGGAGAGAGAGGGACAGAGTGGGAAAGGAGAGAGAGAGAGAGAGAGAGAGAGAGAGAGACAGAGTGGGAAAGGAGAGAGAGAGGGGCAGAGTGGGAACAGAGAGAGAGGGACAGAGTGGGAAAGGAGAGAGAGAGAGAGAGAGGGACAGAGTGGGAAAGGAGAGAGAGAGAGGGGCAGAGTGGGAAAAGAGAGAGGGACAGAATGGGAAAGGAGAGAGGGACAGAGTGGGAAAGGAGAGAGAGAGAGAGAGGGATAGAGTGGGAAAGGAGAGGAAGACAGAGAGGGACAGAGTGGGAAAAGAAAGAGAGAGAGAGGGGCAGGGTGGGAAAGGAGAGAGTGGGAAAGGAGAGAGAGAGAGGGACAGAGTGGGAAAGGAGAGAGAGAGAGGGACAGAGTGGGAAAGGAGAGAGAGAAAGAAAGGGATAAAGTGGGAAAGGAGAGAGAGGGACAGAGCGGGAAAGGAAAGAGAGGGAGGGACAGAGTGGGAAAGGAGAGAGAGAGAGGGACAGAGTGGGAACGGAGAGAGAGAAAGAGAGGGACAGAGTGGGAAAGGAGAGAGAGAAAGAGAAGGATAGAGTGGGAAAGGAGAGAGAGAGGGACAGAGCGGGAAAGGAGAGAGAGAGAGAGGGACAGAGTGGGAAAGAGGAGAGAGAGGGACAGAGTGGGAAAGGAGAGGGAGAGAGAGGGACAGAGTGGGAAAGGAAAGAGAGAGTGGGAAAAGAAAGCAAGCAAAAAGTTGAGCTGAGTTTCAGGAGTGCTGTGGGTGAGCCACAGAAGCTGTGCTACTCAGGGCTTGTTTGAGTGATTTAGTATTATCTCAATTCAATATATGGAGTATGTTTGTTATATTCAGTGATTTTTTTTGTACATTATTACAGCTGGGAATGCACAGTGCTGCACATGTGCGGTAAAGTATTTCAACTTGTATATCGGTTTTTCCAGATGAGAAATATCCAAAGGGACCTAACTCCGACTTTACCATTGATTCATATGAGAACCCATGATTCACTGAAAGTTGTTTCACTTAAAGTTAAATAATTTAAAATGTTCAGTAACATAGCCACAACTTTAAGTGAGGACTTAATGTATCATTTCACACATAAATAGAATGTAATGAGGTAAAGAAAAATCAGCACTTACAGCTCCACATTGGCAGATACTATTAGGCCTAACCCAATGTCGAGGACATATAATTATAATATTATGGAGTGCCTAACAAATTGTAATCTCCAACTTCTCTTGTGGATTCCAACTGTTGTTAGCCAGACTGTCCTTATCTCAAGAAGAATCACAAGACACTTGAAATTCAAGGATGCCTTGGACAACATAATTGAACCTCCTAAAAAGTGTGAAAATCCTTTTCACTTCTGAGGGAACATCCGACAAGAAAAATCTGTTCAAAAGTCTGCAATTTTACTGAATAATTTGCTTTGTGGCTCTATGGCTCACCTAAATTAACATAGCAGCCATTTCTTATGTTTTTGAATTATAAAAAGGGCTGCAAGAAGCCATGCTTGTGTGATAATTTTGAGAGACACTACCAGCAGATAGCTCTCAGCTAAAACACTTGCGACAGCTGGGGTTCCTCGCCACCTGGAGCTGCAGAGAAAGGTGTCCACAAGGAAAACATCATGGTTCTGCCAAAAAAGGAAACCAGGCAATCTTCAAGTGTTGCACTAGCAGAACCTGTAAAGAAAAGGGACCTTTACTTGCTCCCCAAAGCAGCTGGCCTGCTGAGTCCACCTGCATAGGCAACCTACAGGCAGTTGACTATAGGTATCATCGCAGCTGCTGAATCTAACTTCAAGTTTCAAACCTTTCACTTTGGAAAGAAGGCATTCCAAAGAATGGGCCCACAATGATTCTTTCACTGAGGCTGATTTGAAATCTCATCTTTAAGTATATTTTTCCTTTATTGCATTTTTATCTTTGTATCTATATTTTTAGTTTCTAACTTTACCACTGTTACCTAGTTAACTTTCAGCAGTTGTAATAAACTAAGCTTTATCTTGTTTAAGACTAAAGCTTGTCTGCTAGGTTATTTTTAATTGCATCACTCATAAATTAAAAGAATGTTAAACACACATTCTTAGCTTGCAGATCACTTTAAGGAAATGTTTTTTACATGGTTGTGACACCAATATTATTCCTTCTATTCAATGAAAAGATATGTGTTTTTTTCCTGCCTCTGCGTTCAATTTGTATCAAACTTTTTTAATTCTTTGAGCGGTATGTTTATCCCCCAGTTTGGAGGAAAGACCCATTATGTGCAGTAAGCTAGACAGTCAAAGACAATCTGGGAGGCGTGACCCAATGGCTAAGCTGAGAACAGAGATCTGTACTTCTCATGCAAACCAATAGATGGAGTAGTGTGTCTGAGCAAGTGCAGTCGCATATACTGTCATGGAACTCCAGCTACTGAGATAATCCTCCCTCCCATCAGCTACTTATCTCCCAAACAGTCTGCCAGGTACCCAAAGCTGCAAATTGAGGATTTGATCCAGAAAATCAAAACCTTTCAAATAAGAAACTATTTAGTATTCATGGTAGAGTTTGTTCATTATACTCTTGTGTTTTATGATATATATGCTTCAGGTTATGACATTTTATATATTTAAAATCTAACCTCCCAGTCAACAATGCTTGAATAAGAAACCATGTAAATTTTTAACTAATTTGATTCATAAGCGGCTCACAGTTCATTCTTTGTCGTTATGAAATGCACTATGCGCAAAAGCTCCATTTATAGAATCCTTTCTGCACTTCTTCCTTTTTCTTCATTTTGAAAACTGTCTAATTATTGTCTTGTTTCTGATCTAAGGTTTTTCCTAAAAGGATCTCTGCTGCTCCTGTATTACCCACTGGCTCCCTCATTATCACTGAACTGTGCGTCACCAAGCACACTTAAAGAGTCATATCAGACTCAAAACGTTACCTCTGTTTCTCTCGCCATAGATGCTGCCTGACCTGATGTTTTTTCCAGCTAATTCTTCATTTAATCTCAATTCAAACCCATATTTACCACTGCTATCTATTCCAACAGGATCCATAAACTGACCTAGGTTTCCACAACAATTTTATTCAGTGATAAAACTGACATGGACTGAATTCAAAATGAATGCTTTGATCCAGATTTTGCAGTTAGCGACAAAGTCAGCTCACTGCTGACCTTGAAGAAAGCTGCCTACAAAGATCCAGAGATCTCTGTCATGGATTTCCCCTATCCCAATGTAAGTCTGAATCTAATGCAAGTTAAGTGATCCCCAGGTGTCTAGCCACAGTGATGCCAAGGATAAGCTTCACACTAAAGAATTCACACGCTCAGCAAACCAGCAAGTAAAATGCACCAAATATCCTTTACTTCCTGTAAGCTTTAGAGAAAGCAAAATAAAAATTGGGATATGCATATTCAAGGCTGAAATATCATACACAAACTTTTAAACAAGTTTTGAAGAACTACGGAAATTTTATCATTTGGCATTACACAAATATAAAATTAATTTTCCAAGGCGAGGGAGTAGTAGACTTGGTGTGTAATTAAAAACATTTTCACCTCATTAGTGAGGTGACTTTTACAGAGGAGAGGGTTTTCACAGTGAAGTTAAAATGTAAAAGGAGAAGTTCTAGTTCAGTGATTTCTAGAAGATTGCCACCTGTGGAGATTCAACAGAGCACCATTATCAATCGCTTCTCAATTTCCATGTTCAACTGTAAACGTTAACTGCAGGAAATGCTGTCCATTTGACAGGGTAAATACAATGAATGCTGCATCATTTTCCAAACAATCTCTGAGCTCAGACCAATGTGACAAGCACAGATCCAGTATGGCACCAGCATAGCTTCAAACCAGCTCAAGCACAGATCCAGCACAGCATCAGCAAATCAATAGCACAGCTCCAGCACCAGCACAGCTCCAGCACATCAGTGGCACAGCTCCAGCACATCAGTGGCACAGCTCCAGCACATCACTAGCACAGATTTCTCGGCTGTTGACTAGTACGTGGCCTGCTCAACTGCATTATGTTCAGGGGACTCCAAGGTCTGCAGCACCAAGATCCACTTTTTAAATCTTATTGGGCCAAATCTTCCAGTCTCCAGATCATCAGAGATCAGATGTAAGACTGAGATGTGCGACAGGAGCCTGAGGAAGTCCCGATGTGTGGACCTCCATGGAAATTGCCCGGGAAGTTTCAACTTCTGATGGGAAATTCCCTGCTCCCTGGCAGCCTGCGCAAATATTTCTGAAACTGAGTTAGAGTCGGGGATTTCGGACAGTTCTGCCGTACTTACCTGGATAGTTATCCAGGAAATGTTAGACAGATTAAAAGCTAAACTAACTCTTGGATAACTACACAACTATGCCCCCATCCCCGCCCCAGTCGGCCCCCCCTGACCCCTGACTACCCTCTCAAACGCCCCAACCACCTGTCCAACCTCCCCGGCCACCCACCTGACCACCCAATTACCCTCCCGAACCTCTGGTTACCCCCCGACCACCCTCCCGACCTGACCCGACTAGTCTCCAACCTAACTATCCACTCACCCACCTACCCCCTACCAACCAACCCACCTCATCCACCTACACCTTACCCACTCATCCACACCACTCACCCACTCATCCACCTCACCCACCCACTCATCCTCCTCACCGACCCACTCATCCTCCTCACCCATCCACTCATCCACCTCACCCACCTACCATTTCACTCATCTATTAACTAGCATTCAGATTGGATATTTAAACTGATCACACGGCAGCGATTTTGTGCCCTGTCTTCCCAAGCGTCATGGGGTTGCAGACAGGAAAGTGGAATGAGAGGCGATCTCATTGAAACCTACAAAATACTTAAAGGGATAGACAGGGTAGATGCAGGTAAGATGTTTCCCCTGGTTGGGGAATCTAGAACCAGGGGACACAGTTTCAAAATAAGGGGGAAGTCACTTAGGACTGAGATGAGGAGATTTTATTTTACTCAGAGGGTTGAGAATCTTTGGAATTCTCTACCCCAGAGGCCTGTGGAAGCTCAGTCATTGAGTATGTTTAAAGCAGAGATTGACAGTTTTCTAAATGCCAATGAAATAAAGGGATATGGGGATTGTGTGGGTAAAAGGCATTGAAGTGGATGATCAGCCATGATCATATTGAGTGGCGGAGCAGGCTCAATGGGCTGAATGGCTTACTCCTGTTCCCATGTTCCTACCCCCTCAATCCCCCTCAAAATCCTGTATATTTCAATAAGATTACCTCTCATTCTTCTAAACTCCAATAAGTATAGGCCCAGCCTGCTCAACCTTTCTCCTTAAGACAACCCGTTCATCCCAGGAATCAGCCTAGTGAACCTTCTCTGAACAGCTTCCAATTAAGTATATCCCTCCTTAAGTATGGAGATCAAAATGATACACAGTACTCCAGGTGTAGTCTCACCAATGCCCTTTATCAAAATTTCCCAACTTTTATACTCCATGCCCCTTGCAATAAAGGCCAACATTCCAGCTTCCTTCCTAATTACTTGCTGTACCTGAAAGTTAACATTTTGTGATTCTTGGGCAAGGACACCCAGATCTCTCTGTACCACAGCATTCTGCAGTCTCTCTCCATTTAAATAATATTCTGCTTTTCTATTCATCCCTCACATTTTCCCACATTAAACGCCATCTGCCAATTTTTCTGCCCACTCTTTTTACCTATCTATATCTCTTTGCGGACTCTCTGTGTCCTTACTTATCTTTATATGCTCAGCAAATTTGGCTACAATGCAGCTTGTTCCTTCATCCAAATCATTGTAATTGATTGAGATAGTAATTGTTGAGGCCCCAGGACAGGTCATCGTGGCACCCCACTAGTTACAGTTTGCTAATGTCCCATTTATCTCTCTTACCTTGCTAGTTAGCCAGTCTTCTATCCATGCTGATATATTACCCCCAACAACATGAGTTCTTATCTTGTGTGGTAACCTTTCATGTAGCACCTTATCGAATGCCTTTTAGAAATCCAAAAACGCTACATCTACTCATTCCCTTTATTTACCCTGCTTGTTAGATACTCAAAGAACTCAAATAATATTATCAAATACAATTTCCTTTCCATAAATCTGCCTGATTTTATGATGATGTACTGGACCTTCTGGCTCAGAGATGGGAGTGCAACCAACTGAACTATTCAGGCCATTGGGACACATTGACCACTGACACTGACCACTGAGTGTCAGGAAAATATAATAATTTTCGCCATTTATTGTAAAGTTGAAACTGTGTGTGTGTGTGTGTGTGTGTGTGTGTGTGTGTGTATTAGAGACAGCTGGTCTGAAGGCTTTTATGTATCAAGAAGACAAGCTAGCTTTGAAATGTTAAATAGGTAAGCATGGCAGAAGTTTTAGAATGTTAGGTGTGAAGGGTGCATTTGCATTTATAGATAAATTAGAGTAGTGAATTTCAAAGAGGTGGTAAGGTGTTACACGTAGCCAACAGAGGCTAAGCCAAACAATACGTTTCTTTTTCCCAAAGCTTACTGATAAAATTGGTACTATGAAAGATTTTTATTTTTAGAAAAATAGAGTTGAAAAGACATATCATTGGGATTTACACTGAAAAGGGAGAAATCTGTATAAAGGAGATGAAGATATGTGTAAAGGAAAAGGCATTTTAAGACCTAACATAAGTGTGAAAAGCCTCAAGTTGATGGCTACAAGGAACTGAAGCTGAAAAAAACCCATTTTGAATTCGACTGTCCAGGGTGTGTGCTTTGCCTGGGTCTGTTTAAATCTATGTGTTTTATTATTGCCTTAACGGAGGTGTAACTGGGAGTTTGATTAACTAGGGGAGCTAGGAGTTATCATAGTAGTAACTGGTAAATCTATGTATGTGCTTAAAATCAATTTTGAAAATTTTTATTAATAAAGGTTTAATTTAGTTTTGTAGGAAACCTATAAGACTCAGTGGTCTTATTACTACTGAATTTAAGGCACACATCTCAAAATAAACACAAATTGTAAAATAGCTGTTTCAAGTTTCCCCCTGGGATTTGAACAGCTCAGCATTTACCATCCGCTGTGCCATAACACTGAGGCACATTGACCACTGAGACACATTGACCACTGGGACACACTGACCACAGACACATTGAACACTGAGATACACAAAGGCCAATAGCACACTGACCACTGACACACACTGACCAAAGAGACATGCATTGACCACTGACAATGGCCAATTAACAAACTGATCCTTGACACACTGGACCACGACATAAACAGAACACTGACACACGTCGACCCGTGATGCACACCCACCTGTGACGTACACCGATCCGTGACGCACACCGATCCGTGACGCACACCGATCCGTGACGCACACCGATCCGTGACGCACACCGATCCGTGACACACATCGACCCGTGACACATACCCACCCGTGACGCACATCGACCCGTGATGCACACCCACCCGTGACGCACGTCAACCTGTGACACACACCCACCCGTGACGCACACCAACCCATGACACACATCGACCTGTGACACACACCGACCCGTGACACACACCGACCCATGACACACATCGACCCGTGACACACATCGACCCGTGACACACATCGACCCGTGACACACACCCACCCGTGACGCACATCAACCCGCAATGCACACTGATCTGTGACACACACCGATCCGTGACACACACCCACCCGTGACACACATCGACCCGTGATGCACACCCACCCGTGACGCACATCAACCCGTAACGCACACCGATCTGTGACACACACCCATCTGTGACACACACCCACCCGTGACGCACATCAACCCGTAACGCACACCGATCTGTGACACACACCCATCTGTGACACACACCCATCTGTGACACACACCCACCCGTGACGCACACCCACCCATGACACATATCGACCCATGACACACATCGACCCGTGATGCACACCCACCCAGCGATACACACCAGCCAGCGACACACACTACTTTAAATCATCAGTAAAGTAATGGAAGGGGTCACCAACAGTGCTATGAAGTGGCACTTGCTTAGCAATAACCTGCTCACTGACACTCATTTTGAGTTCCACCAGGGTCATTCAGCTTCTGATCTCATTACAGACTTGGTTCAAAAATGGACAAAATGGCTGAACTCCTGAGGTGAGGTGAGAGTGACTGCCCTTGACATCAAGGCAGCATTTGACTGAATGTGGCATCAAGGAGCCCTAGCAAAACGGGAGTCAATGGGAATCGGCGGGGGAAAACGCTCCGCTGGTTGGAGTCATTCCTAGCACAAAGGAAAGCGGTTGTGGTTGTTGGAGGTCAATCATCTCAGCTCCAGGACATCTCTGCGGGAGTTCCTCAGGGTAGTGTCCTCGCTGCAACCACCTTCAGCTGCTTCATCAATGACCTTCCTTCCGTTATAACGTCAGAAGTGGAGATGATCGGGGGCCCAGACATACAGTGTACAGACCAACCGGCATGTGGATACACCCTGACACTCATGAATCAAACTCCCAGCTACGGGCAATTAGCTCCACTGCCCTGTGGTGACATCGGGAGAGTTGAAAGCCAAAGGGTGAAACCCTGATAAAAAATCTAGTGTGGAGCCCAAAGGCAGACTGACGTCTAAATGTGTCATGTTTTCGGCAGCTCCTGAAACCAGGGCAGTGCTAAACGTAATGCTTTGCATTCCTTTGGACTCAGACAGGGAGATCGAGACCCCAGAGTACTGAGGGAGGCAAGGGAGGAGATTGCTGGGGCCTTTACAGAAATCTTTGTATCCTGACTGGCTTCGGGTGAGGTCCCAGAGGACTGGAGAATGGCCAATGTTGTTCCATTGTTTAAGAAAGGTAGCAGGGATAATCCAGGAAATTACAGGCCGGTGAGCCTTACATCAGTGGTAGGGAAATTATTGGAGAAGATTCTTCGTGACAGGATTTACTACCATTTGGAAGCAAATGGGCGTATTAGTGAGAGGCAGCATGGTTTTGTGAAGGGGAGGTCGTGTCTCACTAACTTGATCGAGTTTTTCGAGGAAGTGACAAAGATGATCGATGATGGAAGGCCAGTGGATGTTATATACATGGATTTCAGTAAGGCCTTTGACAAGGTCCCTCATGGCAGACTGGTACAGAAGGTAAAGTCGCACGGGATCAGAGGTGAGCTGGCAAGATGGATACAGAATTGGCTTGGTCATAGAAGACAGAGGGTAGCAGTGGAAGGGTGCTTTTCTGAATGGAGAGCTGTGACTAGTGGTGTTCCGCAGGGATCAGTGCTGGGACCTTTGCTGTTTGCAGCATATGTAAATGATTTGGAGGAAAATGTAACTGGGCTAATTAGTAAGTTTGCAGACGACACTAAGGTTGGAGGAGTTGCAGATAGTGAAGAGGATTGTCAAAGGATACAACGGGATGTAGATCGGTTGGAGACTTGGGCGGAGATATGGCAGATGGAGTTTAATCCGGACAAATGCGAGGTAATACATTTTGGAAGGTCTAATACAGGCAGAAATTATACAGTAAATGGCAGAACCCTTAAGTGCATCGACGGGCAGAGGGATCTGGGTGTACAGGTCCACAGGTCACTGAAAGTGGCAACACAGGTGGATAAGGTAGTCAGGAAGGCATATGGCATGCTTGCCTTCATCGGCAGGGGTATTGAGTATAAAAGCTGGGAAGTCATGCTGCAGCTGTATAGAACCTTGGTTAGGCCATACTTGGAAAATTTCGTGCAATTCTGGTCGCCACATTACCAGAAGGATATGGAGGCGTTGGAGAGGGTGCAGAGGAGGTTTACCAGGATGCTGCCTGGTCTGGAGGTTATTAGCTATGAGGAGAGGTTGGAGAAACTCGGATTGTTCTCACTAGAGCGACGGAGATTGAGGGGCGACTTGATAGAAGTTTACAAAATTATGAGTGGCATGGACAGAGTAGATAGTCAGAAGCTTTTTCCCAGGATGGAAGAGTCAATTACTAGGGGACATAGATTCAAGGTGAGAGGAGAAATCTATAGAGGAGATGTGCGGGGCAAGTTTTTTACGCAAAGGGTAGTGAGTGTCTGGAATTCGCTGCCAGAGGAGGTGGTGGAAGCAGGTATGATAGTGGTGTTTAAGTGGCAGCTTGACAAATACATGAATAGGATGGGAATAGAGGGATATGGACCCCGGAAGTGCAAAATGTATTAGTTTGACAGGCAATATGATCGGCGCAGGCTTGGAGGGCCGAAGGGCCTGTTGCTGTGCTGTACTTTTCTTTGTTCTTTTGTTCTTTGAGAGGGGAACCCTGACATTTGAGCAGCCCAGGGTCTGCCTAAATTTTGCCCAGTCTTGCACCCTGGAGAGGACACTTCAGGGCATTAGCACAACTCAGGAGGCAGCAGCAATGAGTGATAAGCCGAATTGGGTTGGCATGGAGAATGGTTGCTCTGGGCTGTCTCCAATGCTGGGAGGGACCATCTTGTTTCACGTGAGTTGGGAAGCTCTGACTAGTGAGGTGTTGATCCATCACCATCCACCTGCTTCAATGCAAGCTTGGAGCTTTGAGTCTCTGCTCAACAACTGGACTGAATCCATCGCACCAGATAAACAACCGGCAAGCTGGAACATCAAAACCATGTGCACAGGATTGACAGGTGACATGCAGCTGATCAATAATGCGTGCTGGACAGCTGTGGTTGAATTGCAACTTGATAGGCTGAACATTGACATAGCTTCCCTGCCAGAGACCAGGCTCACCGAGAGCAGATCACTAAAAGCAAAACATCACAGGTTCATCTGGCAGAGGAAGAGTCCAGCGGAAAAGTATGAGCAAGATGTAGCCTTCGCTCGATGATAGAACCATTCCCACCACCCCGCACAGAGTTGAAAGATCAGTTCTATGAGGAGCTTAACACTGCTATCAGCAAAATCCCTAAGTCAGAACATCTTTATGTGCTTGGGGATTTCAACATAAGAGTGGCTACGAATCGTGAGGCTTCATCCTCCTGCCTCGGACATCATGGTCTGGGAAAGATGAATGAGAACGGATAGAGACTATTTGAGCTTTGCTGCTACCAGGAACTTTGTGTAACTAACACCTTCTTTCAGAACAAACCATGCCACAAGGTGTCCTGGAGACATCCAAGATCAGGGCATTGGCACCAGCTGGATCTGATCATCACCAGACATGATTCTCTGAACAGCATTCTCAACACACATAGCTACCACAGCACTGACTGCGATACAGATCACTCCCTGGTGTGTGCTAGAGTGAGGATACAACCTGTGAAACTTTATCTTTCCATGTAGAATGACCATCCTTGTATCAGTGCCAGCCATACAATGTACACAAATAAGAACAAAGAGTTTCTTGACTCAATTAGAAAGGTGCTCTCTGGAATTTTTCCATGGGATGGGGCCAGCATTTATTGCCCATCCCTAATTGCCCATGAGAACTGAATGGCTTGCTAGGCCATTTCAGGGGGCATTTAAGAGTCAACTGTATTGCTGTGGGTCTGGAGTCACATGTAG
Source organism: Cetorhinus maximus (assembly GCF_964194155.1). Classification (NCBI taxonomy): domain Eukaryota; kingdom Metazoa; phylum Chordata; class Chondrichthyes; order Lamniformes; family Cetorhinidae; genus Cetorhinus; species Cetorhinus maximus. Next base: position 43,464,189 of record NC_135893.1, on the reverse strand, counting down.
GCCAGACCAGGTAAGGACAGCAGATTTCCTTCCCTAAAGGACATTAGTGAACCAGATGGGTTTTTATGATAATTGGCAATGGTTTCATGGGCTTTCAATTCCAGACTTGTGTTAACTGAAAACAAATTTCCCCATCTGCTGTGGTAGGATTCAAACCCAGGTCCCCAGAGCTTTACCCTAGGTTTCTGGATTACTAGTCCAGTGACAATACCACTACACCATTGCCTCTCCCACACAGAGTGCATAAGTGAAGTGGTGCATATTTTAACACCAATATCTAAAATATTAGTAGATTAGTAATTCCGGTATCTACAATACTACATTCTCAACGTGTGGGAAGGAGGAGTGGAATAGTGCTGACTGGTTTGAGGCTAACATCACTGTGATAGAAGCTGTCATGAATCAAAGCCTTTCACTCTCATTAAGTACAAGAGGGAAACTCTGAATGCACGAAGAGCCGCTCAAAGCAAAGTCTAACAGACAGCCTAGGCTAGACTGCCAGTGACTACGGTTACAACTTTGTTAGAACATCCAGATGCCCGTCAGCCTGGGCTTTGCTTGGAACTATGTTGTAGGGGTTAGGGTCAGGCTGCATCATCATACTCCAGTAACAGAATAAGATCAGTCACACTCCAACTTTATACTGTCAGTTACCATTATGGGAGGTTCACTATGGATTCATTCCCACATAGACACGTGCATTCTGGGGTTTAATGGAGGGTGTTGAATTTTAACCTGGAGGAGCATGAAGGTTTGGGTGTAGGTAGGAGGGAAACTCTGGAAAAATACAAGTGTGTTGGGGCTTAGGCAGTTTGTTGGCATATGTTATTCACTCAATTTGGGTGCTATTTGAACATAGTTTTAAGGTTTAACAGCGCATCCAAGGGTTTCTCAGGGTTCCTGAAACTCACTAGTGAAAGCAAGGTGAGAACACAGCAGCAATAGAAGAATCAATCTCATGGAAATAGTGCAGTCAATACTGAGTAAGTACTAAGTACTGAATAAAGTACTGAGTGAGTACTGAGTAAGCACTGAGTAAAGTACTGAGTAAAGTACTGAGTAAGCACTCAGTAAAACCACTATCAGAAGAGTGTCCCTCGCAGGTCTGGTGCACTCCTGAAGGTACTGCCTCTCCCTCTCTCTCTTTTTTTTGGTTTGAGGAGGAGGGAGGGATGGAAACACTACAGCAATGTAATGTTTGGGACTATTCCGTTCTTTGACAATGGGTCCTCCTCAATCCCCTTCTGAGTTGCAGTGACTTCTCCCAGAATGCTTCTCAGTCACTTCTCACTACCACCCTCTGTTGGATGCTCTTCTTCCTGTTGAGGGCAAGGGTCCTTCTCCTCGATCCCCTTCTGAGTTGCGGTGACTGCGCTGACTTCTCCCAGAATGCTTCTCAGTCACTTCTCACTACCACCCTCTGTTGGATGCTCTTCTTCCTGTTGAGGGCAAGGGTCCTTCTCCTCGATCCCCTTCTGAGTTGCGGTGACTGCGCTGACTTCTCCCAGAATGCTTCTCAGTCACTTTTCACTACCGCCCTCTGTTGGATGGCTTCTGGGGGAACTTCTATTATCCAAATGTAGACTGGGATAGGAATAGTGCTAAGGGACAAGAGGGATGAGGCTTCCTGGAATTTGTTCAAGGTAATTTTCTGCAGCAGTATGTTTCCGGTCCAACGAGAGGGCAGGCACTGTTGGACCTGGTTCTGAGAATGAGTTGGTCTAAGGGGATCAAATAACAGTGGGAGACCTTTTAGGGGACAGTGACCATTGTATCATAACAGTTAGGTAGGCCATGGAAAAGGACAAGGAACAATCCAGAACAGGGACAATTAATTGGGGGAAAGCCATCTTCAATGGGATGAGAATGCATCTGAGTCAAGTAAGCTGGAATCAAATGTTGGCAGAAAAGACGGTGGGTGAACAATGGGCCACTTTCAAAGAAACAATATTGCAGGCAATGTCAGGGTATATTCCCTTGAAGGGGGGAGGTAGGACAAATAAATCCAGAGAGCCCTGGATGACGAGAGAGATAGAGGTGAAGGTGAAAAGGATGAAGTGCATGTACAACAGGTGTCAGGTAGAAAATACAAAGGAGAATCAGGCTGAATATAAAAGGACCAAAGGGGAAGTGAAAAGAAAAACAAATAAGAAAAGCAAGGAGAGAGCACGGAAAGAGACTGGCAGTGAATACAAAAGAGAATCCCAAGGTCTTCTATAAGTATTTAAATAATAAAAGTGTGGTAAAAGAGTAGGGCAATTAGGGACAAAATAGGGGGCTTGCACGTGGAGGCAGGAGAAATAGTGGAGGCATTAAACAAGTACTCTGAATCTGCTTTTACAAAGGAAAAGGATGCTACCCAGGACGAGTTGAAAGAGGAGGTAATTAGTACACTCAAAGAATTTACAATTGAGGAGGTGGTGTTAGAAAGGCTATCTTTAATTAAAATAGACAAGGTACCAGGACCGCATGAGATGCATCCAAGGGTACTGAGGGAAGTGCGAGTGGAAATTGCAGAGGCATTAGTGATAATCTTCCAGTCTTCCTTAGACACAGGGGAGGTGCCAGCGGACTGGAGAATTGTGAATGTTACACCATTGTTCAAAAAGGGGCGCAAGGATAAAGCCGGCAGCTACAGACCAGTCAGTTTGACCTCAGTCTAACTTCTGGAAACTATAGTTCGGGATAAAATCAATAGTTACTTAGATAAGTGCAGGATAATTAAGGAAAGCCAGCATGGATTCATTAAGGTGAAATCATGTTTAATTAACTTGCTTCAGTTTTTTGAGGAGGTAACAGAGAAGTTTGATAAGGGAAATGCTATTGATGTGTTGTATATGGGTTTTCAAAAGGCATTTGACACAGTGCCACACAACAGACTTTTCAGCAAAATTCTAGCTCATGGAATAAAAGTGAAAGTAGGCATTTGTATAAGAAATTAGCTGAGTGGTAGGAAACAGAGAGTAGTGATAAATGGTTGTTTTTCAGATTGAGGAAAAATTTTTAGTGGAATTCCCCAGGGTCAGTGTTGGGACCCTTGCTCTTTCTGATATATATTAATGACCTAGACTGTGGTATTCAGGACATGATTTCAAAATTTGCAGATGATACAAAGATTGAAAATGTTGTCAACTGTGATGGGGATAGTTTGAACTTCAAAAGGACATAGACATGTTGGTCGATTGGGCAGACAAGTGACAGGTGAGGTTTAATGCAGAGAAGTGCGAGGTGATTCATTTTGGCAGGAAGAATATGGAGAGACAGTATAAAATAAAGGAGGTGCAGGAACAGAGGGAGGCGATGGCATAGTGGTATTGTTGTTGTACTAATAATCTGGAGAACCAGGGTAATGCTCTGGGAGCCCAGGTTTGCAGTGCATCTTGTAGATGGTACATACCACTGACCCTGAAACAATGGAGGGAGTGAATGTTTAATGTGATGGATGGGGTGCTGATCAAGCAGGCTGCTTTGTCCTGGATGGGGTCGAACTTTGTTGGAGCTGCACTCATCCAGGCAAGTGGAGGGTATTCCATCACACTCCTGACTTCACAGGACCACAGAATCTTTACAGTGCAGAAAGAGGCCATTCAGCCCATCGAGTCTGCACTGGCTCGCTGAAGGAGCATTCCACCTAATCCCACTCCCCTGCCTTATCCCTGCCTTGTAAATGATGGACAGGCTTTGCGGAGTCAGGAGGTGAGTTACTCACTGCAGGATTCCCAGCCTCTTACCTGCTCTTACAGCCACAGTATTTATATGGCTAGTTCAGTTCAGTTTCTGGTCAATGGTAACCCCCAGGATGTTGATAGTGGGGGATTCAGTGATGATAATGCCACTGAACGTCAAGGGGAGCTGGTCAGGTTCTCTCTTGTTGGAGATGGTCATTACCTGGCACTTGTCTGGCATGAATGTTACTTGTCACTTGTCAACCCAATCCTGAATGTTGTCCAGGTCTTGCTGCATATGAGCACAGACTGCTTCAGTATCTGAGGAGTCAAGAATGGTACTGAATATTGTGCAAACATCAACCAACTTCTGACCTTGTGATGGAGGAAAGCTCATTGATGAAGCAGTTGAAGATGATTGGCCTGAGGACACGACTCTGAGGAACTCCTGCAGTGATGTCCTGGAACTGAGGTGATTGACCTCCAATACCCACAAGCCTCTTCTTTTGTGCTAGGTATGGCTCCAACCAGCAGAGAATTTGCCCCCTGGTTCCCATTGAATTCAATTTTGCCAGAGCCCCTTGATGCCACACACGGTCACATGCAGCCTTAATGTCAAGGGTAGTCACTCATACTTCCCCTCGAGTTCTGCTCTTTTGTTTCGATCAAGGCTGTAATGATGTCAAGAGCTGAATGGCTCTGGCAGAATCCAAATTGTGCATCAGTGAGTGATTCTGGGAAAGAGGGACGTAAAATCTCCATTAGAGATAGAAATTATTTATATGGTTTGAAGAATCAAAGAGTAGCACTGAAGGTAAAATAAATCATTTGCATTTCTGTTTGAACCATCCCAAAACATGCCACATTGCGATGGAGATAGTGATTCAGGGTACAGCCTTAGTTGTAAGGTTTTTGTTTAATTTATCTGCGTATGTTTGCTGACAAATGCACGCCGTTCAGTTTGGGGAAAGACAGAGGTAGTTGCAGCTTTGCTTTGGAATAGATTGCGCCACACCAGATTGAGGAGCCAACAGGAAATGATAGCCAGTTAGGACTGAACTTCTAATAGAGAAAACATTAATTTCATCATTCACTGCGTCGAATGTGTTTAGAAGACCTGTCTCAGTGGGGATTTCAGGAGAAAAGACAGCTGGCAGCTAGAGGGAAAAATCTATAGTGGCCCTTAACAGCCTTGTGGTAGGAAGTAGTCAGCACAGTTATCTTGGGAGCTGTGGGAAGGCAATTGGATATCTTCTAGCAGCCAAAACAAGGAGATGAGGCATCTACAGTCATGAGGTCTGTAAAGAAAAGATGGAGAGTCACGGAGCCAAAAAGCTATAGGAAGAACCCCCATAGAATCTTACCTCTGAGATAAGTGCAACACAGAGGAGATTAAAAGTGAATTCCAGATGGCTGTGACATACAGGGCTGAGCTCTGAGAAGTGAATGTGCCTTCAAGATTGTGGTAAGCTATGAGGGGGTGGAGGGGCAGAAGTAAATAGTAGAACTGAGTTCATAACATAAGTAATAGTAAACTATAGTGAATGCCAGCAATCTGTCAGAGTGAATGTCAGCAATCTGTCTGAATGAATGTCAGCAATCCTTCAGGGTGAATGTCAGCAATCTGTCAGAGTGAATGTCAGCAATCTGTCAGAGTGAATGTCAGTAATCTGTAAGAGTGACTGTCAGCAATCTGTCAGAGTGAATATCAGCAATCTGTCAGAGTGAAAATCAGCAATCTGTCAGAGTAACTGTCAGCAATCTGTCAGAGTGAATGTTAGCAATCTGTCAGAGTGAATGTCAGAAATCAGTCAGAGTGAATGTCAGCAATCTGTCAGAGTGAATGTCAGCAATCTGTCAGAGTGAATGTCAGCAATCTGTCAGAATGAATATCAGCAATCTGTCAGAGTGAATATCAGCAATCTGTCAGAGTGAATATCAGCAATCTGTCAGAGTGAATGTCAGCAATCTGTCAGAATGAATATCAGCAATCTGTCAGACTAACTGCCAGCAATCTGTCAGAGTGAATGTCAGCAAACTGTCAGAGTGAATGTCAGCAATCTGTCAGAGTGAATGTCAGCAAACTGTCAGAGTGAATGTCAGCAATCTGTCAGAGTGAATGTCAGCAATCCGTCAGAGTGAATGTCAGCAATCTGTCAGAGTGAATGTCAGCAATCTGTCCGAGTGAATGTCAGCAATCTGTCAGAGTGAATGTCAGCAATCTGTCAGAGTGAATGTAAGGAATCTGTCAAATGAATATCAGCAATCTGTCAGAGTGAATGTCAGCAATCTGTCAGAGTGAATGTCAGCAATCTGTCAGAGTGAATGTCTGCAATCTGTCAGAGTGAATGTCAGCAATCTGTCAGAGTAAATGTCTGCAATTTGTCGGAGTGAATGTCAGCAATCTGTCAGAGTGAATATCAGCAATCTGTCCAAGTGAACGTCAGCAATATGTCCGATTGAAAGACAGTAATCTGTCAGAGTGAATGTCAGCAATCTGTCATAGTGAATATCAGGAATCTGTGAGATTGAATGTCAGCAATCTGTCAGAGTGAATATGAACAGTCTGTCAGAGTGAATGTCAGCAATCTGTCAGAATGAATGTCAGCAATCTGTCAGAATGAATGTCAGCAATCTGTCAGAGTGAATATCAGCAATCTGTCAGAGTGACTGTCAGCAATCTGTCAGAGTGAATGTCAGCAATCTGTCAGAGTGAATGTCAGCAATCTGTCAGAGTGAAAGACAGCAATCTGTCAGAGTGACAGTCAGCAATCTGTCAGAATGAATATCAGCAATCTGTCAGAGTGAATATCAGCAATCTGTCAGAGTGAATATCAGCAATCTGTCAGACTAACTGTCAGCAATCTGTCAGAGTGAATATCAGCAAACTGTCAGAGTGAATGTCAGCAATCCGTCAGAGTGAATGTCAGCAATCTGACAGAGTGAATGTCAACAATCTGTCAGAGTGAATGTCACCAATCTGTCCGAGTAAATGTCAGCAATCTGTCAGAGTGAATGTCAGCAATCCGTCAGAGTAAATGTCAGCTATCTGTCAGAGTGAATGTCAGCAATCTGTCAGACTGAATATCAGCAATTTGTCAAAGTGAATGTCAGCAATCTGTCAGAGTGAATGTCAGCAATCTGTCAAAGTGAATATCAGCAATCTGACAGAGTGAATATCAGCAATCTGTCAGAGTGAACGTCAGCAATCTGTCAGAGTGAATATCAGTAATTTGTCAAAGTGAATATCAGCAATCTGTCAGAGTGACTGTCAGCAATCTGTCAGAGTGAACATCAGCAATCTGTCAGAGTGAATGTCAGCAATTTGTCAGAGTGAATGTCAGCAATCTGTCAGAGTGAATATCAGCAATCTGTCAAAGTGAATATCAGCAGTCTGTCAGAGTGACTGTCAGCAATCTGTCAGAGTGAACGTCAGAAATCTGTCAGAGCGAATGTCAGAAATCTGTACGAGTGAATATCAGCAATCTGTCAGAGTGAATGTCAGCAATCTGTCAGAGTGAATATCAGCAATCTGTCAAAGTTAATATCAAAAATCTGTCAGTGTGAATGTCAGCAAACTGTCAGATTGAATGTCAGCAATCTGTCAGAGTGAATGTCAGCAATCTGTCAGAGTGAATATCAGCATTCTGTCAGAATGAATGTCAGCAATCTGTCAGAGTGAATGTCAGCAATCTGTCAGAGTGAATGTCAGCAATCTGTCAGAGTGAATATCAGCAATCTGTCAGAGTGATTGTCAGCAATCTGTCAGAGTGAATATCAGCAATCTGTCAGAGTGAGTGTCAGCAATCTGTCAGAGTGAATATCAGCAATCTGTTAGAGTGAATGTCAGAAATCTGTCAGAGTGAATATCAGCAATCTGTCCGAGTGAATGTCTCTAATCTGTCAGAGTGCATGTCAGCAATCCGTCAGAGTGAATGTAAGCAATCCGTCAGAGTGAATGTCAGCAATCTGTCAGAGTGAATATCAGCAATCTGTCAGAGTGAATGTCCGCAATCTGTCTGAATGAATGTCAGCAATCCTTCAGGGTGAATGTCAGCAATCTGTCAGAGTGAATGTCAGCAATCTGTCAGAGCGAATGTCAGTAATCTGTAAGAGTGACTGTCAGCAATCTGTCAGAGTGAATATCAGCAATCTGTCAGAGTGAATATCAGCAATCTGTCAGAGTAACTGTCAGCAATCTGTCAGAGTGAATGTTAGCAATCTGTCAGAGTGAATGTCAGCAATCTGTCTGAGTGAATGTCAGCAATCTGTCAGAGTGAATATCAGCAATCTGTCAGAGTGAATATCAGCAATCGGTCAGAGTGAATATCAGCAATCTGTGAGAGGGAATATCAGCAATCTGTCAGAGTGAATATCAGCAAACTGTCAGACTAACTGTCAGCAATCTGTCAGAGTGAATATCAGCAATCTGTCAGAGTGAATGTCAGTAACCTGTCAGAGTGAATGTCAGCAATCTGTCAGAATGAATGTCAGTAATCTGTCAGAGTGAATGTCAGCAATCTGTCCGAGTGAATATCAGCAATCTGTCAGAGTGAATGTCAGAAATCAGTCAGAGTGAATGTCAGCAATCTGTCAGAGTGAATGTCAGAAATCAGTCAGAGTGAATGTCAGCATTCAGTCAGAGTGAATATCAGCAATCTGACAGAGTGTATGTCAGCAATCTGTCAGAGTGATTGTCAGCAATCTGTCAAAGTTAATATCAACAATCTGTCAGAGTGAATGTCAGCAATCTGTCAGAGTGAATATCAGCAATCTGTCAGTGTGAATGTCAGCAAGCTGTCAGATTGAATGTCAGCAATCTGTCAGAGTGAACGTCAGCAATCTGTCAGAGTGAATATCAGCAATCTGTCAGAGTGAATATCAGCAATCTGTCAGAGTGATTGTCAGCAATCTGTCAGAGTGAATATCAGCAATCTGTCAGAGTGAGTGTCAGCAATCTGTCGGAGTGAATGTCAGCAATCTGTCAGAGTGAATATCAGCAATCTGTCTGAGTGAATGTCAGCAATCTGTCAGAGTGAATATCAGCAATCTGTCCGAGTGAATGTCTCTAATCTGTCAGAGTGAATGTCAGCAATCCGTCAGAGTGAATGTCAGCAATCCGTCAGAGTGAATGTCAGCAAACTGTCAGAGTGAATATCAGCAATCTGTCAGAGTGAGTTTCAGCAATCTGTCAGAGTGAATGTCAGCAATCTGTCAGAGTGAATATCAGCAATCTGTCAGAGTGAATGTCAGCAATCTGTCAGAGTGAATATCAGCAATCTGTCAGACTAACTGTCAGCAATCTGTCAGAGTGAATGTCAGCAATCCGTCAGAGTGAATGTCGGCAATCTGTCAGAGTGAATGTCGGCAATCTGTCAGAGTGAATGTCAGCAATCTGCCTGAGTGAATGTCAGCAATCTGTCAGAGTGAATGTCAGCAATCTGTCAGAATGAATGTCAGCAATCTGTCAGAGTGAATGTCAGCCATCTGTCAGAGTGAATATCAGCAATCTGTCAGAGTGAATATCAGAATTCAGTCAGAATGAATGTCAGCAATCTGTCAGAGTGAATGTCAGCCATCTGTCAGAGTGAATATCAGCAATCTGTCAGAGTGAATGTCAGCAATCTGTCCGAGTGAATGTCAGCAATCTGTCAGAGTGAATGTCAGCAATCTGTCAGAGTGAATGTAAGGAATCTGTCAGATGAATATCAGCAATCTGTCAGAGTGAATGTCAGCCATCTGTCAGAGTGAATATCAGCAATCTGTCAGAGTGAATATCAGAATTCAGTCAGAATGAATATAAGCAATCTGTCAGACTAACTGTCAGCAATCTGTCAGAGTGAATGTCAGCAAACTGTCAGAGTGAATGTCAGCAATCCGTCTGAGTGAATGTCAGCAAACTGTCAGAGTGAATGTCAGCAATCTGTCAGAGTGAATGTCAGCAATCCGTCAGAGTGAATGTCAGCAATCTGTCAGAGTGAATGTCAGCAATCTGTCCGAGTGAATGTCAGCAATCTGTCAGAGTGAATGTCAGCAATCTGTCAGAGTGAATGTAAGGAATCTGTCAAATGAATATCAGCAATCTGTCAGAGTGAATGTCAGCAATCTGTCAGAGTGAATGTCTGCAATCTGTCAGAGTGAATGTCAGCAATCTGTCAGAGTAAATGTCTGCAATTTGTCGGAGTGAATGTCAGCAATCTGTCAGAGTGAATATCAGCAATCTGTCCAAGTGAACGTCAGCAATATGTCCGATTGAAAGACAGTAATCTGTCCGTTTGAATGTCAGCAATCTGTCAGAGTAAATGTCAGCAATCTGTCATAGTGAATATCAGGAATCTGTGAGATTGAATGTCAGCAATCTGTCAGAGTGAATATGAACAGTCTGTCAGAGTGAATGTCAGCAATCTGTCAGAATGAATGTCAGCAATCTGTCAGAATGAATGTCAGCAATCTGTCAGAGTGAATATCAGCAATCTGTCAGAGTGACTGTCAGCAATCTGTCAGAGTGAATGTCAGCAATCTGTCAGAGTGAATGTCAGCAATCTGTCAGAGTGAAAGACAGCAATCTGTCAGAGTGACAGTCAGCAATCTGTCAGAATGAATATCAGCAATCTGTCAGAGTGAATATCAGCAATCTGTCAGAGTGAATATCAGCAATCTGTCAGACTAACTGTCAGCAATCTGTCAGAGTGAATATCAGCAAACTGTCAGAGTGAATGTCAGCAATACGTCAGAGTGAATGTCAGCAATCTGTCAGAGTGAATGTCAACAATCTGTCAGAGTGAATGTCACCAATCTGTCCGAGTGAATGTCAGCAATCTGTCAGAGTGAATGTCAGCAATCCGTCAGAGTAAATGTCAGCTATCTGTCAGAGTGAATGTCAGCAATCTGTCAGACTGAATATCAGCAATCTGTCAAAGTGAATGTCAGCAATCTGTCAGAGTGAATGTCAGCAATCTGTCAAAGTGAATATCAGCAATCTGACAGAGTGAATATCAGCAATCTGTCAGAGTGAACGTCAGCAATCTGTCAGAGTGAATATCAGCAATCTGTCAAAGTGAATATCAGCAATCTGTCAGAGTGACGGTTAGCAATCTGTCAGAGTGAACATCAGCAATCTGTCAGAGTGAATGTCAGCAATTTGTCAGAGTGAATGTCAGCAATCTGTCAGAGTGAATATCAGCAATCTGTCAAAGTGAATATCAGCAATCTGTCAGAGTGACTGTCAGCAATCTGTCAGAGTGAACGTCAGAAATCTGTCAGAGCGAATGTCAGAAATCTGTACGAGTGAATATCAGCAATCTGTCAGAGTGAATGTCAGCAATCTGTCAGAGTGAATATCAGCAATCTGTCAAAGTTAATATCAACAATCTGTCAGAGTGAATGTCAGCAATCTGTCAGATTGAATGTCAGCAATCTGTCAGTGTGAATGTCAGCAATCTGTCAGAGTGAATATCAGCAATCTGTCAAAGTTAATATCAACAATCTGTCAGAGTGAATGTCAGCAATCTGTCAGAGTGAATATCAGCAATCTGTCAGTGTGAATGTCAGCAAGCTGTCAGATTGAATGTCAGCAATCTGTCAGAGTGAACGTCAGCAATATGTCAGAGTGAATATCAGCAATCTGTCAGAGTGAATATCAGCAATCTGTCAGAGTGATTGTCAGCAATCTGTCAGAGTGAATATCAGCAATCTGTCAGAGTGAGTGTCAGCAATCTGTCGGAGTGAATGTCAGCAATCTGTCAGAGTGAATATCAGCAATCTGTTAGAGTGAATGTCAGCAATCAGTCAGAGTGAATATCAGCAATCTGTCCGAGTGAATGTCTCTAATCTGTCAGAGTGAATGTCAGCAATCCGTCAGAGTGAATGTCAGCAATCCGTCGGAGTGAATGTCAGCAAACTGTCAGAGTGAATATCAGCAATCCGTCAGAGTGAGTTTCAGCAATCTGTCAGAGTGAATGTCAGCAATCTGTCAGAGTGAATATCAGCAATCTGTCAGAGTGAATGTCAGCAATCTGTCAGAGTGAATATCAGCAATCTGTCAGACTAACTGTCAGCAATCTGTCAGAGTGAATGTCAGCAATCCGTCAGAGTGAATGTCGGCAATCTGTCAGAGTGAATGTCGGCAATCTGTCAGAGTGAATGTCAGCAATCTGCCTGAGTGAATGTCAGCAATCTGTCAGAGTGAATGTCAGCAATCTGTCAGAATGAATGTCAGCAATCTGTCAGAGTGAATGTCAGCCATCTGTCAGAGTGAATATCAGCAATCTGTCAGAGTGAATATCAGAAATCAGTCAGAATGAATGTCAGCAATCTGTCAGAGTGAATGTCAGCCATCTGTCAGAGTGAATATCAGCAATCTGTCAGAGTGAATGTCAGCAATCTGTCCGAGTGAATGTCAGCAATCTGTCAGAGTGAATGTCAGCAATCTGTCAGAGTGAATGTAAGGAATCTGTCAGATGAATATCAGCAATCTGTCAGAGTGAATGTCAGCAATCTGTCAGAGTGAATGTCAGCAATCTGTCAGAGTGAAAGTCTGCAATCTGTCAGAGTGAATGTCAGCAATCTGTCTGAGTGAATGTCAGCAATCTGTCAGAGTAAATGTCTGCAATTTGTCGGAGTGAATGTCAGCAATCTGTCAGAGTGAATATCAGCAATCTGTCCAAGTGAACGTCAGCAATATGTCCGATTGAAAGACAGTAATCTGTCCGATTGAATGTCAGCAATCTGTCAGAGTAAATGTCAGCAATCTGTCATAGTGAATATCAGGAATCTGTGAGATTGAATGTCAGCAATCTGACAGAGTGAATATGAACAGTCTGTCAGAGTGAATGTCAGCAATCTGTCAGAATGAATGTCAGCAATCTGTCAGAATGAATGTCAGCAATCTGTCAGAGTGAATATCAGCAATCTGTCAGAGTGACTGTCAGCAATCTGTCAGAGTGAATGTCAGCAATCTGTCAGAGTGAATGTCAGCAATCTGTCAGAGTGAAAGTCAACAATCTGTCAGAGTGACAGTCAGCAATCTGTCAGAATGAATGTCAGCAATCTGTCAGAGTGAATATCAGCAATCTGTCAGAGTGAATATCAGCAATCTGTCAGAGTGAATGTCAGCAATCTGTCAGCGTGAATATCAGCAATCTGTCAGACTAACTGTCAGCAATCTGTCAGAGTGAATGTCAGCAATCTGTCAGAATGAATGTCACCAATCTGTCCGAGTGAATGTCAGCAATCTGTCAGAGTGAATGTCAGCAATCCGTCAGAGTGAATGTCAGCTATCTGTCAGAGTTAATGTCAGCAATCTGTCAGACTGAATATCAGCAATCTGTCAGAGTGAATGTCAGCAATCTGTCAGAGTGAATGTCAGCAATCTGTCAAAGTGAATATCAGCAATCTGTCAGAGTGAATATCAGCAATCTGTCAGAGTGAATGTCAGCAATCTGTCATAGTGAATGTCAGCAATCTGTCAAAGTGAATATCAGCAATCTGTCAGAGTGAATGTCAGCAATCTGTCAAAGTGAATATTAGCAATCTGTCAGAGTGAATATCAGCAATCTGTCAGAGTGAATGTCAGCAATCTGTCAGAGTGAATATCAGCAATCTGTCAGACTAACTGTCATCAATCTGTCAGAGTGAATATCAGCAAACTGTCAGAGTGAATGTCAGCAATCCGTCAGAGTGAATGTCAGCAATCTGTCAGAGTGAATGACAGCAATCTGTCAGAGTGAATGTCACCAATCTGTCCGAGTGAATGTCAGCAATCTGTCAGAGTGAATGTCAGCAATCCGTCAGAGTGAATGTCAGCTATCTGTCAGAGTGAATGTCAGCAATCTGTCAGACTGAATATCAGCAATTTGTCGGAGTGAATGTCAGCAATCTGTCAGAGTGAATATCAGCAATCTGTCCAAGTGAACGTCAGCAATATGTCCGATTGAAAGACAGTAATCTGTCCGATTGAATGTCAGCAATCTGTCAGAGTAAATGTCAGCAATCTGTCATAGTGAATATCAGGAATCTGTGAGATTGAATGTCAGCAATCTGACAGAGTGAATATGAACAGTCTGTCAGAGTGAATGTCAGCAATCTGTCAGAATGAATGTCAGCAATCTGTCAGAATGAATGTCAGCAATCTGTCAGAGTGAATATCAGCAATCTGTCAGAGTGACTGTCAGCAATCTGTCAGAGTGAATGTCAGCAATCTGTCAGAGTGAATGTCAGCAATCTGTCAGAGTGAAAGTCAACAATCTGTCAGAGTGACAGTCAGCAATCTGTCAGAATGAATGTCAGCAATCTGTCAGAGTGAATATCAGCAATCTGTCAGAGTGAATATCAGCAATCTGTCAGAGTGAATGTCAGCAATCTGTCAGCGTGAATATCAGCAATCTGTCAGACTAACTGTCAGCAATCTGTCAGAGTGAATGTCAGCAATCTGTCAGAATGAATGTCACCAATCTGTCCGAGTGAATGTCAGCAATCTGTCAGAGTGAATGTCAGCAATCCGTCAGAGTGAATGTCAGCTATCTGTCAGAGTTAATGTCAGCAATCTGTCAGACTGAATATCAGCAATCTGTCAGAGTGAATGTCAGCAATCTGTCAGAGTGAATGTCAGCAATCTGTCAAAGTGAATATCAGCAATCTGTCAGAGTGAATATCAGCAATCTGTCAGAGTGAATGTCAGCAATCTGTCATAGTGAATGTCAGCAATCTGTCAAAGTGAATATCAGCAATCTGTCAGAGTGAATGTCAGCAATCTGTCAAAGTGAATATTAGCAATCTGTCAGAGTGAATATCAGCAATCTGTCAGAGTGAATGTCAGCAATCTGTCAGAGTGAATATCAGCAATCTGTCAGACTAACTGTCATCAATCTGTCAGAGTGAATATCAGCAAACTGTCAGAGTGAATGTCAGCAATCTGTCAGATTGAATGTCAGCAATCTGTCAGTGTGAATGTCAGCAATCTGTCAGAGTGAATATCAGCAATCTGTCAAAGTTAATATCAACAATCTGTCAGAGTGAATGTCAGCAATCTGTCAGAGTGAATATCAGCAATCTGTCAGTGTGAATGTCAGCAAGCTGTCAGATTGAATGTCAGCAATCTGTCAGAGTGAACGTCAGCAATATGTCAGAGTGAATATCAGCAATCTGTCAGAGTGAATATCAGCAATCTGTCAGAGTGATTGTCAGCAATCTGTCAGAGTGAATATCAGCAATCTGTCAGAGTGAGTGTCAGCAATCTGTCGGAGTGAATGTCAGCAATCTGTCAGAGTGAATATCAGCAATCTGTTAGAGTGAATGTCAGCAATCAGTCAGAGTGAATATCAGCAATCTGTCCGAGTGAATGTCTCTAATCTGTCAGAGTGAATGTCAGCAATCCGTCAGAGTGAATGTCAGCAATCCGTCGGAGTGAATGTCAGCAAACTGTCAGAGTGAATATCAGCATTCCGTCAGAGTGAGTTTCAGCAATCTGTCAGAGTGAATGTCAGCAATCTGTCAGAGTGAATATCAGCAATCTGTCAGAGTGAATGTCAGCAATCTGTCAGAGTGAATATCAGCAATCTGTCAGACTAACTGTCAGCAATCTGTCAGAGTGAATGTCAGCAATCCGTCAGAGTGAATGTCGGCAATCTGTCAGAGTGAATGTCGGCAATCTGTCAGAGTGAATGTCAGCAATCTGCCTGAGTGAATGTCAGCAATCTGTCAGAGTGAATGTCAGCAATCTGTCAGAATGAATGTCAGCAATCTGTCAGAGTGAATGTCAGCCATCTGTCAGAGTGAATATCAGCAATCTGTCAGAGTGAATATCAGAAATCAGTCAGAATGAATGTCAGCAATCTGTCAGAGTGAATGTCAGCCATCTGTCAGAGTGAATATCAGCAATCTGTCAGAGTGAATGTCAGCAATCTGTCCGAGTGAATGTCAGCAATCTGTCAGAGTGAATGTCAGCAATCTGTCAGAGTGAATGTAAGGAATCTGTCAGATGAATATCAGCAATCTGTCAGAGTGAATGTCAGCAATCTGTCAGAGTGAATGTCAGCAATCTGTCAGAGTGAAAGTCTGCAATCTGTCAGAGTGAATGTCAGCAATCTGTCTGAGTGAATGTCAGCAATCTGTCAGAGTAAATGTCTGCAATTTGTCGGAGTGAATGTCAGCAATCTGTCAGAGTGAATATCAGCAATCTGTCCAAGTGAACGTCAGCAATATGTCCGATTGAAAGACAGTAATCTGTCCGATTGAATGTCAGCAATCTGTCAGAGTAAATGTCAGCAATCTGTCATAGTGAATATCAGGAATCTGTGAGATTGAATGTCAGCAATCTGACAGAGTGAATATGAACAGTCTGTCAGAGTGAATGTCAGCAATCTGTCAGAATGAATGTCAGCAATCTGTCAGAATGAATGTCAGCAATCTGTCAGAGTGAATATCAGCAATCTGTCAGAGTGACTGTCAGCAATCTGTCAGAGTGAATGTCAGCAATCTGTCAGAGTGAATGTCAGCAATCTGTCAGAGTGAAAGTCAACAATCTGTCAGAGTGACAGTCAGCAATCTGTCAGAATGAATGTCAGCAATCTGTCAGAGTGAATATCAGCAATCTGTCAGAGTGAATATCAGCAATCTGTCAGAGTGAATGTCAGCAATCTGTCAGCGTGAATATCAGCAATCTGTCAGACTAACTGTCAGCAATCTGTCAGAGTGAATGTCAGCAATCTGTCAGAATGAATGTCACCAATCTGTCCGAGTGAATGTCAGCAATCTGTCAGAGTGAATGTCAGCAATCCGTCAGAGTGAATGTCAGCTATCTGTCAGAGTTAATGTCAGCAATCTGTCAGACTGAATATCAGCAATCTGTCAGAGTGAATGTCAGCAATCTGTCAGAGTGAATGTCAGCAATCTGTCAAAGTGAATATCAGCAATCTGTCAGAGTGAATATCAGCAATCTGTCAGAGTGAATGTCAGCAATCTGTCATAGTGAATGTCAGCAATCTGTCAAAGTGAATATCAGCAATCTGTCAGAGTGAATGTCAGCAATCTGTCAAAGTGAATATTAGCAATCTGTCAGAGTGAATATCAGCAATCTGTCAGAGTGAATGTCAGCAATCTGTCAGAGTGAATATCAGCAATCTGTCAGACTAACTGTCATCAATCTGTCAGAGTGAATATCAGCAAACTGTCAGAGTGAATGTCAGCAATCCGTCAGAGTGAATGTCAGCAATCTGTCAGAGTGAATGACAGCAATCTGTCAGAGTGAATGTCACCAATCTGTCCGAGTGAATGTCAGCAATCTGTCAGAGTGAATGTCAGCAATCCGTCAGAGTGAATGTCAGCTATCTGTCAGAGTGAATGTCAGCAATCTGTCAGACTGAATATCAGCAATTTGTCGGAGTGAATGTCAGCAATCTGTCAGAGTGAATATCAGCAATCTGTCCAAGTGAACGTCAGCAATATGTCCGATTGAAAGACAGTAATCTGTCCGATTGAATGTCAGCAATCTGTCAGAGTAAATGTCAGCAATCTGTCATAGTGAATATCAGGAATCTGTGAGATTGAATGTCAGCAATCTGACAGAGTGAATATGAACAGTCTGTCAGAGTGAATGTCAGCAATCTGTCAGAATGAATGTCAGCAATCTGTCAGAATGAATGTCAGCAATCTGTCAGAGTGAATATCAGCAATCTGTCAGAGTGACTGTCAGCAATCTGTCAGAGTGAATGTCAGCAATCTGTCAGAGTGAATGTCAGCAATCTGTCAGAGTGAAAGTCAACAATCTGTCAGAGTGACAGTCAGCAATCTGTCAGAATGAATGTCAGCAATCTGTCAGAGTGAATATCAGCAATCTGTCAGAGTGAATATCAGCAATCTGTCAGAGTGAATGTCAGCAATCTGTCAGCGTGAATATCAGCAATCTGTCAGACTAACTGTCAGCAATCTGTCAGAGTGAATGTCAGCAATCTGTCAGAATGAATGTCACCAATCTGTCCGAGTGAATGTCAGCAATCTGTCAGAGTGAATGTCAGCAATCCGTCAGAGTGAATGTCAGCTATCTGTCAGAGTTAATGTCAGCAATCTGTCAGACTGAATATCAGCAATCTGTCAGAGTGAATGTCAGCAATCTGTCAGAGTGAATGTCAGCAATCTGTCAAAGTGAATATCAGCAATCTGTCAGAGTGAATATCAGCAATCTGTCAGAGTGAATGTCAGCAATCTGTCATAGTGAATGTCAGCAATCTGTCAAAGTGAATATCAGCAATCTGTCAGAGTGAATGTCAGCAATCTGTCAAAGTGAATATTAGCAATCTGTCAGAGTGAATATCAGCAATCTGTCAGAGTGAATGTCAGCAATCTGTCAGAGTGAATATCAGCAATCTGTCAGACTAACTGTCATCAATCTGTCAGAGTGAATATCAGCAAACTGTCAGAGTGAATGTCAGCAATCCGTCAGAGTGAATGTCAGCAATCTGTCAGAGTGAATGACAGCAATCTGTCAGAGTGAATGTCACCAATCTGTCCGAGTGAATGTCAGCAATCTGTCAGAGTGAATGTCAGCAATCCGTCAGAGTGAATGTCAGCTATCTGTCAGAGTGAATGTCAGCAATCTGTCAGACTGAATATCAGCAATCTGTCAGAGTGAATGTCAGCAATCTGTCAGAGTGAATGTCAGCAATCTGTGAAAGTGAATATCAGCAATCTGTCAAAGTTAATATCAGCAATCTGTCAGAGTGAATGTAAGGAATCTGTCAGATGAATATCAGAAATCTGTCGGAGTGAATGTCAGCAATCTGTCAGAGTAAATGTCTGCAATTTGTCGGAGTGAATGTCAGCAATCTGTCAGAGTGAATATCAGCAATCTGTCCAAGTGAACGTCAGCAATATGTCCGATTGAAAGACAGTAATCTGTCCGATTGAATGTCAGCAATCTGTCAGAGTAAATGTCAGCAATCTGTCATAGTGAATATCAGGAATCTGTGAGATTGAATATCAGCAATCTGTCAGAGCAAATATGAACAGTCTGTCAGAATGAATGCCAGCAATCTGTCAGAATGAATGTCAGCAACCTATCAGAGTGAATATCAGCAATCCGTCCGAGTGACGGTCAGCAATCTGTCAGAGTGAATGTCAGCAATTTGTCCGAGTGAATGTCAGCAACCTGTGAGAGTGAAAGTCAGCAATCTGTCCGAGTGAATGTCAGCAATCTGAACGAGTGAATGTCAGCAATCAGTCAGAGTGAATGTCAGCAATCTGTCAGAGTGAATGTCAGCAATCTGTCAGAGTGAATGTCAGCAATCTGTCCGAGTGAATGTCAGCAATCTGTCCGAGTGAATATCAGCAATCAGTCAGAGGGAATGTCAGAAATCTGACAGAGTGAATGTCAGCAATCTGACAGAGTGAATGTCAGCAATCTGTCAGAGTGAATATCAGCAATCTGTCCGAGTGAATATCAGCAAGCTGTCACAGTGAATGTGAGCAATTTGTCAGAGTGAATGTCTGCAATCTGTCAAAGTGAATGTCAGCAATCTGTCAGAGTGAATGTCAGCAATCAGTCAGAGTGAATGTCAGCAATCTGTCAGAGTGAATGTCAGCAATCAGTCCGAGTGAATGTCAGCAATCAGTAGGAGTGAATGTCAGCAATCAGTCAGAGTGAACGTCAGCAATCTGTCAGAGTGAATGTCAGCAATCTGTCAGAGTGAATATCAGCAATCTGTCAGAGTGAATATCAGCAATCTGATTGAGTGAATGTCAGCAATCCATCAGAGTGAATGTCAGCAATCTGTCAGAGTGAATGCCAGCAATCTGTCAGAGTGAATGTCAGCAATCTGTCAAATGAATATCAGCAATCTGTCAGAGTGAATATCAGCAATCTGTCAAGAGTGAATATCAGCAATCTGTCAAGAGTGAATGTCAGCAATCTGTCAGAGTGAATATCAGCAATCTGTCAGACTAACTGTCAGCAATCTGTCAGAGTGAATATCAGCAATCTGATTGAGTAAATGTCAGCAATCCATCAGAGTGAATGTCAGCAATCTGTCAGAGTGAATGTCAGCAATCCGTCAGAGTGAATGCCAGCAATCTGTCCGAGTGAATGTCAGCAATCTGTAAGAGTGAATGTCAGCAATCTGTCAGAGTGAATGTCAGCAATCTGTCAGACTGAATATCAGCAACCTGTCAGAGTGAATGTCAGCAATCTGTCAGAGTGAATGTCAGCAATCTGTCAGAGTGAATATCAGCAATCTGTCAGAGTGAATATCAGCAATCTGTCAGAGTGAACGACAGCAATCTGTCAGAGTGAATATCAGCAATCTGTCTGAGTGAATGTCAGCAATCTGTCCGAGTGATTATCAGCAATCTGTCCGAGTGAATGTCAGCAATCTGCCCGAGTGAATGTCAGCAATCTGTCAGAGTGAATATCAGCAATCTGTCAGAGTGAATATCAGCAATCTGTCAGAGTGAATGTCAGCAATCTGTCAGAGTGAATGTCAGCAATCTGTCAGAGTGAATATCAGCAATCTGTCAGGCTGAATATCAGCAACCTGTCAGAGTGAATGTCAGCAATCTGTCAGAGGGAATGTCAGCAATCTGTCAGAGTGAATATCAGCAATCTGTCAGTGTGAATATCAGCAATCTGTCAGAGTGAATATCAGCAAACTGTCAGAGTGAATATCAGCAATCTGTCAGAGTGAATATCAGCAAACTGTCAGACTAACTGTCAGCAAACTGTCAGACTAACTGTCAGCAATCTGTCAGAGTGAATGTAAGCAATCTGTGAGAGTGATTGTCAGCAATCTGTCAGATTAACTGTCAGCAATCTGTCAGATTAACTGTCAGCAATCTTTCCGAGTGAATGTCAGCAATCTGTCCGAGTGAATGTCAGCAATCTGTCCGAGTGAATGTCAGCAATCTGTCAGAGTGAATGTCAGCAATCCGTCAGAGTGAATGTCAGCAATCCGTCAGAGTGAATGTCAGCAATCTGTCAGAGTGAATGTCAGCAATCTGTCAGACTGTAAATTAGCAACCTGTCAGAGTGAATGTCAGCAATCTGTCAGAGTGAATGTCAGCAATCCGTCAGACAGAATATCAGCAATCTGTCAGAGTGAATGTCAGCAATCTGTCAGAGTGAATGTCAGCAATCTGTCAGATTGAATGTCAGCAATCCGTCAGAGTGAATGTCAGCAATCTGTCAGAGTGAATGTCAGCAATCTGTCAGACTAACTGTCAGCAATCTGTCAGAGTGAATATCAGCCATCTGTCAGACTAACTGTCAGCAATCTGTCAGAGTGAATGTCAGCAATCTGACAGAGTGAATGTCAGCAATCTGTCAGAGTGAATGTCAGCCATCTGTCAGAGTGAATATCAGCAATCTGTCAGAGTGAATATCAGCAATCTGTCAGAGTGAATATCAGCAATCTGTCAGAGTGAATGTCAGCAATCTGTCTGAGTGAATGTCAGCAATCTGTCAGAGTGAATATCAGCAATCTGTCAGAGTGAATATCAGCAATCTGTCAGAGTGAATGCCAGCAATCTGTAAGAGTGAATGTCAGCAATCTGTCAGAGTGAATATCAGCAATCTGTCAGAGTGAATATCAGCAATCTGTCAGAGTGAATGTCAGCAATCTGTCAGAGTGAATATCAGCAATCTGTCAGACTAACTGTCAGCAATCTGTCAGAGTGAATATCAGCAATCCATCAGAGTGAATGTCAGCAATCCATCAGAGTGAATGTCAGCAATCTGTCAGAGTGAATGTCAGCAATCTGTCAGAGTGAATATCAGCAATCTGTCAGTGTGAATGTCAGCAAGCTGTCAGATTGAATGTCAGCAATCTGTCAGAGTGAACGTCAGCAATCTGTCAGAGTGAATATCAGCAATCTGTCAGAGTGAATATCAGCAATCTGTCAGAGTGATTGTCAGCAATCTGTCAGAGTGAATATCAGCAATCTGTCAGAGTGAGTGTCAGCAATCTGTCGGAGTGAATGTCAGCAATCTGTCAGAGTGAATATCAGCAATCTGTTAGAGTGAATGTCAGCAATCAGTCAGAGTGAATATCAGCAATCTGTCCGAGTGAATGTCTCTAATCTGTCAGAGTGAATGTCAGCAATCCGTCAGAGTGAATGTCAGCAATCCGTCAGAGTGAATGTCAGCAAACTGTCAGAGTGAATATCAGCAATCTGTCAGAGTGAGTTTCAGCAATCTGTCAGAGTGAATGTCAGCAATCTGTCAGAGTGAATATCAGCAATCTGTCAGAGTGAATGTCAGCAATCTGTCAGAGTGAATATCAGCAATCTGTCAGACTAACTGTCAGCAATCTGTCAGAGTGAATGTCAGCAATCCGTCAGAGTGAATGTCGGCAATCTGTCAGAGTGAATGTCGGCAATCTGTCAGAGTGAATGTCAGCAATCTGCCTGAGTGAATGTCAGCAATCTGTCAGAGTGAATGTCAGCAATCTGTCAGAATGAATGTCAGCAATCTGTCAGAGTGAATGTCAGCCATCTGTCAGAGTGAATATCAGCAATCTGTCAGAGTGAATATCAGAATTCAGTCAGAATGAATGTCAGCAATCTGTCAGAGTGAATGTCAGCCATCTGTCAGAGTGAATATCAGCAATCTGTCAGAGTGAATGTCAGCAATCTGTCCGAGTGAATGTCAGCAATCTGTCAGAGTGAATGTCAGCAATCTGTCAGAGTGAATGTAAGGAATCTGTCAGATGAATATCAGCAATCTGTCAGAGTGAATGTCAGCCATCTGTCAGAGTGAATGTCAGCAATCTGTCAGAGTGAATATCAGAATTCAGTCAGAATGAATATCAGCAATCTGTCAGACTAACTGTCAGCAATCTGTCAGAGTGAATGTCAGCAAACTGTCAGAGTGAATGTCAGCAATCCGTCTGAGTGAATGTCAGCAAACTGTCAGAGTGAATGTCAGCAATCTGTCAGAGTGAATGTCAGCAATCCGTCAGAGTGAATGTCAGCAATCTGTCAGAGTGAATGTCAGCAATCTGTCCGAGTGAATGTCAGCAATCTGTCAGAGTGAATGTCAGCAATCTGTCAGAGTGAATGTAAGGAATCTGTCAAATGAATATCAGCAATCTGTCAGAGTGAATGTCAGCAATCTGTCAGAGTGAATGTCTGCAATCTGTCAGAGTGAATGTCAGCAATCTGTCAGAGTAAATGTCTGCAATTTGTCGGAGTGAATGTCAGCAATCTGTCAGAGTGAATATCAGCAATCTGTCCAAGTGAACGTCAGCAATATGTCCGATTGAAAGACAGTAATCTGTCCGTTTGAATGTCAGCAATCTGTCAGAGTAAATGTCAGCAATCTGTCATAGTGAATATCAGGAATCTGTGAGATTGAATGTCAGCAATCTGTCAGAGTGAATATGAACAGTCTGTCAGAGTGAATGTCAGCAATCTGTCAGAATGAATGTCAGCAATCTGTCAGAATGAATGTCAGCAATCTGTCAGAGTGAATATCAGCAATCTGTCAGAGTGACTGTCAGCAATCTGTCAGAGTGAATGTCAGCAATCTGTCAGAGTGAATGTCAGCAATCTGTCAGAGTGAAAGACAGCAATCTGTCAGAGTGACAGTCAGCAATCTGTCAGAATGAATATCAGCAATCTGTCAGAGTGAATATCAGCAATCTGTCAGAGTGAATATCAGCAATCTGTCAGACTAACTGTCAGCAATCTGTCAGAGTGAATATCAGCAAACTGTCAGAGTGAATGTCAGCAATCCGTCAGAGTGAATGTCAGCAATCTGTCAGAGTGAATGTCAACAATCTGTCAGAGTGAATGTCACCAATCTGTCCGAGTGAATGTCAGCAATCTGTCAGAGTGAATGTCAGCAATCCGTCAGAGTAAATGTCTGCTATCTGTCAGAGTGAATGTCAGCAATCTGTCAGACTGAATATCAGCAATCTGTCAAAGTGAATGTCAGCAATCTGTCAGAGTGAATGTCAGCAATCTGTCAAAGTGAATATCAGCAATCTGACAGAGTGAATATCAGCAATCTGTCAGAGTGAACGTCAGCAATCTGTCAGAGTGAATATCAGCAATCTGTCAAAGTGAATATCAGCAATCTGTCAGTGTGAATGTCAGCAATCTGTCAGAGTGAATATCAGCAATCTGTCAAAGTTAATATCAACAATCTGTCAGAGTGAATGTCAGCAATCTGTCAGAGTGAATATCAGCAATCTGTCAGTGTGAATGTCAGCAAGCTGTCAGATTGAATGTCAGCAATCTGTCAGAGTGAACGTCAGCAATATGTCAGAGTGAATATCAAAAATCTGTCAGAGTGAATATCAGCAATCTGTCAGAGTGACTGTCAGCAATCTGTCAGAGTGAACGTCAGAAATCTGTCAGAGCGAATGTCAGAAATCTGTACGAGTGAATATCAGCAATCTGTCAGAGTGAATGTCAGCAATCTGTCAGAGTGAATATCAGCAATCTGTCAAAGTTAATATCAACAATCTGTCAGAGTGAATGTCAGCAATCTGTCAGATTGAATGTCAGCAATCTGTCAGTGTGAATGTCAGCAATCTGTCAGAGTGAATATCAGCAATCTGTCAAAGTTAATATCAACAATCTGTCAGAGTGAATGTCAGCAATCTGTCAGAGTGAATATCAGCAATCTGTCAGTGTGAATGTCAGCAAGCTGTCAGATTGAATGTCAGCAATCTGTCAGAGTGAACGTCAGCAATATGTCAGAGTGAATATCAGCAATCTGTCAGAGTGAATATCAGCAATCTGTCAGAGTGATTGTCAGCAATCTGTCAGAGTGAATATCAGCAATCTGTCAGAGTGAGTGTCAGCAATCTGTCGGAGTGAATGTCAGCAATCTGTCAGAGTGAATATCAGCAATCTGTTAGAGTGAATGTCAGCAATCTGTCAGAGTGAATATCAGCAATCCGTCAGAGTGAATGTCAGCAATCCGTCGGAGTGAATGTCAGCAAACTGTCAGAGTGAATATCAGCAATCTGTCAGAGTGAGTTTCAGCAATCTGTCAGAGTGAATGTCAGCAATCTGTCAGAGTGAATATCAGCAATCTGTCAGAGTGAATGTCAGCAATCTGTCAGAGTGAATATCAGCAATCTGTCAGACTAACTGTCAGCAATCTGTCAGAGTGAATGTCAGCAATCCGTCAGAGTGAATGTCGGCAATCTGTCAGAGTGAATGTCGGCAATCTGTCAGAGTGAATGTCAGCAATCTGCCTGAGTGAATGTCAGCAATCTGTCAGAGTGAATGTCAGCAATCTGTCAGAATGAATGTCAGCAATCTGTCAGAGTGAATGTCAGCCATCTGTCAGAGTGAATATCAGCAATCTGTCAGAGTGAATATCAGAAATCAGTCAGAATGAATGTCAGCAATCTGTCAGAGTGAATGTCAGCCATCTGTCAGAGTGAATATCAGCAATCTGTCAGAGTGAATGTCAGCAATCTGTCCGAGTGAATGTCAGCAATCTGTCAGAGTGAATGTCAGCAATCTGTCAGAGTGAATGTAAGGAATCTGTCAGATGAATATCAGCAATCTGTCAGAGTGAATGTCAGCAATCTGTCAGAGTGAATGTCAGCAATCTGTCAGAGTGAAAGTCTGCAATCTGTCAGAGTGAATGTCAGCAATCTGTCTGAGTGAATGTCAGCAATCTGTCAGAGTAAATGTCTGCAATTTGTCGGAGTGAATGTCAGCAATCTGTCAGAGTGAATATCAGCAATCTGTCCAAGTGAACGTCAGCAATATGTCCGATTGAAAGACAGTAATCTGTCCGATTGAATGTCAGCAATCTGTCAGAGTAAATGTCAGCAATCTGTCATAGTGAATATCAGGAATCTGTGAGATTGAATGTCAGCAATCTGACAGAGTGAATATGAACAGTCTGTCAGAGTGAATGTCAGCAATCTGTCAGAATGAATGTCAGCAATCTGTCAGAATGAATGTCAGCAATCTGTCAGAGTGAATATCAGCAATCTGTCAGAGTGACTGTCAGCAATCTGTCAGAGTGAATGTCAGCAATCTGTCAGAGTGAATGTCAGCAATCTGTCAGAGTGAAAGTCAACAATCTGTCAGAGTGACAGTCAGCAATCTGTCAGAATGAATGTCAGCAATCTGTCAGAGTGAATATCAGCAATCTGTCAGAGTGAATATCAGCAATCTGTCAGAGTGAATGTCAGCAATCTGTCAGCGTGAATATCAGCAATCTGTCAGACTAACTGTCAGCAATCTGTCAGAGTGAATGTCAGCAATCTGTCAGAATGAATGTCACCAATCTGTCCGAGTGAATGTCAGCAATCTGTCAGAGTGAATGTCAGCAATCCGTCAGAGTGAATGTCAGCTATCTGTCAGAGTTAATGTCAGCAATCTGTCAGACTGAATATCAGCAATCTGTCAGAGTGAATGTCAGCAATCTGTCAGAGTGAATGTCAGCAATCTGTCAAAGTGAATATCAGCAATCTGTCAGAGTGAATATCAGCAATCTGTCAGAGTGAATGTCAGCAATCTGTCATAGTGAATGTCAGCAATCTGTCAAAGTGAATATCAGCAATCTGTCAGAGTGAATGTCAGCAATCTGTCAAAGTGAATATTAGCAATCTGTCAGAGTGAATATCAGCAATCTGTCAGAGTGAATGTCAGCAATCTGTCAGAGTGAATATCAGCAAACTGTCAGAGTGAATGTCAGCAATCCGTCAGAGTGAATGTCAGCAATCTGTCAGAGTGAATGACAGCAATCTGTCAGAGTGAATGTCACCAATCTGTCCGAGTGAATGTCAGCAATCCGTCAGAGTGAATGTCAGCAATCCGTCAGAGTGAATGTCAGCTATCTGTCAGAGTGAATGTCAGCAATCTGTCAGACTGAATATCAGCAATCTGTCAGAGTGAATGTCAGCAATCTGTCAGAGTGAATGTCAGCAATCTGTGAAAGTGAATATCAGCAATCTGTCAAAGTTAATATCAGCAATCTGTCAGAGTGAATGTAAGGAATCTGTCAGATGAATATCAGAAATCTGTCGGAGTGAATGTCAGCAATCTGTCAGAGTAAATGTCTGCAATTTGTCGGAGTGAATGTCAGCAATCTGTCAGAGTGAATATCAGCAATCTGTCCAAGTGAACGTCAGCAATATGTCCGATTGAAAGACAGTAATCTGTCCGATTGAATGTCAGCAATCTGTCAGAGTAAATGTCAGCAATCTGTCATAGTGAATATCAGGAATCTGTGAGATTGAATATCAGCAATCTGTCAGAGCAAATATGAACAGTCTGTCAGAATGAATGCCAGCAATCTGTCAGAATGAATGTCAGCAACCTATCAGAGTGAATATCAGCAATCCGTCCGAGTGACGGTCAGCAATCTGTCAGAGTGAATGTCAGCAATTTGTCCGAGTGAATGTCAGCAACCTGTGAGAGTGAAAGTCAGCAATCTGTCCGAGTGAATGTCAGCAATCTGAACGAGTGAATGTCAGCAATCAGTCAGAGTGAATGTCAGCAATCTGTCAGAGTGAATGTCAGCAATCTGTCAGAGTGAATGTCAGCAATCTGTCCGAGTGAATGTCAGCAATCTGTCCGAGTGAATATCAGCAATCAGTCAGAGGGAATGTCAGAAATCTGACAGAGTGAATGTCAGCAATCTGACAGAGTGAATGTCAGCAATCTGTCAGAGTGAATATCAGCAATCTGTCCGAGTGAATATCAGCAAGCTGTCACAGTGAATGTGAGCAATTTGTCAGAGTGAATGTCTGCAATCTGTCAAAGTGAATGTCAGCAATCTGTCAGAGTGAATGTCAGCAATCAGTCAGAGTGAATGTCAGCAATCTGTCAGAGTGAATGTCAGCAATCAGTCCGAGTGAATGTCAGCAATCAGTAGGAGTGAATGTCAGCAATCAGTCAGAGTGAACGTCAGCAATCTGTCAGAGTGAATGTCAGCAATCTGTCAGAGTGAATATCAGCAATCTGTCAGAGTGAATATCAGCAATCTGATTGAGTGAATGTCAGCAATCCAT
Source organism: Cetorhinus maximus (assembly GCF_964194155.1). Taxonomy (NCBI): domain Eukaryota; kingdom Metazoa; phylum Chordata; class Chondrichthyes; order Lamniformes; family Cetorhinidae; genus Cetorhinus; species Cetorhinus maximus. The sequence goes on along the minus strand of NC_135893.1, from coordinate 43,436,549 downwards.
CAGAGTGAATGTCAGCAATCTGTCAGAGTGAATGCCAGCAATCTGTCAGAGTGAATGTCAGCAATCTGTCAAATGAATATCAGCAATCTGTCAGAGTGAATATCAGCAATCTGTCAAGAGTGAATATCAGCAATCTGTCAAGAGTGAATGTCAGCAATCTGTCAGAGTGAATATCAGCAATCTGTCAGACTAACTGTCAGCAATCTGTCAGAGTGAATATCAGCAATCTGATTGAGTAAATGTCAGCAATCCATCAGAGTGAATGTCAGCAATCTGTCAGAGTGAATGTCAGCAATCCGTCAGAGTGAATGCCAGCAATCTGTCCGAGTGAATGTCAGCAATCTGTAAGAGTGAATGTCAGCAATCTGTCAGAGTGAATGTCAGCAATCTGTTAGACTGAATATCAGCAACCTGTCAGAGTGAATGTCAGCAATCTGTCAGAGTGAATGTCAGCAATCTGTCAGAGTGAATATCAGCAATCTGTCAGAGTGAATATCAGCAATCTGTCAGAGTGAACGACAGCAATCTGTCAGAGTGAATATCAGCAATCTGTCTGAGTGAATGTCAGCAATCTGTCCGAGTGATTATCAGCAATCTGTCCGAGTGAATGTCAGCAATCTGCCCGAGTGAATGTCAGCAATCTGTCAGAGTGAATATCAGCAATCTGTCAGAGTGAATATCAGCAATCTGTCAGAGTGAATGTCAGCAATCTGTCAGAGTGAATGTCAGCAATCTGTCAGAGTGAATATCAGCAATCTGTCAGGCTGAATATCAGCAACCTGTCAGAGTGAATGTCAGCAATCTGTCAGAGGGAATGTCAGCAATCTGTCAGAGTGAATATCAGCAATCTGTCAGTGTGAATATCAGCAATCTGTCAGAGTGAATATCAGCAAACTGTCAGAGTGAATATCAGCAATCTGTCAGAGTGAATATCAGCAAACTGTCAGACTAACTGTCAGCAAACTGTCAGACTAACTGTCAGCAATCTGTCAGAGTGAATGTAAGCAATCTGTGAGAGTGATTGTCAGCAATCTGTCAGATTAACTGTCAGCAATCTGTCAGATTAACTGTCAGCAATCTTTCCGAGTGAATGTCAGCAATCTGTCCGAGTGAATGTCAGCAATCTGTCCGAGTGAATGTCAGCAATCTGTCAGAGTGAATGTCAGCAATCCGTCAGAGTGAATGTCAGCAATCTGTCAGAGTGAATGTCAGCAATCTGTCAGACTGTAAATTAGCAACCTGTCAGAGTGAATGTCAGCAATCTGTCAGAGTGAATGTCAGCAATCCGTCAGACAGAATATCAGCAATCTGTCAGAGTGAATGTCAGCAATCTGTCAGAGTGAATGTCAGCAATCTGTCAGATTGAATGTCAGCAATCCGTCAGAGTGAATGTCAGCAATCTGTCAGAGTGAATGTCAGCAATCTGTCAGACTAACTGTCAGCAATCTGTCAGAGTGAATATCAGCCATCTGTCAGACTAACTGTCAGCAATCTGTCAGAGTGAATGTCAGCAATCTGACAGAGTGAATGTCAGCAATCTGTCAGAGTGAATGTCAGCCATCTGTCAGAGTGAATATCAGCAATCTGTCAGAGTGAATATCAGCAATCTGTCAGAGTGAATATCAGCAATCTGTCAGAGTGAATGTCAGCAATCTGTCTGAGTGAATGTCAGCAATCTGTCAGAGTGAATATCAGCAATCTGTCAGAGTGAATATCAGCAATCTGTCAGAGTGAATGCCAGCAATCTGTAAGAGTGAATGTCAGCAATCTGTCAGAGTGAATATCAGCAATCTGTCAGAGTGAATATCAGCAATCTGTCAGAGTGAATGTCAGCAATCTGTCAGAGTGAATATCAGCAATCTGTCAGACTAACTGTCAGCAATCTGTCAGAGTGAATATCAGCAATCCATCAGAGTGAATGTCAGCAATCCATCAGAGTGAATGTCAGCAATCTGTCAGAGTGAATGTCAGCAATCTGTCAGAGTGAATGCCAGCAATCTGTCCGAGTGAATGTCAGCAAACCGTCAGAGTGAATGTCAGCAATCCGTCAGAGTGAATGTCAGCAATCTGTCAGAGTGAATGTCAGCAATCTGTCAGACTGAATATCAGCAACCTGTCAGAGTGAATGTCAGCAATCTGTCAGAGTGAATGTCAACAATCTGTCAGACTGAATATCAGCAACCTGTCAGAGTGAATGTCAGCAATCTGTCAGAGTGAATATCTGCAATCTGTCAGAGTGAACGTCAGCAATCTGTCAGACTAACTGTCAGCAATCTGTCAGAGTGAATGTCAGCAATCTGTCAGAGTGAATGTCAGCAATCCGTCAGAGTGAATGTCAGCAATGTGTCAGAGTGAATGTCAGCAATCTGTCAGAGCGAATGACAGCAATCTGTCAGCGTGAATGTCAGCAATCTGTCAGAGTGAATGTCAACAATCTGTCAGAGTGACTGTCAGCAATCTGCAAGAATGAATGTCAGCAATCTGTCAGAGTGAATGTCAGCAATCTGTCAGCGAGAATATCAGCAATCTGTCAGAGTGAATATCAGCAATATGTCAGAGGGAATGTCAGCAATCTGTCACAGTGAATGTCAGCAATCTGTCCGAGTGAATGTCAGCAATCTGTCCATGGGAATGTCAGCAATCTGTCAGAGTGAATGTCAGCAATCTGTCCGATTGAATGTCAGCAATCTGACAGAGTGAATGTCAGCAATCTGACTGAGTGAATGTCAGCAATCTGTCTGAGTGAAGGTCATCAATCCGTTAGAGTGAATATCAGCAATATGTCAGAGTGAATGTCAGCAATCTGTCAGCGAGAATATCAGCAATCTGTCAGAGTGAATATCAGCAATCTGTCAGAGTGAATATCAGCAATCTGTCCGAGTGAATGTCAGCAATCTGTCCGAGTGAATGTCAGCAATCTGTCCATGGGAATGTCAGCAATCTGTCAGAGTGAATGTCTGCAATCTGTCAGAGTGAAAGTCAGCAATCTGTCCGAGTGAATGTCAGCAATCTGTCAGAGTGACTGTCAGCAATCTGTCAGAGTGACTGTCAGCAATCGGTCAGAGTGAATGTCAGCAATCTGTCAGAGTTAATGTCAGCCATCGGTCAGAGTGAATATCAGCAATCTGTCAGACTAACTGTCAGCAATCAGTCAGAGTGAATGTCAGCAATCTGTCAGAGTGAATGTCACCAATCTGTCCGAGTGAATGTCAGCAATCTGTCAGAGTGAATGTCAGCAATCCGTCAGAGTGAATGTCAGCTATCTGTCAGAGTTAATGTCAGCAATCTGTCAGACTGAATATCAGCAATCTGTCAGAGTGAATATCAGCAATCTGTCAGAGTGAATGTCAGCAATCTGTCATAGTGAATGTCAGCAATCTGTCAAAGTGAATATCAGCAATCTGTCAGAGTGAATGTCAGCAATCTGTCAAAGTGAATATCAGCAATCTGTCAGAGTGAATATCAGCAATCTGTCAGAGTGAATGTCAGCAATCTGTCAGAGTGAATATCAGCAATCTGTCAGACTAACTGTCAGCAATCTGTCAGAGTGAATATCAGCAAACTGTCAGAGTGAATGTCAGCAATCCGTCAGAGTGAATGTCAGCAATCTGTCAGAGTGAATGACAGCAATCTGTCAGAGTGAATGTCACCAATCTGTCCGAGTGAATGTCAGCAAGCTGTCAGAGTGAATGTCAGCAATCCGTCAGAGTGAATGTCAGCTATCTGTCAGAGTGAATGTCAGCAATCTGTCAGACTGAATATCAGCAATCTGTCAGAGTGAATGTCAGCAATCTGTCAGAGTGAATGTCAGCAATCTGTGAAAGTGAATATCAGCAATCTGTCAAAGTTAATATCAGCAATCTGTCAGAGTGAATGTATGGAATCTGTCAGATGAATATCAGAAATCTGTCGGAGTGAATGTCAGCAATCTGTCAGAGTAAATGTCTGCAATTTGTCGGAGTGAATGTCAGCAATCTGTCAGAGTGAATATCAGCAATCTGTCCAAGTGAACGTCAGCAATATGTCCGATTGAAAGACAGTAATCTGTCCGATCGAATGTCAGCAATCTGTCAGAGTAAATGTCAGCAATCTGTCATAGTGAATATCAGGAATCTGTGAGATTGAATATCAGCAATCTGTCAGAGCAAATATGAACAGTCTGTCAGAATGAATGCCAGCAATCTGTCAGAATGAATGTCAGCAACCTATCAGAGTGAATATCAGCAATCCGTCCGAGTGACGGTCAGCAATCTGTCAGAGTGAATGTCAGCAATTTGTCCGAGTGAATGTCAGCAACCTGTCAGAGTGAAAGTCAGCAATCTGTCCGAGTGAATGTCAGCAATCTGACCGAGTGAATGTCAGCAATCAGTCAGAGTGAATGTCAGCAATCTGTCAGAGTGAATGTCAGCAATCTGTCAGAGTGAATGTCAGCAATCTGTCCGAGTGGATGTCAGCAATCTGTCAGAGTGAATGTCAGCAATCAGTCCGAGTGAATGTCAGCAATCAGTAGGAGTGAATGTCAGCAATCAGTCAGAGTGAATGTCAGCAATCTGTGAGAGTGAATGTCAGCAATCTGTCAGAGTGAATGTCAGCAATCTGTCCGAGTGAATATCAGCAATCAGTCAGAGGGAATGTCAGCAATCTGACAGAGTGAATGTCAGCAATCTGACAGAGTGAATGTCAGCAATCTGTCAGAGTGAATATCAGCAATCTGTCCGAGTGAATATCAGCAATCTGTCACAGTGAATGTGAGCAATTTGTCAGAGTGAATGTCTGCAATCTGTCAAAGTGAATGTCAGCAATCTGTCAGAGTGAATGTCAGCAATCAGTCAGAGTGAATGTCAGCAATCTGTCAGAGTGAATGTCAGCAATCAGTCCGAGTGAATGTCAGCAATCAGTAGGAGTGAATGTCAGCAATCAGTCAGAGTGAATGTCAGCAATCTGTCAGAGTGAATGTCAGCAATCCGTCAGAGTGAATATCAGCAATCTGTCAGAGTGAATATCAGCAATCTGATTGAGTGAATGTCAGCAATCCATCAGAGTGAATGTCAGCAATCTGTCAGAGTGAATGCCAGCAATCTGTCAGAGTGAATGTCAGCAATCTGTCAGAGTGAATATCAGCAATCTGTCAGAGTGAATATCAGCAATCTGTCAAGAGTGAATATCAGCAATCTGTCAAGAGTGAATGTCAGCAATCTGTCAGAGTGAATATCAGCAATCTGTCAGACTAACTGTCAGCAATCTGTCAGAGTGAATATCAGCAATCTGATTGAGTGAATGTCAGCAATCCATCAGAGTGAATGTCAGCAATCTGTCAGAGTGAATGTCAGCAATCCGTCAGAGTGAATGCCAGCAATCTGTCCGAGTGAATGTCAGCAATCTGTAAGAGTGAATGTCAGCAATCCGTCAGAGTGAATGTCAGCAATCTGTCAGAGTGAATGTCAGCAATCTGTCAGAGTGAATGTCAGCAATCTGTCAGAGTGAATGTCAGCAATCTGTCAGAGTGAATATCAGCAATCTGTCAGTGTGAATATCAGCAATCTGTCAGAGTGAATATCAGCAAACTGTCAGAGTGAATATCAGCAATCTGTCAGAGTGAATATCAGCAATCTGTCAGAGTGAACGACAGCAATCTGTCAGAGTGAATATCAGCAATCTGTCTGAGTGAATGTCAGCAATCAGTCCGAGTGATTATCAGCAATCTGCCCGAGTGAATGTCAGCAATCTGTCAGAGTGAATATCAGCAATCTGTCAGAGTGAATATCAGCAATCTGTCAGAGTGAATGTCAGCAATCTGTCAGAGTGAATATCAGCAATCTGTCAGACTGAATATCAGCAACCTGTCAGAGTGAATGTCAGCAATCTGTCAGAGGGAATGTCAGCAATCTGTCAGAGTGAATATCAGCAATCTGTCAGTGTGAACATCAGCAATCTGTCAGAGTGAATATCAGCAAACTGTCAGAGTGAATATCAGCAATCTGTCAGAGTGAATATCGGCAAACTGTCAGACTAACTGTCAGCAAACTGTCAGATTAACTGTCAGCAATCTGTCAGATTAACTGTCAGCAATCTGTCCGAGTGAATGTCAGCAATCTGTCCGAGTGAATGTCAGCAATCTGTCCGAGTGAATGTCAGCAATCTGTCAGAGTGAATGTCAGCAATCTGTCAGAGTGAATGTCAGCAATCTGTCAGACTGTAAATTAGCAACCTGTCAGAGTGAATGTCAGCAATTTGTCAGAGTGAATGTCAGCAATCCGTCAGACTGAATATCAGCAATCTGTCAGAGTGAATGTCAGCAATCTGTCAGAGTGAATGTCAGCAATCTGTCAGATTGAATGTCAGCAATCCGTCAGAGTGAATGTCAGCAATCTGTCAGAGTGAATGTCAGCAATCTGTCAGACTAACTGTCAGCAATCTGCCAGAGTGAATATCAGCCATCTGTCAGACTAACTGTCAGCAATCTGTCAGTGTGAATATCAGCAATCTGTCAGAGTGAATATCAGCAAACTGTCAGAGTGAATATCAGCAATCTGTCAGAGTGAATATCAGCAAACTGTCAGACTAACTGTCAGCAAACTTTCAGAATAACTGTCAGCAATCTGTCAGAGTGAATGTAAGCAATCTGTGAGAGTGAATGTCAGCAATCTGTCAGATTAACTGTCAGAAATGTGTCAGATTAACTGTCAGCAATCTGTCCGAGTGAATGTCAGCAATCTGTCCGAGTGAATGTCAGCAATCTGTCCGAGTGAATGTCAGCAATCTGTCAGAGTGAATGTCAGCAATCCGTCAGAGTGAATGTCAGCAATCTGTCAGAGTGAATGTCAGAAATCTGTCAGACTGTAAATTAGCAACCTGTCAGAGTGAATGTCAGCAATTTGTCAGAGTGAATGTCAGCAATCCGTCAGACTGAATATCAGCAATCTGTCAGAGTGAATGTCAGCAATCTGTCAGAGTGAATGTCAGCAATCTGTCAGATTGAATGTCAGCAATCCGTCAGAGTGAATGTCAGCAATCTGTCAGAGTGAATGTCAGCAATCTGTCAGACTAACTGTCAGCAATCTGTCAGAGTGAATATCAGCCATCTGTCAGACTAACTGTCAGCAATCTGTCAGAGTGAATGTCAGCAATCTGACAGAGTGAATGTCAGCAATCTGTCAGAGTGAATGTCAGCCATCTGTCAGAGTGAATATCAGCAATCTGTCAGAGTGAATATCAGCAATCTGTCAGAGTGAATATCAGCAATCTGTCAGAGTGAATGTCAGCAATCTGTCTGAGTGAATGTCAGCAATCTGTCAGAGTGAATGTAAGCAATCCGTCAGAGTGAATGTCAGCAATCTGTCAGAGTGAATGTCAGCAATCTGTCCGAGTGATTATCAGCAATCTGCCCGAGTGAATGTCAGCAATCTGTCAGAGTGAATATCAGCAATCTGTCAGAGTGAATATCAGCAATCTGTCAGAGTGAATGTCAGCAATCTGTCAGAGTGAATATCAGCAATCTGTCATACTGTCAGCAATCTGTCAGAGTGAATATCAGCAATCTGATTGAGTGAATGTCAGCAATCCATCAGAGTGAATGTCAGCAATCTGTCAGAGTGAATGTCAGCAATCTGTCAGAGTGAATGCCAGCAATCTGTAAGAGTGAATGTCAGAAATCTGTCAGAGTGAATATCAGCAATCTGTCAGAGTGAATATCAGCAATCTGTCAGAGTGAATGTCAGCAATCTGTCAGAGTGAATATCAGCAATCTGTCAGACTAACTGTCAGCAATCTGTCAGAGTGAATATCAGCAATCCATCAGAGTGAATGTCAGCAATCTGTCAGAGTGAATGTCAGCAATCTGTCAGAGTGAATGCCAGCAATCTGTCCGAGTGAATGTCAGCAATCTGTCAGAGTGAATGTCAGCAATCCGTCAGAGTGAATGTCAGCAATCTGTCAGAGTGAATGTCAGCAATCTGTCAGACTGAATATCAGCAACCTGTCAGAGTGAATGTCAGAAATCTGTCAGAGTGAATGTCAGCAATCTGTCAGACTGAATATCAGCAACCTGTCAGAGTGAATGTCAGCAATCTGTCAGAGTGAATATCAGCAATCTGTCAGAGTGAACGTCAGCAATCTGTCAGACTAACTGTCAGCAATCTGTCAGAGTAAATGTCAGCAATCTGTCAGAGTGAATGTCAGCAAACTGTCAGAGTGAATATCAGCAATCTGTCAGAGTGAATGTCAGCAATCCGTCAGAGTGAATGTCAGCAATGTGTCAGAGTGAATGTCAGCAATCTGTCAGAGTGAATGACAGCAATCTGTCAGCGTGAATGTCAGCAATCTGTCAGAGTGAATGTCAACAATCTGTCAGAGTGACTGTCAGCAATCTGCAAGAATGAATGTCAGCAATCTGTCAGATTAACTGTCAGAAATCTGTCAGATTAACTGTCAGCAATCTGTCCGAGTGAATGTCAGCAATCTGTCCGAGTGAATGTCAGCAATCTGTCCGAGTGAATGTCAGCAATCTGTCAGAGTGAATGTCAGCAATCCGTCAGAGTGAATGTCAGCAATCTGTCAGAGTGAATGTCAGAAATCTGTCAGACTGTAAATTAGCAACCTGTCAGAGTGAATGTCAGCAATTTGTCAGAGTGAATGTCAGCAATCCGTCAGACTGAATATCAGCAATCTGTCAGAGTGAATGTCAGCAATCTGTCAGAGTGAATGTCAGCAATCTGTCAGATTGAATGTCAGCAATCCGTCAGAGTGAATGTCAGCAATCTGTCAGAGTGAATGTCAGCAATCTGTCAGACTAACTGTCAGCAATCTGTCAGAGTGAATATCAGCCATCTGTCAGACTAACTGTTAGCAATCTGTCAGAGTGAATGTCAGCAATCTGACAGAGTGAATGTCAGCAATCTGTCAGAGTGAATGTCAGCCATCTGTCAGAGTGAATGTCAGCAATCTGTGAAAGTGAATATCAGCAATCTGTCAAAGTTAATATCAGCAATCTGTCAGAGTGAATGTATGGAATCTGTCAGATGAATATCAGAAATCTGTCGGAGTGAATGTCAGCAATCTGTCAGAGTAAATGTCTGCAATTTGTCGGAGTGAATGTCAGCAATCTGTCAGAGTGAATATCAGCAATCTGTCCAAGTGAACGTCAGCAATATGTCCGATTGAAAGACAGTAATCTGTCCGATCGAATGTCAGCAATCTGTCAGAGTAAATGTCAGCAATCTGTCATAGTGAATATCAGGAATCTGTGAGATTGAATATCAGCAATCTGTCAGAGCAAATATGAACAGTCTGTCAGAATGAATGCCAGCAATCTGTCAGAATGAATGTCAGCAACCTATCAGAGTGAATATCAGCAATCCGTCCGAGTGACGGTCAGCAATCTGTCAGAGTGAATGTCAGCAATTTGTCCGAGTGAATGTCAGCAACCTGTCAGAGTGAAAGTCAGCAATCTGTCCGAGTGAATGTCAGCAATCTGACCGAGTGAATGTCAGCAATCAGTCAGAGTGAATGTCAGCAATCTGTCAGAGTGAATGTCAGCAATCTGTCAGAGTGAATGTCAGCAATCTGTCCGAGTGGATGTCAGCAATCTGTCAGAGTGAATGTCAGCAATCAGTCCGAGTGAATGTCAGCAATCAGTAGGAGTGAATGTCAGCAATCAGTCAGAGTGAATGTCAGCAATCTGTGAGAGTGAATGTCAGCAATCTGTCAGAGTGAATGTCAGCAATCTGTCCGAGTGAATATCAGCAATCAGTCAGAGGGAATGTCAGCAATCTGACAGAGTGAATGTCAGCAATCTGACAGAGTGAATGTCAGCAATCTGTCAGAGTGAATATCAGCAATCTGTCCGACTGAATATCAGCAATCTGTCACAGTGAATGTGAGCAATTTGTCAGAGTGAATGTCTGCAATCTGTCAAAGTGAATGTCAGCAATCTGTCAGAGTGAATGTCAGCAATCAGTCAGAGTGAATGTCAGCAATCTGTCAGAGTGAATGTCAGCAATCAGTCCGAGTGAATGTCAGCAATCAGTAGGAGTGAATGTCAGCAATCAGTCAGAGTGAATGTCAGCAATCTGTCAGAGTGGATGTCAGCAATCCGTCAGAGTGAATATCAGCAATCTGTCAGAGTGAATATCAGCAATCTGATTGAGTGAATGTCAGCAATCCGTCAGAGTGAATGTCAGCAATCTGTCAGAGTGAATGCCAGCAATCTGTCAGAGTGAATGTCAGCAATCTGTCAGAGTGAATATCAGCAATCTGTCAGAGTGAATATCAGCAATCTGTCAAGAGTGAATATCAGCAATCTGTCAAGAGTGAATGTCAGCAATCTGTCAGAGTGAATATCAGCAATCTGTCAGACTAACTGTCAGCAATCTGTCAGAGTGAATATCAGCAATCTGATTGAGTGAATGTCAGCAATCCATCAGAGTGAATGTCAGCAATCTGTCAGAGTGAATGTCAGCAATCCGTCAGAGTGAATGCCAGCAATCTGTCCGAGTGAATGTCAGCAATCTGTAAGAGTGAATGTCAGCAATCCGTCAGAGTGAATGTCAGCAATCTGTCAGAGTGAATGTCAGCAATCTGTCAGAGTGAATGTCAGCAATCTGTCAGAGTGAATGTCAGCAATCTGTCAGAGTGAATATCAGCAATCTGTCAGTGTGAATATCAGCAATCTGTCAGAGTGAATATCAGCAAACTGTCAGAGTGAATATCAGCAATCTGTCAGAGTGAATATCAGCAATCTGTCAGAGTGAACGACAGCAATCTGTCAGAGTGAATATCAGCAATCTGTCTGAGTGAATGTCAGCAATCAGTCCGAGTGATTGTCAGCAATCTGCCCGAGTGAATGTCAGCAATCTGTCAGAGTGAATATCAGCAATCTGTCAGAGTGAATATCAGCAATCTGTCAGAGTGAATGTCAGCAATCTGTCAGAGTGAATATCAGCAATCTGTCAGACTGAATATCAGCAACCTGTCAGAGTGAATGTCAGCAATCTGTCAGAGGGAATGTCAGCAATCTGTCAGAGTGAATATCAGCAATCTGTCAGTGTGAACATCAGCAATCTGTCAGAGTGAATATCAGCAAACTGTCAGAGTGAATATCAGCAATCTGTCAGAGTGAATATCGGCAAACTGTCAGACTAACTGTCAGCAAACTGTCAGACTAACTGTCAGCAATCTATCAGAGTGAATGTAAGCAATCTGTGAGAGTGAATGTCAGCAATCTGTCAGATTAACTGTCAGCAATCTGTCAGATTAACTGTCAGCAATCTGTCCGAGTGAATGTCAGCAATCTGTCCGAGTGAATGTCAGCAATCTGTCCGAGTGAATGTCAGCAATCTGTCAGAGTGAATGTCAGCAATCTGTCAGAGTGAATGTCAGCAATCTGTCAGAGTGAATGTCAGCAATCTGTCAGACTGTAAATTAGCAACCTGTCAGAGTGAATGTCAGCAATTTGTCAGAGTGAATGTCAGCAATCCGTCAGACTGAATATCAGCAATCTGTCAGAGTGAATGTCAGCAATCTGTCAGAGTGAATGTCAGCAATCTGTCAGATTGAATGTCAGCAATCCGTCAGAGTGAATGTCAGCAATCTGTCAGAGTGAATGTCAGCAATCTGTCAGACTAACTGTCAGCAATCTGCCAGAGTGAATATCAGCCATCTGTCAGACTAACTGTCAGCAATCTGTCAGTGTGAATATCAGCAATCTGTCAGAGTGAATATCAGCAAACTGTCAGAGTGAATATCAGCAATCTGTCAGAGTGAATATCAGCAAACTGTCAGACTAACTGTCAGCAAACTTTCAGAATAACTGTCAGCAATCTGTCAGAGTGAATGTAAGCAATCTGTGAGAGTGAATGTCAGCAATCTGTCAGATTAACTGTCAGAAATGTGTCAGATTAACTGTCAGCAATCTGTCCGAGTGAATGTCAGCAATCTGTCCGAGTGAATGTCAGCAATCTGTCCGAGTGAATGTCAGCAATCTGTCAGAGTGAATGTCAGCAATCCGTCAGAGTGAATGTCAGCAATCTGTCAGAGTGAATGTCAGAAATCTGTCAGACTGTAAATTAGCAACCTGTCAGAGTGAATGTCAGCAATTTGTCAGAGTGAATGTCAGCAATCCGTCAGACTGAATATCAGCAATCTGTCAGAGTGAATGTCAGCAATCTGTCAGAGTGAATGTCAGCAATCTGTCAGATTGAATGTCAGCAATCCGTCAGAGTGAATGTCAGCAATCTGTCAGAGTGAATGTCAGCAATCTGTCAGACTAACTGTCAGCAATCTGTCAGAGTGAATATCAGCCATCTGTCAGACTAACTGTCAGCAATCTGTCAGAGTGAATGTCAGCAATCTGACAGAGTGAATGTCAGCAATCTGTCAGAGTGAATGTCAGCCATCTGTCAGAGTGAATATCAGCAATCTGTCAGAGTGAATATCAGCAATCTGTCAGAGTGAATATCAGCAATCTGTCAGAGTGAATGTCAGCAATCTGTCTGAGTGAATGTCAGCAATCTGTCAGAGTGAATGTAAGCAATCCGTCAGAGTGAATGTCAGCAATCTGTCAGAGTGAATGTCAGCAATCTGTCCGAGTGATTATCAGCAATCTGCCCGAGTGAATGTCAGCAATCTGTCAGAGTGAATATCAGCAATCTGTCAGAGTGAATATCAGCAATCTGTCAGAGTGAATGTCAGCAATCTGTCAGAGTGAATATCAGCAATCTGTCATACTGTCAGCAATCTGTCAGAGTGAATATCAGCAATCTGATTGAGTGAATGTCAGCAATCCATCAGAGTGAATGTCAGCAATCTGTCAGAGTGAATGTCAGCAATCTGTCAGAGTGAATGCCAGCAATCTGTAAGAGTGAATGTCAGAAATCTGTCAGAGTGAATATCAGCAATCTGTCAGAGTGAATATCAGCAATCTGTCAGAGTGAATGTCAGCAATCTGTCAGAGTGAATATCAGCAATCTGTCAGACTAACTGTCAGCAATCTGTCAGAGTGAATGTCAGCAATCTGTCAGAGTGAATGCCAGCAATCTGTCCGAGTGAATGTCAGCAATCTGTCAGAGTGAATGTCAGCAATCCGTCAGAGTGAATGTCAGCAATCTGTCAGAGTGAATGTCAGCAATCTGTCAGACTGAATATCAGCAACCTGTCAGAGTGAATGTCAGAAATCTGTCAGAGTGAATGTCAGCAATCTGTCAGACTGAATATCAGCAACCTGTCAGAGTGAATGTCAGCAATCTGTCAGAGTGAATATCAGCAATCTGTCAGAGTGAACGTCAGCAATCTGTCAGACTAACTGTCAGCAATCTGTCAGAGTAAATGTCAGCAATCTGTCAGAGTGAATGTCAGCAAACTGTCAGAGTGAATATCAGCAATCTGTCAGAGTGAATGTCAGCAATCCGTCAGAGTGAATGTCAGCAATGTGTCAGAGTGAATGTCAGCAATCTGTCAGAGTGAATGACAGCAATCTGTCAGCGTGAATGTCAGCAATCTGTCAGAGTGAATGTCAACAATCTGTCAGAGTGACTGTCAGCAATCTGCAAGAATGAATGTCAGCAATCTGTCAGATTAACTGTCAGAAATCTGTCAGATTAACTGTCAGCAATCTGTCCGAGTGAATGTCAGCAATCTGTCCGAGTGAATGTCAGCAATCTGTCCGAGTGAATGTCAGCAATCTGTCAGAGTGAATGTCAGCAATCCGTCAGAGTGAATGTCAGCAATCTGTCAGAGTGAATGTCAGAAATCTGTCAGACTGTAAATTAGCAACCTGTCAGAGTGAATGTCAGCAATTTGTCAGAGTGAATGTCAGCAATCCGTCAGACTGAATATCAGCAATCTGTCAGAGTGAATGTCAGCAATCTGTCAGAGTGAATGTCAGCAATCTGTCAGATTGAATGTCAGCAATCCGTCAGAGTGAATGTCAGCAATCTGTCAGAGTGAATGTCAGCAATCTGTCAGACTAACTGTCAGCAATCTGTCAGAGTGAATATCAGCCATCTGTCAGACTAACTGTTAGCAATCTGTCAGAGTGAATGTCAGCAATCTGACAGAGTGAATGTCAGCAATCTGTCAGAGTGAATGTCAGCAATCTGTCAGAGTGAATGTAAGCAATCCGTCAGAGTGAATGTCAGCAATCTGTCAGAGTGAATGTCAGCAATCTGTCCGAGTGATTATCAGCAATCTGCCCGAGTGAATGTCAGCAATCTGTCAGAGTGAATATCAGCAATCTGTCAGAGTGAATATCAGCAATCTGTCAGAGTGAATATCAGCAATCTGTCAGAGTGATTATCAGCAATCTGCCCGAGTGAATGTCAGCAATCTGTCAGAGTGAATGTCAGCAATCCGTCAGAGTGAATGTCAGCAATGTGTCAGAGTGAATGTCAGCAATCTGTCAGAGTGAATGACAGCAATCTGTCAGCGTGAATGTCAGCAATCTGTCAGAGTGAATGACAGCAATCTGTCAGCGTGAATGTCAGCAATCTGTCAGAGTGAATGTCAACAATCTGTCAGAGTGACTGTCAGCAATCTGCAAGAATGAATGTCAGCAATCTGTCAGAGTGAATGTCAGCAATCTGTCAGCGAGAATATCAGCAATCTGTCAGACTGAATATCAGCAACCTGTCAGAGTGAATGTCAGCAATCTGTCAGAGGGAATGTCAGCAATCTGTCAGAGTGAATATCAGCAATCTGTCAGTGTGAATATCAGCAATCTGTCAGAGTGAATATCAGCAAACTGTCAGAGTGAATATCAGCAATCTGTCAGAGTGAATATCAGCAAACTGTCAGACTAACTGTCAGCAAACTTTCAGACTAACTGTCAGCAATCTGTCAGAGTGAATGTAAGCAATCTGTGAGAGTGAATGTCAGCAATCTGTCAGATTAACTGTCAGAAATCTGTCAGATTAACTGTCAGCAATCTGTCCGAGTGAATGTCAGCAATCTGTCCGAGTGAATGTCAGCAATCTGTCCGAGTGAATGTCAGCAATCTGTCAGAGTGAATGTCAGCAATCCGTCAGAGTGAATGTCAGCAATCTGTCAGAGAGAATGTCAGAAATCTGTCAGACTGTAAATTAGCAACCTGTCAGAGTGAATGTCAGCAATTTGTCAGAGTGAATGTCAGCAATCTGTCAGATTGAATGTCAGCAATCCGTCAGAGTGAATGTCAGCAATCTGTCAGAGTGAATGTCAGCAATCTGTCAGACTAACTGTCAGCAATCTGTCAGAGTGAATATCAGCCATCTGTCAGACTAACTGTCAGCAATCTGTCAGAGTGAATTTCAGCAATCTGACAGAGTGAATGTCAGCAATCTGTCAGAGTGAATGTCAGCCATCTGTCAGAGTGAATATCAGCAATCTGACAGAGTGAATATCAGCAATCTGTCAGAGTGAATATCAGCAATCTGTCAGAATGAATGTCAGCAATCTGTCTGAGTGAATGTCAGCAATCTGTCAGAGTGAATGTAAGCAATCCGTCAGAGAGAATGTCAGCAATCTGTCAGAGTGAATGTCAGCAATCTGTCCGAGTGATTATCAGCAATCTGCCCGAGTGAAGGTCAGCAATCTGTCAGAGTGAATATCAGCAATCTGTCAGAGTGAATATCAGCAATCTGTCAGAGTGAATGTCAGCAATCTGTCAGAGTGAATATCAGCAATCTGTCATACTGTCAGCAATTTGTCAGAGTGAATATCAGCAATCTGATTGAGTGAATGTCAGCAATCCATCAGAGTGAATGTCAGCAATCTGTCAGAGTGAATGTCAGCAATCTGTCAGAGTGAATGCCAGCAATCTGTAAGAGTGAATGTCAGCAATCTGTCAGAGTGAATATCAGCAATCTGTCAGAGTGAATATCAGCAATCTGTCAGAGTGAATGTCAGCAATCTGTCAGAGTGAATATCAGCAATCTGTCAGACTAACTGTCAGCAATCTGTCAGAGCGAATATCAGCAATCCATCAGAGTGAATGTCAGCAATCCATCAGAGTGAATGTCAGCAATCTGTCAGAGTGAATGTCAGCAATCTGTCAGAGTGAATGCCAGCAATCTGTCCGAGTGAATGTCAGCAATCTGTCAGAGTGAATGTCAGCAATCCGTCAGAGTGAATGTCAGCAATCTGTCAGAGTGAATGTCAGCAATCTGTCAGACTGAATATCAGCAACCTGTCAGAGTGAATGTCAGAAATCTGTCAGAGTGAATGTCAGCAATCTGTCAGACTGAATATCAGCAACCTGTCAGAGTGAATGTCAGCAATCTGTCAGAGTGAATATCAGCAATCTGTCAGAGTGAACGTCAGCAATCTGTCAGACTAACTGTCAGCAATCTGTCAGAGTGAATGTCAGCAATCTGTCAGAGTGAATGTCAGCAAACTGTCAGAGTGAATATCAGCAATCCGTCAGAGTGAATGGCAGCAATCCGTCAGAGTGAATGTCAGCAATCTGTCAGAGTGAATGTCAGCAATCTGTCAGAGTGAATGACAGCAATCTGTCAGCGTGACTGTCAGCAATCTGCAAGAATGAATGTCAGCAATCTGTCAGAGTGAATGTCAGCAATCTGTCAGCGAGAATATCAGCAATCTGTCAGAGTGAATATCAGCAATATGTCAGAGGAAATGTCAGCAATCTGTCAGAGTGAATGTCTGCAATCTGTCCAAGTGAATGTCAGCAATCTGTCCATGGGAATGTCAGCAATCTGTCAGAGTGAATGTCAGCAATCTGTCCGATTGAATGTCAGCAATCTGACAGAGTGAATGTCAGCAATATGACTGAGTGAATGTCAGCAATCTGTCAGAGTGAATATCAGCAATCTGTCCAAGTGAACGTCAGCAATATGTCCGATTGAAAGACAGTAAACTGTCCGATTGAATGTCAGCAATCTGTCAGAGTAAATGTCAGCAATTTATCATAGTGAATATCAGGAATCCGTGAAATTGAATGTCAGCAATCTGTCAGAGTGAATATGAACAGTCTGTCAGAGTGAATGTTAGCAATCCGTCAGAATGAATGTCAGCAATCTGTCAGAATGAATGTCAGCATTCTGTCAGAGTGAATATCAGCAATCTATCAGAGTGACTGCCAGCAATCTGTCAGAGTGAATGTCAGCAATCGTTCAGAGTGAATGTCAGCAATCTGTCAGAGTGAAAGTCAGCAATCTGTCAGAGTGACAGACAGCAATCTGTCTGAATGAATGTCAACAATCTGTCAGAGTGAATATCAGCTATCTGTCAGAGTGAATATCAGCAATCTGTCAGAGTGAATGTCAGCAATCTGTCAGAGTGAATATCAGCAATCTGTCAGACTAACTGAAGCAATCTGTCAGAGTGAATATCAGCAAACTGTTAGAGTGAATGTCAGCAATCCGTCAGAGTGAATGTCAGCAATCTGTCAGAGTGAATGTCAGCAATCTGTCAGAGTGAATGTCAGCAATATGTCAGAGTGAATGTCAGCAATATGTCAGAGTGAATGTCAGCAATCTGTCAGAGTGAATATCAGCAATCTGTCAGTGTGAATATCAGCAAGCTGTCAGAGTGAATATCAGCAATCTGTCAGATTGAATGTCAGCAATCTGTCAGAGTGAATGTCAGCAATCTGTCAGAGTGAATGTCAGCAATCTGTCAGAGTGAATGTCAGCAATCTGTCAGAGAGAATGTCAGCAATCTGTCAGAGAGAATGTCAGCCATCTGTCAGAGTGAATGTCAGCAATCTGTCAGAGTGAATGTCAGCAATCTGTCAGAGTGAATGTCAGCAATCTGTCAGAGTGAATGTCAGCAATCTGTCGGAGTGAATGTCAGAATTCTGTCAGAGTGAATGTCAGCAATCTGTCAGAGTGAATGTAAGCAATCTGTCAGAGTGAATGTCAGCATTCTGTCAGAGTGAATGTCAGCAATCTGTCAGAGTGAATATCAGCAATCTGTCAGACTAACTGTCAGCAATCTGTCCGAGTGAATGTCAACAATCTGTCAGAGTGAATGTCACCAATCTGTCAGAGTGAATATCAGCAATCTGTCAGTGTGAATGTCAGCAATCTGTCAGAGTGAATGTCAGCAATCTGTAAGAGTGAATATCAGCAATCATTCAGAGTGAATATCAGCAATTTGTCAGAGTGAATGTCAGCAATCTGTCAGAGTGATTATCAGCAATCTATCAGAGTGAATATCAGCAATCTGTCAGAGTGAATGACAGCAATATGTCAGAGTAAATATCAGCAATCTGTCAGAGTGAGTGTCAGCAATCTGTCAGAGTGAATATCAGCAATCCGTCAGAGTGAATGTCAGCAATCCGTCAGAGTGAATGTCAGCAATCTGTCAGAGTGAATGTCAGCAATCTGTCAGAGTGAATGTCAGCAATCTGTCAGAGTGAATGTCAGCAATCTGTCAGAGTGAATATCAGCAATCTGTCAGACTAACTGTCAGCAATCAGTCAGGGTGCATATCAGCAAACTGTCAGAGTGAATGTCAGCAATCCGTCAGAGTGAATGTCACCAATCTGTCAGAGTGAATGTCGGCAATCTGTCAGAGTGAATGTCAGCAATCTGTCAGAGTGAATGTCAGCAATCTGTCAGAGTGAATGTCAGCAATCTGTCAGAGTGAATGTCAGCAATCAGTCAGAGTGAATATCAGCAATCTGTCAGACTAACTGTCAGCAATCTGTCAGAGTGAATATCAGCAATCTGTCAGAGTGAATGTCAGCAATCTGTCAGAGTGAATGTCAGCAATCTGTCAGAGTGAATGTCAGCAATCTGTCAGAGTGAATGTCAGCAAACTGTCAGAGTGAATGTCAACAATCTGTCAGAGTATATGTCAGCAATCTGTCAGAGTGAATGTCAGCAATCAGTCAGAGTGAATGTCAGCAATCTGTCAGAGTGAATATCAGCAATCTGTCAGAGTGAATATCAGAATTCAGTCAGAATGAATGTCAGCAATCTGTCAGAGTGAATGTCAGCCATCTGTCAGAGTGAATATCAGCAATCTGTCAGAGTGAATGTCAGCAATCTGTCCGAGTGAATGTCAGCAATCTGTCAGAGTGAATGTCAGCAATCTGTCAGAGTGAATGTAAGGAATCTGACAGATGAATATCAGCAATCTGTCAGATTGAATGTCAGCAATTTGTCAGAGTGAATGTCAGCAATCTGTCAGAGTGAATGTCTGCAATCTGTCAGAGTGAATGTCAGCAATCTGTCTGAGTGAATGTCAGCAATCTGTCAGAGTAAATGTCTGCAATTTGTCGGAGTGAATGTCAGCAATCTGTCAGAGTCAATATCAGCAATCTGTCCAAGTGAACGTGAGCAATATGTCCGATTGAAAGACAGTAAACTGTCCGATTGAATGTCAGCAATCTGTCAGAGTAAATGTCAGCAATTTATCATAGTGAATATCAGGAATCCGTGAAATTGAATGTCAGCAATCTGTCAGAGTGAATATGAACAGTCTGTCAGAGTGAATGTCAGCAATCTGTCAGAATGAATGTCAGCAATCTGTCAGAATGAATGTCAGCATTCTGTCAGAGTGAATATCAGCAATCTATCAGAGTGACTGCCAGCAATCTGTCAGAGTGAATGTCAGCAATCGTTCAGAGTGAATGTCAGCAATCTGTCAGAGTGAAAGTCAGCAATCTGTCAGAGTGACAGACAGCAATCTGTCTGAATGAATGTCAGCAATCTGTCAGAGTGAATATCAGCTATCTGTCAGAGTGAATATCAGCAATCTGTCAGAGTGAATGTCAGCAATCTGTCAGAGTGAATATCAGCAATCTGTCAGACTAACTGAAGCAATCTGTCAGAGTGAATATCAGCAATCTGTCAGAGTGAATGTCAGCAATCTGTCAGAGTGAATGTCACCAATCTGTCCGAGTGAATGTCAGCAATCTGTCAGAGTGAATGTCACCAATCTGTCAGAGTAAATGTCAGCAATCTGTCAGAGTGAATGTCAGCAATCTGTCAGAGTGAATATCAGCAATCTGTCAGTGTGAATATCAGCAATCTGTCAGAGTGAATATAAGCAATCTGTCAGAGTGAATGTCAGAAATCTGTCCGAGTGAATATCAGCAAACTGTCAGTGTGAATATCAGCAATCTGTCAGAGTGAATATCAGCAATCTGTCAGAGTGAATGTCAGCAATCTGTCAGAGTGAATATCAGCAATCTGTCAAAGTTAATATCAGCAATCTGACAGAGTGAATGTCAGCAATCTGTCAGAGTGAATATCAGCAATCTGTCAGTGTGAATGTCAGCAAACTGTCAGATTGAATGTCAGCAAATCTGTCAGAGTGAATGTCAGCAATCTGTCAGAGTGAATATCAGCAATCTGTCAGAGTGAATGTCAGCAATCTGTCAGAGTGAATGTCAGCAATACGTCAGAGTGAATGTCAGCAATCCGTCAGAGTGAATGTCAGCAATCTGTCAGAGTGAATATCAGCAATCTCTAAGAGTGAGTTTTAGCATTCTGTCCGAGTGAATGTCTGCAATCTGTCCATGGGAATGTCAGCAATCTGTCAGAGTGAATCGCTGCAATCTGTCAGAGTGAATGTCAGCAATCTGTCCGAGTGAATGTCAGCAATCTGTCAGAGTGAATATCAGTAATCTGTCAGAGTGACTGTCAGCAATCTGTCAGAGTGAATATCAGCAATCTGTCAGAGAGAATGTCAGCCATCTGACAGAGTGAATATCAGCAATCTGTCAGAGTGAATATCAGCAATCTGTCAGAGTGAATATCAGCAATCTGTCTGAGTGAATGTCAGCAATCCGTCAGAGTGAATGTCAGCAATCTGTCAGAGTGAATGTCAGCCATCTGTCAGAGTGAATATCAGCAATCTGTCAGAGTGAATGTCAGCAATCTGTCCGAGTGAATGTCAGCAATCTGTCAGAGTGAATGTCAGCAATCTGTCAGAGTGAATGTAAGGAATCTGTCAGATGAATATCAGCAATCTGTCAGAGTGAATGTCAGCAATCTGTCAGAGTGAATTTCAGCAATCTGTCAGAGTGAATGTCTGCAATCTGTCAGAGTGAATGTCAGCAATCTGTCTGAGTGAATGTCAGCAATCTGTCAGAGTAAATGTCTGCAATTTGTCGGAGTGAATGTCAGCAATCTGTCAGAGTGAATATCAGCAATCTGTCCAAGTGAACGTCAGCAATATGTCCGATTGAAAGACAGTAAACTGTCCGATTGAATGTCAGCAATCTGTCAGAGTAAATGTCAGCAATTTATCATAGTGAATATCAGGAATCCGTGAAATTGAATGTCAGCAATCTGTCAGAGTGAATATGAACAGTCTGTCAGAGTGAATGTCAGCAATCTGTCAGAATGAATGTCAGCAATCTGTCAGAATGAATGTCAGCATTCTGTCAGAGTGAATATCAGCAATCTATCAGAGTGACTGCCAGCAATCTGTCAGAGTGAATGTCAGCAATCGTTCAGAGTGAATGTCAGCAATCTGTCAGAGTGAAAGTCAGCAATCTGTCAGAGTGACAGACAGCAATCTGTCTGAATGAATGTCAGCAATCTGTCAGAGTGAATATCAGCTATCTGTCAGAGTGAATATCAGCAATCTGTCAGAGTGAATGTCAGCAATCTGTCAGAGTGAATATCAGCAATCTGTCAGACTAACTGAAGCAATCTGTCAGAGTGAATATCAGCAAACTGTTAGAGTGAATGTCAGCAATCCGTCAGAGTGAATGTCAGCAATCTGTCAGAGTGAATGTCAGCAATCTGTCAGAGTGAATGTCACCAATCTGTCCGAGTGAATGTCAGCAATCTGTCAGAGTGAATGTCACCAATCTGTCAGAGTAAATGTCAGCAATCTGTCAGAGTGAATGTCAGCAATCAGTCAGAGTGAATGACAGCAATCTGTCAGAGTGAATATCAGCAATCTGTCAGAGTGAATATCAGAATTCAGTCAGAATGAATGTCAGCAATCTGTCAGAGTGAATGTCAGCCATCTGTCAGAGTGAATATCAGCAATCTGTCAGAGTGAATGTCAGCAATCTGTCCGAGTGAATGTCAGCAATCTGTCAGAGTGAATGTCAGCAATCTGTCAGAGTGAATGTAAGGAATCTGTCAGATGAATATCAGCAATCTGTCAGAGTGAATGTCAGCAATCTGTCAGAGTGAATGTCAGCAATCTGTCAGAGTGAATGTCTGCAATCTGTCAGAGTGAATGTCAGCAATCTGTCTGAGTGAATGTCAGCAATCTGTCAGAGTAAATGTCTGCAATTTGTCGGAGTGAATGTCAGCAATCTGTCAGAGTGAATATCAGCAATCTGTCCAAGTGAAAGTCAGCAATATGTCCGATTGAAAGACAGTAATCTGTCCGATTGAATGTCAGCAATCTGTCAGAGTGAAGGTCAGAAATCAGTCCGAGTGAATATCAGCAATCTGTCAGAGTGAATGTCAGCAATCTGACAGAATGAATGTCAGCAATCTGTCAGAGTGAATGTCAGCCATCTGTCAGAGTGAATATCAGCAATCTGTCAGAGTGAATGTCAGCAATCTGTCCGAGTGAATGTCAGCAATCTGTCAGAGTGAATGTCAGCAATCTGTCAGAGTGAATGTAAGGAATCTGTCAGATGAATATCAGCAATCTGTCAGAGTGAATGTCAGCAATCTGTCAGAGTGAATGTCAGCAATCTGTCAGAGTGAATGTCTGCAATCTGTCAGAGTGAATGTCAGCAATCTGTCTGAGTGAATATCAGCAATCTGTCCAAGTGAACGTCAGCAATATGTCCGATTGAAAGACAGTAATCTGTCCGATTGAATGTCAGCAATCTGTCAGAGTGAAGGTCAGAAATCAGTCCGAGTGAATATCAGCAATCTGTCAGAGTGAATGTCAGCAATCTGACAGAGTGTATATCAGCAATCTGTCAAAGTGAATGCCAGCAATCTGTCAGAGTGAATATCAGCAATCTGTCAGAGTGGGTTTCAGCAATATGTCAGAGTGAATGACAACAATCTGTCCGAGTGAATATCAGCAATCTGTCAGAGTGAGTGTCAGCAATCTATCAGAGTGAATATCAGCAATCCGTCAGAGTGAATGTCAGCAATCTGTCAGAGTGAATGTCAGCAATCTGTCAGAGTGAATGTCAGCAATCTGTCAGAGTGAATGTCAGCATTCTGTCAGAGTGAATGTCAGCAATCTGTCAGAGTGAATATCAGCAATCTGTCAGACTAACTGTCAGCAATCTGTCAGAGTGAATATCAGCAAACTGTCAGAGTGAACGTCAGCAATCCGTCAGAGTGAATGTCAGCAATCTGTCAGAGTGAATGTCAGCAATTTGTCAGAGTGAATGTCACCAATCTGTCCGAGTGAATGTCAGCAATCTGTCAGAGTGAATGTCAGCAATCTGTCAGAGTGAATGTCAGCAATCTGTCAGACTGAATATCAGCAATATGTCAGAGTGAATGTCAGAAATCTGTCCGAGTGAATATCAGCAATCTGTCAGAGTGAATGTCAGCAATCTGTCAGAGTGAATATCAGCAATCTGTCAAAGTTAATATCAGCAATCTGTCAGAGTGAATGTCAGCAAACTGTCAGATTGAATGTCAGCAATATGTCAGAGTGAATGTCAGCAATCTGTCAGAGTGAATATCAGCAATCTGTCAGAGTGAATGTCAGCAATCTGTCAGAGTGAATGTCAGCAATCCGTCAGAGTGAGTGTCAGCAATCCGTCAGAGTGAATGTCAGCAATCTGTCAGAGTGAATATCAGCAATCTGTCAGAGTGAGTTTCAGCAATCTGTCCGAGTGAATGTCAGCAATCTGTCCATGGGAATGTCCGCAATCTGACAGAGTGAATGTCTGCAATCTGTCAGAGTGAATGTCAGCAATCTGTCCGAGTGAATGTCAGCAATCTGTCAGAGTGAATATCAGTAATCTGTCAGAGTGACTGTCAGCAATCTGTCAGAGTGAATATCAGCAATCTGTCAGAGAGAATGTCAGCCATCTGTCAGAGTGAATATCAGCAATCTATCAGTGTGAATATCAGCAATCTGTCAGAGTGAATATCAGCAATCTGTCAGAGTGAATGTCAGCAATCTGTCCATGGGAATGTCAGCAATCTGACAGAGTGAATGTCTGCAATCTGTCAGAGTGAATGTCAGCAATCTGTGAGAGTGAATGTCAGCAATCTGTCAGAGTCAATATCAGTAATCTGTCAGAGTGACTGTCAGCAATCTGTCAGAGTGAATATCAGCAATCTGTCAGAGAGAATGTCAGCCATCTGTCAGAGTGAATATCATCAATCTGT
Organism: Cetorhinus maximus; assembly: GCF_964194155.1. Taxonomy (NCBI): domain Eukaryota; kingdom Metazoa; phylum Chordata; class Chondrichthyes; order Lamniformes; family Cetorhinidae; genus Cetorhinus; species Cetorhinus maximus. The sequence goes on along the minus strand of NC_135893.1, from coordinate 43,412,322 downwards.
CAGTGTGAATATCAGCAATCTGTCAGAGTGAATATCAGCAATCTGTCAGAGTGAATGTCAGCAATATGTCAGAGTGAATGTCAGCAATCTGTCATAGTGAATATCAGCAATCTGTCAGTGTGAATATCAGCAAGCTGTCAGAGTGAATATCAGCAATCTGTCAGAGTAAATGTCAGCAATCTGTCAGAGTGAATGTCAGCAATCTGTCAGAGTGAATATCATCAATCTGTCAGAGTGAATGTCAGCAATCTGTCAGAGAGAATGTCAGCCATCTGTCAGAGTGAATATCAGCAATCTGTCAGAGTGAATGTCACCAATCTGTCAGAGTGAATATCAGCAATCTGTCAGTGTGAATGTCAGTAATCTGTCAGAGTGAATGTCAGCAATCTGTAAGAGTGAATATCAGCAATCATTCAGAGTGAATATCAGCAATTTGTCAGAGTGAATGTCAGCAATCTGTCAGAGTGATTATCAGCAATCTATCAGAGTGAATATCAGCAATCTGTCAGAGTGAATGACAGCAATATGTCAGAGTAAATATCAGCAATCTGTCAGAGTGAGTGTCAGCAATCCGTCAGAGTGAATATCAGCAATCCGTCAGAGTGAATGTCAGCAATCCGTCAGAGTGAATGTCAGCAATCTGTCAGAGTGAATGTCAGCAATCTGTCAGAGTGAATGTCAGCATTCTGTCAGAGTGAATGTCAGCAATCTGTCAGAGTGAATGTCAGCAATCTGTCAGAGTGAATGTCAGCAATCTGTCAGAGTGAATATCAGCAATCTGTCAGACTAACTGTCAGCAATCAGTCAGGGTGCATATCAGCAAACTGTCAGAGTGAATGTCAGCAATCCGTCAGAGTGAATGTCACCAATCTGTCAGAGTGAATGTCGGCAATCTGTCAGAGTGAATGTCAGCAATCTGTCAGAGTGAATGTCAGCAATCAGTCAGAGTGAATATCAGCAATCTGTCAGACTAACTGTCAGCAATCTGTCAGAGTGAATATCAGCAATCTGTCAGAGTGAATGTCAGCAATCTGTCAGAGTGAATGTCAGCAATCTGTCAGAGTGAATGTCAGCAATCTGTCAGAGTGAATGTCAGCAAACTGTCAGAGTGAATGTCAACAATCTGTCAGAGTATATGTCAGCAATCTGTCAGAGTGAATGTCAGCAATCAATCAGAGTGAATGTCAGCAATCTGTCAGAGTGAATATCAGCAACCTGTCCGAGTGACAGTGAGCAATCTTCCAGAGTGAATGTCAGCAATCTGTCAGAGTGAATATCAGCAACCTGTCCGAGTCACGGTGAGCAATCTTTCAGAATGAATGTCAGCAATCTGTCCGAGGGAATGTTAGCAATCAGTCACAGTGAATGACAGCAATATGTCAGAGTGAATGTCAGCAATATGTCAGAGTGAATGTCAGCAATCTGTCAGAGTGAATATCAGCAATCTGTCAGAGTGAAATCAGCAATCTGTCAGAGTGAATGTCAGCAATCTGTCCGAGTGAATGTCAGCAATCTGTCAGAGTGAATGTCAGCAATCAGTCCGAGTTAATATCAGCAAACTGTCAGAGTGAATGTCAACAATCTGTCAGAGTGAATGTCAGCAATCTGTCCGAGTGAATGTCATCAATTTGTCCGAGTGAATGTCAGCAATCTGTCTGAGTTAATGTCAGCAATCTGTCAGAGTGAATGTCAGCAACCTGTCCGATTGAATGTCAGCAATCTGTCAGAGTGAATATCAGCAATCTGTCAGAGTGAATATCAGCAATCTGTCAGAGTAAATGCCAGCAATCTGTCAGAGTGAATGTCAGCAATCTGTCAGAGTGAATGTCAGCAATCTGTTAGAGTGAATGTCAGCAATCACTCAGAGTGAATATCAGCAATCTGTCAGAGTGAATGTCAGCAATCTGTCCGAGTGAATGTCAGCAATCAGTCAGAGTGAAAGTCAGCATTCAGTCAGAGTGAATGTCAGCAATCTGTCCGAGTGAATGTCAGCAATCTGTCAGAGTGAATATCAGCAATCTGTCCGAGTGAATATCAGCAATCTGTCAGAGTGAATGTGAGCAATTTGTCAGAGTGAATGTCTGCAATCTGTCAAAGTGAATGTCAGCAATCTGTCAGAGTGAATGTCAGCAATCAGTCAGACTGAATGTCAGCAATCTGTCAGAGTGAATGTCAGCAATCAGTCCGAGTGAATGTCAGCAATCAGAAGGAGTGAATGTCAGCAATCTGTCAGAGTGAATGTCAGCAATCTGTACGAGTGAATGTCAGCAATCATTCGGAGTGAATGTCAGAAATCAGTAGGAGTGAATGTCAGCAATGAGTCAGAGTGAATGTCAGTAATCTGTGAAAGTGAATGTCAGCAATCTGTCAGAGTGAATGTCAGCAATCTTTCAGAGTGAATGTCAGCACGTGTCAGAGTGAATATGAGCAATCTGTCCGAGTGACGGTCAGCAATGTCAGAGTGAATGTCAGCAATCTGCCAGAATGAATGTCAGCAATCTGTCCGAGTGAATATCAGCAATCTGCACGAGTGACGGTCAGCAATCTGTCAGAATGAATGTCAGCAATCTGTCCGACTGAATGTCAGCAATCTGTCCGAGCGAATATTAGCAATCTGTCAGAGCGAATGTCAGCAATCTGTCCGAGTGAATGTCAGCAATCAGTCAGAGTGAATGTCAGCAATCAGTCAGAGTGAATGTCAGCAATCTGTCCGAGTGAATGTCAGCAATCTGTCCGAGTGAATGTCAGTATTCTGTCCGAGTGATTGTCAGCAATCTGTCAGAGTTAATGTTAGCAATCTGTCAGAGTGAATATCAGCAATCTTTCAGAGTGAATGTCAGCAACCTGTCAGAGTGAATATGAGCAATATGTCCGAGTGACGGTCAGCAATCTGTCAAAATGAATGTCAGCAATCTGTCCTAGTGAATGTAAGCAATCTGTCAGAGTGAATGTCAGCATTCTGTCAGAGTGAATGTCAGCAATCTGTCAGAGTGAATATCAGCAATCTGTCAGACTAACTGTCAGCAATCTGTCCGAGTGAATGTCAGCAATCTGTCAGAGTGAATGTCACCAATCTGTCAGAGTGAATATCAGCAATCTGTCAGTGTGAATGTCAGCAATCTGTCAGAGTGAATGACAGCAATCTGTAAGAGTGAATATCAGCAATCATTCAGAGTGAATATCAGCAATTTGTCAGAGTGAATGTCAGCAATCTGTCAGAGTGATTATCAGCAATCTATCAGAGTGAATATCAGCAATCTGTCAGAGTGAATGACAGCAATATGTCAGAGTAAATATCAGCAATCTGTCAGAGTGAGTGTCAGCAAACTGTCAGAGTGAATATCAGCAATCCGTCAGAGTGAATGTCAGCAATCCGTCAGAGTGAATGTCAGCAATCTGTCAGAGTGAATGTCAGCAATCTGTCAGAGTGAATGTCAGCAATCTGTCAGAGTGAATATCAGCAATCTGTCAGACAAACTGTCAGCAATCAGTCAGGGTGCATATCAGCAAACTGTCAGAGTGAATGTCAGCAATCCGTCAGAGTGAACGTCACCAATCTGTCAGAGTGAATGTCGGCAATCTGTCAGAGTGAATGTCAGCAATCTGTCAGAGTGAATGTCAGCAATCTGTCAGAGTGAATGTCAGCAATCAGTCAGAGTGAATATCAGCAATCTGTCAGACTAACTGTCAGCAATCTGTCAGAGTGAATGTCAGCAATCTGTCAGAGTGAATGTCAGCAATCTGTCAGAGTAAATGTCAGCAAACTGTCAGAGAGAATGTCAACAATCTGTCAGAGTATATGTCAGCAATCTGTCAGAGTGAATGTCAGCAATCAGTCAGAGTGAATGACAGCAATCTGTCAGAGTGAATATCAGCAATCTGTCAGAGTGAATATCAGAATTCAGTCAGAATGAATGTCAGCAATCTGTCAGAGTGAATGTCAGCCATCTGTCAGAGTGAATATCAGCAATCTGTCAGAGTGAATGTCAGCAATCTGTCAGAGTGAATGTCAGCAATCTGTCAGAGTGAATGTCAGCAATCTGTCAGAGTGAATGTCAGCAATCAGTCAGAGTGAATATCAGCAATCTGTCAGACTAACTGTCAGCAATCTGTCAGAGTGAATGTCAGCAATCTGTCAGAGTGAATGTCAGCAATCTGCCAGAGTGAATGTCAGCAAACTGTCAGAGAGAATGTCAACAATCTGTCAGAGTATATGTCAGCAATCTGTCAGAGTGAATGTCAGCAATCTGTCAGAGTGAATGACAGCAATCTGTCAGAGTGAATATCAGCAATCTGTCAGAGTGAATATCAGAATTCAGTCAGAATGAATGTCAGCAATCTGTCAGAGTGAATGTCAGCCATCTGTCAGAGTGAATATCAGCAATCTGTCAGAGTGAATGTCAGCAATCTGTCCGAGTGAATGTCAGCAATCTGTCAGAGTGAATGTCAGCAATCTGTCAGAGTGAATGTCAGCAATCTGTCAGAGTGAATGTCTGCAATCTGTCAGAGTGAATGTCAGCAATCTGTCTGAGTGAATGTCAGCAATCTGTCAGAGTAAATGTCTGCAATTTGTCGGAGTGAATGTCAGCAATCTGTCAGAGTGAATATCAGCAATCTGTCCAAGTGAACGTCAGCAATATGTCCGATTGAAAGACAGTAATCTGTCCGATTGAATGTCAGCAATCTGTCAGAGTGAAGGTCAGAAATCAGTCCGAGTGAATATCAGCAATCTGTCAGAGTGAATGTCAGCAATCTGACAGAGTGTATATCAGCAATCTGTCAAAGTTAATGTCAGCTATCTGTCAGAGTGAATGTCAGCTATCTGTCAGAGCGAATATCAGCAATCTGTCAGTGTGAATGTCAGCAAACTGTCAGATTGAATGTCAGCAATCTGTCAGAGTGAATGTCAGCAATCTGTCAGAGCGAATATCAGCAATCTGTCAGAGTGAATGACAGCAATCTGTCAGAGCGAATGTCAGCAATCTGTCAGAGTGAATGCCAGCAATCTGTCAGAGTGAATGCCAGCAATCTGTCAGAGTGAATATCAGCAATCTGTCAGAGTGAATGTCAGCAATCTGTCAGAGTGAATGTCAGCATTCTGTCAGAGTGAATGTCAGCAATCTATCAGAGTGAATATCAGCAATCTGTCAGAGTGAATATCAACAATCTGTCAGAGTGAGTTTCAGCAATCTGTCAGAGTGAATGCCAGCAATCTGTCAGAGTGAATATCAGCAATCTGTCAGAGTGAGTTTCAGCAATCTGTCAGAGTGAATGACAGCAATCTGTCAGAGTGAATATCAGCAATCTGTCAGAGTGAGTGTCAGCAATCTGTCAGAGTGAATATCAGCAATCCGTCAGAGTGAATGTCCGCAATCTGTCAAAGTGAATGCCAGCAATCTGTCAGAGTGAAAATCAGCAATCTGTCAGAGTGGGTTTCAGCAATATGTCAGAGTGAATGACAACAATCTGTCCGAGTGAATATCAGCAATCTGTCAGAGTGAGTGTCAGCAATCTATCAGAGTGAATATCAGCAATCCGTCAGAGTGAATGTCAGCAATCTGTCAGAGTGAATGTCAGCAATCTGTCAGAGTGAATGTCAGCAATCTGTCAGAGTGAATGTCAGCATTCTGTCAGAGTGAATGTCAGCAATCTGTCAGAGTGAATATCAGCAATCTGTCAGACTAACTGTCAGCAATCTGTCAGAGTGAATATCAGCAAACTGTCAGAGTGAACGTCAGCAATCCATCAGAGTGAATGTCAGCAATCTGTCAGAGTGAATGTCAGCAATTTGTCAGAGTGAATGTCACCAATCTGTCCGAGTGAATGTCAGCAATCTGTCAGAGTGAATGTCAGCAATCTGTCAGAGTGAATGTCAGCAATCTGTCAGACTGAATATCAGCAATATGTCAGAGTGAATGTCAGAAATCTGTCCGAGTGAATATCAGCAATCTGTCAGAGTGAATGTCAGCAATCTGTCAGAGTGAATATCAGCAATCTGTCAAAGTTAATATCAGCAATCTGTCAGAGTGAATGTCAGCAAACTGTCAGATTGAATGTCAGCAATATGTCAGAGTGAATGTCAGCAATCTGTCAGAGTGAATATCAGCAATCTGTCAGAGTGAATGTCAGCAATCTGTCAGAGTGAATGTCAGCAATCCGTCAGAGTGAGTGTCAGCAATCCGTCAGAGTGAATGTCAGCAATCTGTCAGAGTGAGTTTCAGCAATCTGTCCGAGTGAATGTCAGCAATCTGTCCATGGGAATGTCAGCAATCTGACAGAGTGAATGTCTGCAATCTGTCAGAGTGAATGTCAGCAATCTGTCCGAGTGAATGTCAGCAATCTGTCCGAGTGAATGTCAGCAATCTGTCAGAGTGAATATCAGCAATCTGTCCGAGTGAATATCAGCAATCTGTCAGAGTGAATGTGAGCAATTTGTCAGAGTGAATGTCTGCAATCTGTCAAAGTGAATGTCAGCAATCTGTCAGAGTGAATGTCAGCAATCAGTCAGACTGAATGTCAGCAATCTGTCAGAGTGAATGTCAGCAATCAGTCCGAGTGAATGTCAGCAATCAGAAGGAGTGAATGTCAGCAATCTGTCAGAGTGAATGTCAGCAATCTGTACGAGTGAATGTCAGCAATCATTCGGAGTGAATGTCAGAAATCAGTAGGAGTGAATGTCAGCAATGAGTCAGAGTGAATGTCAGTAATCTGTGAAAGTGAATGTCAGCAATCTGTCAGAGTGAATGTCAGCAATCTTTCAGAGTGAATGTCAGCACGTGTCAGAGTGAATATGAGCAATCTGTCCGAGTGACGGTCAGCAATGTCAGAGTGAATGTCAGCAATCTGCCAGAATGAATGTCAGCAATCTGTCCGAGTGAATATCAGCAATCTGCACGAGTGACGGTCAGCAATCTGTCAGAATGAATGTCAGCAATCTGTCCGACTGAATGTCAGCAATCTGTCCGAGCGAATATTAGCAATCTGTCAGAGCGAATGTCAGCAATCTGTCCGAGTGAATGTCAGCAATCAGTCAGAGTGAATGTCAGCAATCAGTCAGAGTGAATGTCAGCAATCTGTCCGAGTGAATGTCAGCAATCTGTCCGAGTGAATGTCAGTATTCTGTCCGAGTGATTGTCAGCAATCTGTCAGAGTTAATGTTAGCAATCTGTCAGAGTGAATATCAGCAATCTTTCAGAGTGAATGTCAGCAACCTGTCAGAGTGAATATGAGCAATATGTCCGAGTGACGGTCAGCAATCTGTCAAAATGAATGTCAGCAATCTGTCCTAGTGAATGTAAGCAATCTGTCAGAGTGAATGTCAGCATTCTGTCAGAGTGAATGTCAGCAATCTGTCAGAGTGAATATCAGCAATCTGTCAGACTAACTGTCAGCAATCTGTCCGAGTGAATGTCAGCAATCTGTCAGAGTGAATGTCACCAATCTGTCAGAGTGAATATCAGCAATCTGTCAGTGTGAATGTCAGCAATCTGTCAGAGTGAATGACAGCAATCTGTAAGAGTGAATATCAGCAATCATTCAGAGTGAATATCAGCAATTTGTCAGAGTGAATGTCAGCAATCTGTCAGAGTGATTATCAGCAATCTATCAGAGTGAATATCAGCAATCTGTCAGAGTGAATGACAGCAATATGTCAGAGTAAATATCAGCAATCTGTCAGAGTGAGTGTCAGCAAACTGTCAGAGTGAATATCAGCAATCCGTCAGAGTGAATGTCAGCAATCCGTCAGAGTGAATGTCAGCAATCTGTCAGAGTGAATGTCAGCAATCTGTCAGAGTGAATGTCAGCAATCTGTCAGAGTGAATATCAGCAATCTGTCAGACAAACTGTCAGCAATCAGTCAGGGTGCATATCAGCAAACTGTCAGAGTGAATGTCAGCAATCCATCAGAGTGAACGTCACCAATCTGTCAGAGTGAATGTCGGCAATCTGTCAGAGTGAATGTCAGCAATCTGTCAGAGTGAATGTCAGCAATCTGTCAGAGTGAATGTCAGCAATCTGTCAGAGTGAATGTCAGCAATCAGTCAGAGTGAATATCAGCAATCTGTCAGACTAACTGTCAGCAATCTGTCAGAGTGAATGTCAGCAATCTGTCAGAGTGAATGTCAGCAATCTGTCAGAGTAAATGTCAGCAAACTGTCAGAGAGAATGTCAACAATCTGTCAGAGTATATGTCAGCAATCTGTCAGAGTGAATGTCAGCAATCAGTCAGAGTGAATGACAGCAATCTGTCAGAGTGAATATCAGCAATCTGTCAGAGTGAATATCAGAATTCAGTCAGAATGAATGTCAGCAATCTGTCAGAGTGAATGTCAGCCATCTGTCAGAGTGAATATCAGCAATCTGTCAGAGTGAATGTCAGCAATCTGTCAGAGTGAATGTCAGCAATCTGTCAGAGTGAATGTCAGCAATCTGTCAGAGTGAATGTCAGCAATCAGTCAGAGTGAATATCAGCAATCTGTCAGACTAACTGTCAGCAATCTGTCAGAGTGAATGTCAGCAATCTGTCAGAGTGAATGTCAGCAATCTGTCAGAGTGAATGTCAGCAAACTGTCAGAGAGAATGTCAACAATCTGTCAGAGTATATGTCAGCAATCTGTCAGAGTGAATGTCAGCAATCTGTCAGAGTGAATGACAGCAATCTGTCAGAGTGAATATCAGCAATCTGTCAGAGTGAATATCAGAATTCAGTCAGAATGAATGTCAGCAATCTGTCAGAGTGAATGTCAGCCATCTGTCAGAGTGAATATCAGCAATCTGTCAGAGTGAATGTCAGCAATCTGTCCGAGTGAATGTCAGCAATCTGTCAGAGTGAATGTCAGCAATCTGTCAGAGTGAATGTCAGCAATCTGTCAGAGTGAATGTCTGCAATCTGTCAGAGTGAATGTCAGCAATCTGTCTGAGTGAATGTCAGCAATCTGTCAGAGTAAATGTCTGCAATTTGTCGGAGTGAATGTCAGCAATCTGTCAGAGTGAATATCAGCAATCTGTCCAAGTGAACGTCAGCAATATGTCCGATTGAAAGACAGTAATCTGTCCGATTGAATGTCAGCAATCTGTCAGAGTGAAGGTCAGAAATCAGTCCGAGTGAATATCAGCAATCTGTCAGAGTGAATGTCAGCAATCTGACAGAGTGTATATCAGCAATCTGTCAAAGTTAATATCAGCAATCTGTCAGAGTGAATGTCAGCTATCTGTCAGAGCGAATATCAGCAATCTGTCAGTGTGAATGTCAGCAAACTGTCAGATTGAATGTCAGCAATCTGTCAGAGTGAATGTCAGCAATCTGTCAGAGCGAATATCAGCAATCTGTCAGAGTGAATGACAGCAATCTGTCAGAGCGAATGTCAGCAATCTGTCAGAGTGAATGCCAGCAATCTGTCAGAGTGAATGCCAGCAATCTGTCAGAGTGAATATCAGCAATCTGTCAGAGTGAATGTCAGCAATCTGTCAGAGTGAATGTCAGCATTCTGTCAGAGTGAATGTCAGCAATCTATCAGAGTGAATATCAGCAATCTGTCAGAGTGAATATCAACAATCTGTCAGAGTGAGTTTCAGCAATCTGTCAGAGTGAATGCCAGCAATCTGTCAGAGTGAATATCAGCAATCTGTCAGAGTGAGTTTCAGCAATCTGTCAGAGTGAATGACAGCAATCTGTCAGAGTGAATATCAGCAATCTGTCAGAGTGAGTGTCAGCAATCTGTCAGAGTGAATATCAGCAATCCGTCAGAGTGAATGTCCGCAATCTGTCAAAGTGAATGCCAGCAATCTGTCAGAGTGAAAATCAGCAATCTGTCAGAGTGGGTTTCAGCAATATGTCAGAGTGAATGACAACAATCTGTCCGAGTGAATGTCAGCAATCTGTCAGAGTGAGTGTCAGCAATCTATCAGAGTGAATATCAGCAATCCGTCAGAGTGAATGTCAGCAATCTGTCAGAGTGAATGTCAGCAATCTGTCAGAGTGAATGTCAGCAATCTGTCAGAGTGAATGTCAGCATTCTGTCAGAGTGAATGTCAGCAATCTGTCAGAGTGAATATCAGCAATCTGTCAGACTAACTGTCAGCAATCTGTCAGAGTGAATATCAGCAAACTGTCAGAGTGAACGTCAGCAATCCGTCAGAGTGAATGTCAGCAATCTGTCAGAGTGAATGTCAGCAATTTGTCAGAGTGAATGTCACCAATCTGTCCGAGTGAATGTCAGCAATCTGTCAGAGTGAATGTCAGCAATCTGTCAGAGTGAATGTCAGCAATCTGTCAGACTGAATATCAGCAATATGTCAGAGTGAATGTCAGAAATCTGTCCGAGTGAATATCAGCAATCTGTCAGAGTGAATGTCAGCAATCTGTCAGAGTGAATATCAGCAATCTGTCAAAGTTAATATCAGCAATCTGTCAGAGTGAATGTCAGCAAACTGTCAGATTGAATGTCAGCAATATGTCAGAGTGAATGTCAGCAATCTGTCAGAGTGAATATCAGCAATCTGTCAGAGTGAATGTCAGCAATCTGTCAGAGTGAATGTCAGCAATCCGTCAGAGTGAGTGTCAGCAATCCGTCAGAGTGAATGTCAGCAATCTGTCAGAGTGAGTTTCAGCAATCTGTCCGAGTGAATGTCAGCAATCTGTCCATGGGAATGTCAGCAATCTGACAGAGTGAATGTCTGCAATCTGTCAGAGTGAATGTCAGCAATCTGTCCGAGTGAATGTCAGCAATCCGTCAGAGTGAGTGTCAGCAATCCGTCAGAGTGAATGTCAGCAATCTGTCAGAGTGAATATCAGCAATCTGTCAGAGTGAGTTTCAGCAATCTGTCCGAGTGAATGTCAGCAATCTGTCCATGGGAATGTCAGCAATCTGACAGAGTGAATGTCTGCAATCTGTCAGAGTGAATGTCAGCAATCTGTCAGAGTGAGTGTCAGCAATCTGTCAGAGTGAATATCAGCAATCCGTCAGAGTGAATGTCCGCAATCTGTCAAAGTGAATGCCAGCAATCTGTCAGAGTGAAAATCAGCAATCTGTCAGAGTGGGTTTCAGCAATATGTCAGAGTGAATGACAACAATCTGTCCGAGTGAATATCAGCAATCTGTCAGAGTGACTGTCAGCAATCTGTCAGAGTGAATATCAGCAATCTGTCAGAGAGAATGTCAGCCATCTGTCAGAGTGAATATCAGCAATCTGTCAGTGTGAATATCAGCAATCTGTCAGAGTGAATATCAGCAATCTGTCAGAGTGAATGTCAGCAATCTGTCCATGGGAATGTCAGCAATCTGACAGAGTGAATGTCTGCAATCTGTCAGAGTGAATGTCAGCAATCTGTGAGAGTGAATGTCAGCAATCTGTCAGAGTCAATATCAGTAATCTGTCAGAGTGACTGTCAGCAATCTGTCAGAGTGAATATCAGCAATCTGTCAGAGAGAATGTCAGCCATCTGTCAGAGTGAATATCATCAATCTGTCAGTGTGAATATCAGCAATCTGTCAGAGTGAATATCAGCAATCTGTCAGAGTGAATGTCAGCAATATGTCAGAGTGAATGTCAGCAATCTGTCAGAGTGAATATCAGCAATCTGTCAGTGTGAATATCAGCAAGCTGTCAGAGTGAATATCAGCAATCTGTCAGAGTGAATGTCAGCAATCTGTCAGAGTGAATGTCAGCAATCTGTCAGAGTGAATATCATCAATCTGTCAGAGTGAATGTCAGCAATCTGTCAGAGAGAATGTCAGCCATCTGTCAGAGTGAATATCAGCAATCTGTCAGAGTGAATGTCACCAATCTGTCAGAGTGAATATCAGCAATCTGTCAGAGTGAATGTCAGCAATCTGTAAGAGTGAATATCAGCAATCATTCAGAGTGAATATCAGCAATTTGTCAGAGTGAATGTCAGCAATCTGTCAGAGTGATTATCAGCAATCTATCAGAGTGAATATCAGCAATCTGTCAGAGTGAATGACAGCAATATGTCAGAGTAAATATCAGCAATCTGTCAGAGTGAGTGTCAGCAATCCGTCAGAGTGAATATCAGCAATCCGTCAGAGTGAATGTCAGCAATCCGTCAGAGTGAATGTCAGCAATCTGTCAGAGTGAATGTCAGCAATCTGTCAGAGTGAATGTCAGCATTCTGTCAGAGTGAATGTCAGCAATCTGTCAGAGTGAATGTCAGCAATCTGTCAGAGTGAATGTCAGCAATCTGTCAGACTAACTGTCAGCAATCTGTCAGAGTGAATATCAGCAATCTGTCAGAGTGAATGTCAGCAATCTGTCAGAGTGAATGTCAGCAATCTGACAGAGTGAATGTCAGCAATCTGTCAGAGTGAATGTCAGCAAACTGTCAGAGTGAATGTCAACAATCTGTCAGAGTATATGTCAGCAATCTGTCAGAGTGAATGTCAGCAATCAATCAGAGTGAATGTCAGCAATCTGTCAGAGTGAATATCAGCAACCTGTCCGAGTGACAGTGAGCAATCTTCCAGAGTGAATGTCAGCAATCTGTCAGAGTGAATATCAGCAACCTGTCCGAGTCACGGTGAGCAATCTTTCAGAATGAATGTCAGCAATCTGTCCGAGGGAATGTTAGCAATCAGTCAGAGTGAATGACAGCAATATGTCAGAGTGAATGTCAGCAATATGTCAGAGTGAATGTCAGCAATCTGTCAGAGTGAATATCAGCAATCTGTCAGAGTGAAATCAGCAATCTGTCAGAGTGAATGTCAGCAATCTGTCCGAGTGAATGTCAGCAATCTGTCAGAGTGAATGTCAGCAATCAGTCCGAGTTAATATCAGCAAACTGTCAGAGTGAATGTCAACAATCTGTCAGAGTGAATGTCAGCAATCTGTCCGAGTGAATGTCATCAATTTGTCCGAGTGAATGTCAGCAATCTGTCTGAGTTAATGTCAGCAATCTGTCAGAGTGAATGTCAGCAACCTGTCCGAGTGAATGTCAGCAATCTGTCAGAGTGAATATCAGCAATCTGTCAGAGTGAATATCAGCAATCTGTCAGAGTAAATGCCAGCAATCTGTCAGAGTGAATGTCAGCAATCTGTCAGAGTGAATGTCAGCAATCTGTTAGAGTGAATGTCAGCAATCACTCAGAGTGAATATCAGCAATCTGTCAGAGTGAATGTCAGCAAACTGTCCGAGTGAATGTCAGCAATCAGTCAGAGTGAATGTCAGCAATCAGTCAGAGTGAATGTCAGCAATCTGTCCGAGTGAATGTCAGCAATCTGTCAGAGTGAATATCAGCAATCTGTCCGAGTGAATATCAGCAATCTGTCAGAGTGAATGTGAGCAATTTGTCAGAGTGAATGTCTGCAATCTGTCAAAGTGAATGTCAGCAATCTGTCAGAGTGAATGTCAGCAATCAGTCAGACTGAATGTCAGCAATCTGTCAGAGTGAATGTCAGCAATCAGTCCGAATGAATGTCAGCAATCAGAAGGAGTGAATGTCAGCAATCTGTCAGAGTGAATGTCAGCAATCTGTACGAGTGAATGTCAGCAATCATTCGGAGTGAATGTCAGAAATCAGTAGGAGTGAATGTCAGCAATGAGTCAGAGTGAATGTCAGTAATCTGTGAAAGTGAATGTCAGCAATCTGTCAGAGTGAATGTCAGCAATCTTTCAGAGTGAATGTCAGCACGTGTCAGAGTGAATATGAGCAATCTGTCCGAGTGACGGTCAGCAATGTCAGAGTGAATGTCAGCAATCTGCCAGAATGAATGTCAGCAATCTGTCCGAGTGAATATCAGCAATCTGCACGAGTGACGGTCAGCAATCTGTCAGAATGAATGTCAGCAATCTGTCCGACTGAATGTCAGCAATCTGTCCGAGCGAATATCAGCAATCTGTCAGAGCGAATGTCAGCAATCTGTCCGAGTGAATGTCAGCAATCAGTCAGACTGAATGTCAGCAATCAGTCAGAGTGAATGTCAGCAATCTGTCCGAGTGAATGTCAGCAATCTGTCCGAGTGAATGTCAGTATTCTGTCCGAGTGATTGTCAGCAATCTGTCAGAGTGAATGTTAGCAATCTGACAGAGTGAATATCAGCAATCTTTCAGAGTGAATGACAGCAACCTGTCAGAGTGAATATGAGCAATATGTCCGAGTGACGGTCAGCAATCTGTCAAAATGAATGTCAGCAATCTGTCCTAGTGAATGTCAGCAATCAGTCAGAGTGAATATCAGCAATCTGTCAGAGTGAATGTCAGCAATCTGTCCGACTGAATGCCATCAATCAGTCAGAGTGAATGTCAGCAATCAGAAAGAGTGAATGTCAGCAATCTGTCAGAGTGAATGTCAGCAATCTGACCGAGTGAATGTCAGCAATCTGTCCGAGTGATTGTCAGCAATCTGTCAGAGTGAATGTCAGCAATCTGTCAGAGTGAATGTCAGCAATCTGTCAGAGTGAATGTCAGCAAACTGTCAGAGTGAATGTCAGCAATATGTCAGAGTGAATGTCAGCAATCAGTCCGAGTGAATGTCAGCAATCAGTAGGAGTGAATGACAGCAATCAGTCAGAGTGAATGTCAGCAATCTGTCAGAGTGAATGTCAGCAATCGGTCCGAGTGAATGTCAGCAATCATTCGGAGTGAATGTCAGAAATCAGTAGGAGTAAATGTCAGCAATCCGTCAGAGTGAATGTCAGTAATCTGTGAAAGTGAATGTCAGCAATCCGTCAGAGTGAATGTCAGTAATCTGTGAAAGTGAATGTCAGCAATCTGTCAGAGTGAATGTCAGCAATCTTTCAGAGTGAATGTCAGTAATCTGTGAAAGTGAATGTCAGCAATCCGTCAGAGTGAATGTCAGTAATCTGTGAAAGTGAATATGAGCAATCTGTCCGAGTGACGGTCAGCAATCTGTCAGAGTGAATGTCAGCAATCTGTCAGAGTGAATATCAGCAATCTGTCTGACTGAATGTGAGCAATCTGTCCGAGTGATTGTCAGCAATCTGTCAGAGTGAATGTCAACAATCTGTCAGAGTGAATGGCAGCAATCTGTCAGAGTGAATGGCAGCAATTTGTCAGAGTGAATGTCAGCAATCTGTCAGAGTGAATGTCAGCAATCAGTCCGAGTCAGTATCAGCAAACTGTCAGAGTGAATGTCAACATTCTGTCAGAGTGAATGTCAGCAATCAGTCAGAGTGAATGTCAGCAACCTATCAGAGTGAATATCAGCAATCCGTCCGAGTGACGGTGAGCAATCTTTCAGAGTGAATGTCAGCAATTTGTCCGAGTGGATGTCAGCAATCTGTCAGAGTGAATGTCAGCAATCTGTCCGAGTGAATGTCAGCAATCTAACCGAGTGAATTTCAGCAATCAGTCAGTGTGAATGTCAGCAATCTGTCAGAGTGAATGTCAGCAATCTGTCAGAGTGAATGTCAGCAATCTGTCCGAGTGAATGTCAGCAATCTGTCCGAGTGAATGTCAGCAATCAGTCAGAGGGAATGTCAGCAATCTGACAGAGTGAATGTCAGCAATATGACAGAGTGAATGTCAGCAATCTGTCAGAGTGAATATCAGCAATCTGTCCGAGTGAATATCAGCAATCTGTCAGAGTGAATGTGAGCAATTTGTCAGAGTGAATGTCTGCAATCTGTCAAAGTGAATGTCAGCAATCTGTCAGAGTGAATGTCAGCAATCAGTCAGACTGAATGTCAGCAATCTGTCAGAGTGAATGTCAGCAATCAGTCCGAGTGAATGTCAGCAATCAGTAGGAGTGAATGTCAGCAATCTGTCAGAGTGAATGTCAGCAATCTGTACGAGTGAATGTCAGCAATCATTCGGAGTGAATGTCAGAAATCAGTAGGAGTGAACGTCAGCAATCAGTCAGAGTGAATGTCAGTAATCTGTGAAAGTGAATGTCAGCAATCTGTCAGAGTGAATGTCAGCAATCTTTCAGAGTGAATGTCAGCACCTGTCAGAGTGAATATGAGCAATCTGTCCGAGTGACGGTCAGCAATGTCAGAGTGAATGTCAGCAATCTGCCAGAATGAATGTCAGCAATCTGTCCGAGTCAATATCAGCAATCTGCACGAATGACGGTCAGCAATCTGTCAGAATGAATGTCAGCAATCTGTCCGAGTGAATGTCAGCAATCAGTCCGAGCGAATATCAGCAATCTGTCAGAGCGAATGTCAGCAATCTGTCCGAGTGAATGTCAGCAATCAGTCAGAGTGAATGTCAGCAATCAGTCAGAGTGAATGTCAGCAATCTGTCCGAGTGAATGTCAGTATTCTGTCCGAGTAATTGTCAGCAATCTGTCAGAGTGAATGTTAGCAATCTGTCAGAGTGAATATCAGCAATCTTTCAGAGTGAATGTCAGCAACCTGTCAGAGTGAAAATGAGCAATCTGTCCGAGTGACGGTCAGCAATCTGTCAAAATGAATGTCAGCAATCTGTCCTAGTGAATGTCAGCAATCAGTCAGAGTGAATAACAGCAATCTGTCAGAGTGAATGTCAGCAATCTGTCCGACTGAATGCCATCAATCAGTCAGAGTGAATGTCAGCAATCAGAAAGAGTGAATTTCAGCAATCTGTCCGAGTGAATGTCAGCAATCTGACCGAGTGAATGTCAGCAATCTGTCCGAGTGATTGTCAGCAATCTGTCAGAGTGAATGTCAGCAATCTGTCAGAGTGAATGTCAGCAATCTGTCAGAGTGAATGTCAGCAAACTGTCAGAGTGAATGTCAGCACCTGTCAGAGTGAATATGAGCAATCTGTCCGAGTGACGGTCAGCAATCTGTCAGAGTGAATGTCAGCAATCTGTCAGAATGAATGTCAGCAATCTGTCCGAGTGAATATCAGCAATCTGTACGAGTGACGGTCAGCAATCTGTCAGAATGAATGTCAGCAATCTGTCCGAGTGAATGTCAGCAATCTGTCCGAGCGAATATCAGCAATCTGTCAGAGTGAATGTCAGCAATCTGTCCGAGTGAATGTTAGCAATCAGTCAGAGTGAATGTCAGCAATCTGTCCGACTGAATGTCATCAATCAGTCAGAGTGAATGTCAGCAATCAGTCCGAGTGAATGTCAGCAATCAGTAGGAGTGAATGTCAGCAATCAGTAAGAGTGAATGTCAGCAATCTGTCAGAGTGAATGTCAGCAATCTGTCCGAGTGAAAGTCAGCAATCATTGGGAGTGAATGTCAGCAATCAGTAAGAGAGAATGTCAGCAATCAGTCAGAGTGAATGTCATTAAACTGTGAAAGTGAATGTCAGCAATCTTTCAGAGTGAATGTCAGCACCTGTCAGAGTGAATATGAGCAATCTGTCCGAGTGACGGTCAGCAATCTGTCAGAGTAAATGTCAGCAATCTGTCAGAATGAATGTCAGCAATCTGTCCCTGTGAATATCAGCAATCTGTACGAGTGACAGTCAGCAATCTGTCAGAATGAATGTCAGCAATCTGTCCGAGTCAATGTCAGCAATCTGTCCGAGTGAATATCAGCAATCTGTCAGAGTGAATGTCAGCAATCTGTCCGAGTGAATGTCAGCAATCAGTCAGAGTGAATGTCAGCAATCTGTCAGAGTGAATGTCAGCAATCTGACCGAGTGAACGTCAGCAATCTGTCAGAGTGAATGTGAGCAATTTGTCAGAGTGAATGTCTGCAATCTGTCAAAGTGAATGTCAGCAATCTGTCAGAGTGAATGTCAGTAATCAGTAAGAGTGATTGTCAGCAATCTGTCAGAGTGAATGTCAGCAATCTGTCAGAGTGAATGTCAGCAATATGTCCGAGTGAATGTCAGCAATCAGTCGGAGAGAATGTCAGCAATCAGTAGCAGTGAATGTCAGCAATCAGTCAGAGTGAATTTCAGCAATCTGTCAGGGTGAATGTCAGCAATCTGTCCGAGTGAATGTCAGCAATCTGTCCGAGTGAATGTCAGTAATCTGTCCGAGTGATTGTCAGCAATCTGTCAGAGTGAATGTCAGCAATCTGACAGAGTGAATGTAAGCAAAATGTCAGAGTGAATGTCGGCAATCTGTCATATTGAATGTCAGCAATCAGCCGGAGTGAATATCAGCAATCAGTCCGAGTGAATGTCAGCAATCCGTCCGAATGAATATCAGCAATCTGTCCGAGTGAATGTGAGCAATGTGTCAGAGTGAATGTCAGCAATCTGTCAGTGTGAATGTCAGCAATATGTCTGAGTGAATGTCAGCAATCAGTCAGAGTGAATGTCAGCAACCTATCAGAGTGAATATCAGCAATCTGTCCGAGTGATGGTCAGCAATCTGTCAGAGTGAATGTCAGCAATTTGTCCGAGTGAATGTCAGCCATCTGTCAGAGTGAATGTCAGCAATCTGTCAGAGTGAATGTCAGCAATCTGTCCGAGTGAATGTCAGCAAACAGTCAGAGTGAATGTCAGCAATCAGTCAGAGTGAATGTCAGCAATCTGACAGAGTGAATGTCAGCAATCTGTCCGAGTGAATATCAGCAATCTGTCAGAGTGATTGTCAGCAATCTGTCAGAGTGAATGTCAGCAATCTGTCAGAGTGAATGTCAGCAATCTGTCAGAGTGAATATCAGCAATCTGTCCGAGTGAATGTCAGCAATCTGTCCGAGTGAATGTCAGCAATCTGTCTGAGTTAATGTCAACAATCTGTCAGAGTGAATATCAGCAATCTGTCAGAATGAATGTCAGCAATCTGTCAGAATGAATGTCAGCAATCTGTCCAAGTGAATGTCAGCAATCTGTCCGACTGAATGTCAGCAATCTGTCAGAGTGAATGTCAGCAATCTGTCCGAGTGAATGTCAGCAATCTGTCCGAGTGAATGTCAGCAATCTGTCCGAGTGAGTGTCAGCAATCTGTCCGAGTGAGTGTCAGCAATCTGTCGGAGTGAAGTCAGTATTCTGTCCGAATGATTGTCAGCAATCTGTCAGAGTGAATGTTAGCAATCTGTCAGAGTGAATGTCAGCAATCATTCAGAGTGAATGTCAGCAAACTGTCAGAGTGAATGTCAGCAATCTGTCAGAATGAATATCAGCAATCTGTCAGAGTGAATGTCAGCAATCTGTCAGAGTGAATGTCAGCAATCTGTCCGAGTGAAGGTCAGCAATCCTTCAGAGTGAATGTCAGCAATCAGTCCGAGTTAATATCAGCAAACTGTCAGAATGTATGTCAACAATCTGTCAGAGTGAATGTCAGCATTCTGTCAGAGTGAATGTCAACAATCTGTCAGAGTGAATGTCAGCAATCTGTCCGAGTGAATGTCAGCAATCTGTCTGAGTTAATGTCAGCAATCTGTCAGAGTGAATATCAGCAAGCTGTCAGAGTGAATGTCAGCAATCTGTCAGAGTGAATGTCAGCAATCTGTCAGAGTGAATATCAGCAATCTGCTATAGTGAATGTCAGCAATCTGTCCGAGTGAATATCAGCAATCTGTCAGAGTGAATGTCAGCAATCTGTCCGAGTGAATGTCAGTATTCTGTCCGAGTGATTGTCAGCAATCTGTCAGAGTGAATGTCAGTATTCTGTCCGAGTGATTGTCAGCAATCTGTCAGAGTGTATGTTAGCAATCTGTCAGAGTGAATGTCAGCAATCAGTCAGAGTGAATGTCAGCAATCTGTCAGAGTGAATGTCAGCAATCAGTCAGAGTGAATATCAGCAATCTGTCCGAGTGAATGTCAGCAATCATTCGGAGTGAATGTCAGCAATCAGTAGGAGTGAATGTCAGCAATCAGTCAGAGTGAATGTCAGTAATCTGTGAGAGTGAATGTCAGCAATCTGTCAGAGTGAATGTCAGCAATAAGTCAGAGTGAATGTCAGCAATCTGTCCGAGTGAATGTCAGCAATCTGTCCGAGTGAATGTCAATAATCTGTCCGAGTGATTGTCAATAATCTGTCAGAGTGAATGTTAGCAATCTGTCAGAGTGAATGTCAGCAATCTTTCAGAGTGAATGTCAGCAACCTGTCAGAGTGAATATGAGCAATCTGTCCGAGTGACGGTCAGCAATCTGTCAGAATGAATGTCAGCAATCTGTCCGAGTGAATGTCAGCAATCAGTCATAGTGAATATCAGCAATCTGTCAGAGAGAATGTCAGCAATCTGTCCGACTGAATGTCATCAATCAGTCAGAGTGAATGTCAGCAATCAGTCAGAGTGAATGTCAGCACCTGTCCGAGTGAATGTCAGCAATCTGACCGAGTGAATGTCAGCAATCTGTCCGAGTGATTGTCAGCAATCTGTCAGAGTGAATGTCAGCAATCTGTCAGAGTGAATGTCAGCAATCTGTCAGAGTGAATGTCAGCAAACTTTCAGAGTGAATGTCAACAATCTGTCAGAGTGAATGTCAGCAATCTGTCAGAGTGAATGTCAACAATCTGTCAGAGTGAATGTCAGCACCTGTCAGAGTGAATATGAGCAATCTGTCCGAGTGACGGTCAGCAATCTGTCAGAGTGAATGTCAGCAATCTGTCAGAGTGAATGTCAGCAATCTTTCAGAGTGAATGTCAGCACCTGTCAGAGTGAATATGAGCAATCTGTCCGAGTGACGGTCAGCAATCTGTCAGAATGAATGTCAGCAATCAGTAGGAGTGAATGTCAGCAATCAGGCAGAGTGAATTTCAGCAATCTGTCAGAGTGAATGTCAGCAATCTGTCCGAGTGAATGTCAGCAATCATTCGGAGTGAATGTCATCAATCTGTCAGAGTGAATGTCAGCAATCTGTCCGAGTGAATATCAGCAATCTGTCAGAGTGAATGTCAGCAATCTGTCCGAGTGAATGTCAGCAATCAGTCAGAGTGAATGTCAGCAATCAGTCAGAGTGAATGTCAGCAATCTGTCAGAGTGAATGTCAGCAATCTGTCCGAGTGAATGTCAGTATTCTGTCCGAGTGATTGTCAGCAGTCTGTCAGAGTGAATGTTAGCAATCTGTCAGAGTGAATGTCAGCAATCTTTCAGAGTGAATGTCAGCACCTGTCAGAGTGAATATGAGCAATCTGTCCGAGTGACGGTCAGCAATCTGTCAGAGTGAATGTCAGCAATCTGTCCGAATGAATGTCAGCAATCTGACCGAGTGAATGTCAGCAATCTGACCGAGTGAATGTCAGCAATCTGTCCGGGTGATTGTCAGCAATCTGTCAGAGTGAATGTCAGCAATCTGTCAGAGTGAATGTGAGCAATCTGTCAGAGTGAATATCAGCAACCTGTCCGAGTGACGGTGAGCAATCTTTCAGAGTGAATGTCAGCAATCTTTCAGAGTGAATGTCAGCAATCTGTCAGAGTGAATATCAGCAACCTGTCCGAGTGACAGTGAGCGATCTTTCAGAGTAAATGTCAGCAATCTGTCCGAGTGAATGTCAGCAATCTGTCCGAGTGAACGTCAGCAATATGTCCGAGTGAATGTCAGCAATCTGTCAGAGTGAATGTCAGCAATCTGTCAGAGTGAATATCAGCAATCTGTCAGAGTCAATGTCAGCAATCTGTCAGAGTGAATGTCAGCAATCAGTCCGAGTTAATATTAGCAAACTGTCCGAGTGGATGTCAATAATCTGTCAGAGTGAATGTCAGCATTCTGTCAGAGTGAATGTCAGCAATCTGTCAGAGTGAATATCAGCAATCTGCTATAGTGAATGTCAGCAATCTGTCCGAGTGAATGTCAGCAATCTGTCAGAGAGAATATCAGCAATCTGTCAGAGTGAATGTCAGCAATCTGTCAGGGTGAATGACAGCAATTTGTCAGAGTGAATATCAGCAATCTGTCAGAGTGTATGTCAGCAATCTGTCCGAGTGAATGTCAGCAATCTGTCAGAGTGAATATCAGCAATCTGTCAGAGTGAATATCAGCAATCTGCCAGAGTGATTGTCAGCAATCTGCCAGAGTAAATGCCAGCAATCTGTCAGAGTGAATGTCAGCAATCTGTCAGAGTGAATGTCAGCAATCTGTCAGAGTGAACGTCAGCAATCAGTCAGAGTGAATATCAGCAATCGGTCAGAGTGAATGTCAGCAATCTGTCCGAGTGAATGTCAGCAATCAGTCAGAGTGAATGTCAGCAATCAGTCAGAGTGAATATCAGCAATCTATCCGAGTGAATGTCAGCAATCTGTCCGAGTGACGGTCAGCAATCTGTCAGAATGAATGTCAGCAATCTGTCCGAGTGAATGTCAGCAATCTGTCCGAGTGAATATCAGCAATCTGTCAGAGTGAATGTCAGCAATCTGTCCGAGTGAATGTCAGCAATCAGTCAGAGTAAATTTAAGCAATCTGTCCGAGTGAATGTCAGCAATCTGTCCGAGTGAATGTCAGTATTCTGTCCGAGTGATTGTCAGCAGTCTGTCAGAGTGAATGTCAGCAATCAGTCCGAGTTCGTATCAGCAAACTGTCAGAGTGAATGTCAGCAATCTGTCAGAGTGAATGTCAGCAATCTGTCAGAGTGAATGTGAGCAATCTGTCAGAGTGAATATAAGCAATCTGTCAGAGTGAATGTCAGTGATCTGTCCGAGTGAATGTCAGTGATCTGTCCGAGTGAATGTCAGCAATCCGTCAGAGTGAATACCAGCAATCCGTCAGAGTGAATGTCAGCAATCCGTCAGTGTGAATATCAGCAATCCGTCAGGGTGAATGTCAGCAATCCGTCTGAGTGAATGTCAGCAATCCGTCCGAGTGCATATCAGCAATCCGTCAGAGTGAATGTCAGCAATCTGTCAGAGTGACTGTCAGCAATCTGTCCGAGCGAATGTCAGCAATCTGTCAGAGTGACTGTCAGCAATCTGTCCGAGCGAATGTGAGCAATCTGTCCGAGTGAATGTCAGCAATCTGTCAGAGTGAATGTCAACAATCTGTAAGAGTGAATGTCAGCATTCTGTCAGAGTGAATGTCAGCAATCTGTCAGAGTGAATGTCAGCAATCAGTCCGAGTTAGTATCAGCAAACCGTCAGAGTGAATGTCAACATTCTGTCAGAGTGAATGTCAGCAATCTGTGAGAGTGAATGTCATCAATCTTTCAGAGTGAATATCAGCAATCTGTCAGAGTGAATGTCATCAATCTTTCAGAGTGAATATCAGCAATCTGTCAGAGTGAATGTCAGCAATCTGTCAGAGTGAATGTCAGCAATCTGTCAGAGTGAATGTCAGCAATCTGTCCGAGTGAATTTCAGCAATCCGTCAGAGTGAATGTCAGCAATCCGTCAGAGTGAATGTCAGCAATCCGTCAGAGTGAATGTCAGCAATCCGTCAGAGTGAATGTCAGCAATCTGTCAGAGTGAATGTCAGCAATCTGTCAGAGTGAATGTCAGCAATCTGTCAGAGTGAATGTCAGCAATCTGTCAGAGTGAATGTCAGCAATCTGTCAGAGTGAATGTCAACAATCTGTCAGAGTGACTGTCAGCAATCTGTCAGAATGAATGTCAGCAATCTGTCAGAGTGACTGTCAGCAATCTGTCAGAATGAATGTCAGCAATCTGTCAGAGTGACTGTCAACAATCTGTCAGAATGAATGTCAGCAATCTGACCGAGTGAATGTCAGTAATCTGTCCGAGTGAATTTCAGCAATCTGTCAGAGTGAATGTCAGCAATCTGTCAGAGTGAATGTCAGCAATCCGTCAGAGTGAATGTCAGCAATCCGCCAGAGTGAATGTCAGCAATCTGTCAGAGTGAATATCAACACTCTGTCAGAGTGACTGTCAGCAATCTGTCAGAATGAATGTCAGCAATCTGTCAGAGTGACTGTCAGCAATCCGTCAGGGTGAATGTCAGCAATCTTTCAGAGTGAATGTCAGCAATCCGTCCGAGTGCATATCAGCAATCATTCAGAGTGAATGTCAGCAATCTGTCAGAGTGAATATCAGCAATCTTTCAGAGTGAATATCAGCAATCTTTCAGAGTGAATGTCAGCAATCCGTCAGTGTGAATGTGAGCAATCCGTTAGAGTGAATGTCAGCAATCCGTCAGAGTGAATGTCAGCAATCTGTCAGAGTGAATGTCAGCAATCTGTCAGAGTGAATATCAACAATCTGTCAGAGTGACTGTCAGCAATCTGTCAGAATGAATGTCAGCAATCTGTCAGAGTGACTGTCAGCAATCTGTCAGAATGAATGTCAGCAATCTGTGAGAGTGACTGTCAACAATCTGTCAGAGTGACTGTCAGCAATTTGTCAGAGTGACTGTCAGCCATCTGTCAGAATGAATGTCAGCAATCTGTCAGAGTGAATGTCAGCAATCTGTCCGAGTGAATGTCAGCAATCTGTCAGAGTGAATGTCAGCAATCTGTCAGAGTGAATGTCAGCAATCTGTCAGAGTGAATGTCAGCAATCTGTCAGAGTGAATGTCAGCAATCTGTCAGAGTGAATGTCAGCAATCCGTCAGAGTGAATGTCAGCAATCTGTCAGAGTGAATGTCAGCAATCTGTCAGAGTGAATGTCAGCAATCTGTCACAGTGAATGTCAACAATCTGTCAGAGTGACTGTCAGCAATCTGTCAGAATGAATGTCAGCAATCTGTCAGAGTGACTGTCAGCAATCTGTCAGAATGAATGTCAGCAATCTGTCAGAGTGACTGTCAACAATCTGTCAGAGTGAATGTCAGCAGTCTGTCAGAGTGAATGTCAGCAATCTGTCAGAGTGAATGTCAGCAATCAGTCCGAGTTAGTATCAGCAAACCGTCAGAGTGAATGTCAACATTCTGTCAGAGTGAATGTCAGCAATCTGTGAGAGTGAATGTCATCAATCTTTCAGAGTGAATATCAGCAATCTGTCAGAGTGAATGTCAGCAATCTGTCAGAGTGAATGTCAGCAGTCTGTCAGAGTGAATGTCAGCAATCTGTCCGAGTGAATTTCAGCAATATGTCAGAGTGAATGTCAGCAATCTGTCAGAGTGAATGTCAGCAATCCGTCAGATTGAATGTCAGCAATCCGTCAGTGTGAATGTCAGCAATCTGTCAGTGTGAATATCAGCAATCTTTCAGAGTGCATGTCAGTAATCAGTCCGAGTGAATTTCAGCAATCTGTCAGAGTGAATGTCAGCAATCTGTCAGAGTGAATGTCAGCAATCCGTCAGAGTGAATGTCAGCAATCCGCCAGAGTGAATGTCAGCAATCTGTCAGAGTGAATATCAACAATCTGTCAGAGTGATTGTCAGCAATCTGTCAGAATGAATGTCAGCAATCTGTCAGAATGAATGTCAGCAATCTGTCAGAGTGACTGTCAGCAATCCGTCAGGGTGAATGTCAGCAATCTGTCCGAGTGAATTTCAGCAATCTGTCAGAGTGAATATCAGCAATCTGCTATAGTGAATGTCTGCAATCTGTCCGAGTGAATGTCAGCAATTTGTCCGAGTGAATGTCAGCAATCTGTCTGAGTTAATGTCAGCAATCTGTCAGAGAGAATATCAGCAATCTGTCAGAGTGAATGACAGCAATCTGTCAGAGTGAATATCAGCAATCTGTCAGAGTGAATATCAGCAATCTGTCAGAGTGAATGTCAGCAATCTGTCAGAGTAAATGCCAGCAATCTGTCAGAGTGAATGTCAGCAATCTGTCAGAGTGAACGTCAACAATCAGTCACAGTGCATATCAGCAATCTGTCCGAGTGAATGTCAGCAATCTGTCCGAGTGAATGTCAGCAATCAGTCAGAGTGAATGTCAGCAATCAGTCAGAGTGAATATCAGCAATCTATCCCAGTGAATGTCAGCAATCTGTCCGAGTGACGGTCAGCAATCTGTCAGAATGAATGTCAGCAATCTGTCCGAGTGAATGTCAGCAATCTGTCCGAGTGAATATCAGCAATCTGTCAGAGTGAATGTCAGCAATCTGTCCGAGTGAATGTCAGCAATCTGTCCGAGTGAATGTCAGTATTCTGTCCGAGTGATTGTCAGCAATCTGTCAGAGTGAATGTTAGCAATCTGTCAGAGTGAATATCAGCAATCTGTCCGAGCGAATGTGAGCAATCTGTCAGAGTGAATGTCAGCAATCTGTCAGAGTGAATGTCAGCAATATGTCAGAGTGAATGTCAGCAATCTGTCAGAGTGAATGTCAGCAATCTGTCAGTGTGAATGTCAGCAATCAGTCCGAGTTAGTATCAGCAAACTGTCAGAGTGAATGTCAACATTCTGTCAGAGTGAATGTCAGCAATCTGTCAGAGTGAATGTCATCAATCTTTCAGAATGAATATCAGCAATCTGTCAGAGTGAATGTCAGCAATCTGTCAGAGTGAATGTCAGCAATCTGTCAGAGTGAATGTCAGCAATCTGTCAGAGTGAATATCAGCAATCTGTCAGAGTGAATGTCAGTGATCTGTCCGAGTGAATGTCAGTGATCTGTCCGAGTGAATGTCAGCAATCCGTCAGAGTGAATACCAGCAATCCGTCAGAGTGAATGTCAGCAATCCGTCAGTGTGAATATCAGCAATCCGTCAGGGTGAATGTCAGCAATCCGTCTGAGTGAATGTCAGCAATCCGTCCGAGTGCATATCAGCAATCCGTCAGAGTGAATGTCAGCAATCTGTCAGAGTGAATATCAGCAATCTTTCAGAGTGAATGTCAGCAATCCGTCAGAATGAATGTCAGCAATCCGTCAGAGTGAATGTCAGCAATCTGTCAGAGTGAATGTCAGCAATGTGACCGAGTGAATGTCAGTAATCTGTCCGAGTGAATTTCAGCAATCTGTCAGAGTGAATGTCAGCAATCTATCAGAGTGAATGTCAGCAATCCGTCAGAGTGAATGTCAGCAATCCGCCAGAGTGAATGTCAGCAATCTGTCAGAGTGAATATCAACACTCTGTCAGAGTGACTGTCAGCAATCTGTCAGAATGAATGTCAGCAATCTGTCAGAGTGACTGTCAGCAATCCGTCAGGGTGAATGTCAGCAATCTTTCAGAGTGAATGTCAGCAATCCGTCCGAGTGCATATCAGCAATCATTCAGAGTGAATGTCAGCAATCTGTCAGAGTGAATATCAGCAATCTTTCAGAGTGAATATCAGCAATCTTTCAGAGTGAATGTCAGCAATCCGTCAGAGTGAATGTCAGCAATCTGTCAGATTGAATGTCAGCAATCTGACCGAGTGAATGTCAGTAATCTGTCCGAGTGAATTTCAACAATCTGTCAGAGTGAATGTCAGCAATCTGTCAGAGTGAATGTCAGCAATCCGTCAGAGTGAATGTCAGCAATCCGCCAGAGTGAATGTCAGCAATCTGTCAGAGTGAATATCAACACTCCGTCAGAGTGACTGTCAGCAATCTGTCAGAATGAATGTCAGCAATCTGTCAGAGTGACTGTCAGCAATCCGTCAGGGTGAATGTCAGCAATCTTTCAGAGTGAATGTCAGCAATCCGTCCGAGTGCATATCAGCAATCATTCAGAGTGAATGTCAGCAATCCGTCAGAGTGAATATCAGCAATCTTTCAGAGTGAATATCAGCAATCTTTCAGAGTGAATGTCAGCAATCCGTCAGAGTGAATGTCAGCAATCCGTTAGAGTGAATGTCAGCAATCCGTCAGAGTGAATGTCAGCAATCTGTCAGAGTGAATGTCAGCAATCTGTCAGAGTGAATATCAACAATCTGTCAGAGTGACTGTCAGCAATCTGTCAGAATGAATGTCAGCAATCTGTCAGAGTGACTGTCAGCAATCTGTCAGAATGAATGTCAGCAATCTGTCAGAGTGACTGTCAACAATCTGTCGGAGTGACTGTCAGCAATCTGTCAGAGTGACTGTCAGCAATCTGTCAGAATGAATGTCAGCAATCTGTCAGAGTGAATGTCAGCAATCTGTCAGCGTGAATGTCAGCAATCTGTCAGAGTGAATGTCAGCAATCCGTCAGTGTGAATGTCAGCAATCTGTCAGAGTGAATGTCAGCAATCTGTCAGAGTGAATGTCAGCAATCCGTCAGAGTGAATGTCAGCAATCTGTCAGAGTGAATGTCAGCAATCTGTCAGAGTGACTGTCAGCAATCTGTCAGAGTGACTGTCAGCAATCTGTCAGAATGAATGTCAGCAATCTGTCAGAGTGACTGTCAGCAATCTGTCAGAATGAATGTCAGCAATCTGTCAGAGTGACTGTCAACAATCTGTCAGAATGAATGTCAGCAATCTGTCAGAGTGACTGTCAGCAATCCGTCAGAATGAATGTCAGCAATCCGTCAGAGTGAATGTCAGCAATCTGTCAGAGTGAATGTCAGCAATCTGACCGAGTGAATGTCAGTAATCTGTCCGAGTGAATTTGAGCAATCTGTCAGAGTGAATGTCAGCAATCTGTCAGAGTGAATGTCAGCAATCCGTCAGAGTGAATGTCAGCAATCCGCCAGAGTGAATGTCAGCAATCTGTCAGAGTGAATATCAACACTCTGTCAGAGTGACTGTCAGCAATCTGTCAGAATGAATGTCAGCAATCTGTCAGAATGAATGTCAGCAATCTGTCAGAGTGACTGTCAGCAATCCGTCAGGGTGAATGTCAGCAATCTTTCACAGTAAATGTCAGCAATCCGTCCGAGTGCATATCAGCAATCATTCAGAGTGAATGTCAGCAATCTGTCAGAGTGAATATCAGCAATCTTTCAGAGTGAATATCAGCAATCTTTCAGAGTGAATGTCAGCAATCCGTCAGAGTGAATGTCAGCAATCCGTTAGAGTGAATGTCAGCAATCCGTCAGAGTGAATGTCAGCAATCTGTCAGAGTGAATGTCAGCAATCTGTCAGAGTGAATATCAACAATCTGTCAGAGTGACTGTCAGCAATCTGTCAGAGTGACTGTCAACAATCTGTCAGAGTGACTGTCAACAATCTGTCAGAGTGACTGTCAGCAATCTGTCAGAGTGACTGTCAGCAATCTGTCAGAATGAATGTCAGCAATCTGTCAGAGTGAATGTCAGCAATCTGTCCCAGTGAATGTCAGCAATCTGTCAGAGTGAATGTCAGCAATCTGTCAGAGTGAATGTCAGCAATCTGTCAGAGTGAATGTCAGCAATCTGTCAGTGTGAATGTCAGCAATCTGTCAGAGTGAATGTCAGCAATCCGTCAGAGTGAATGTCAGCAATCTGTCAGAGTGAATGTCAGCAATCTGCCAGAGTGAATGTCAGCAATCTGTCACAGTGAATGTCAACAATCTGTCAGAGTGACTGTCAGCAATCTGTCAGAATGAATGTCAGCAATCTGTCAGAGTCACTGTCAGCAATCTGTCAGAATGAATGTCAGCAATCTGTCAGAGTGACTGTCAACAATCTGTCAGAATGAATGTCAGCAATCTGTCAGAGTGACTGTCAGCAATCTGTCAGAGTGAATGTCAGCAATCTGTCAGAGTGAATGTCAGCAATCTGTCAGAGTGAATATCAGCAATCTGTCAGAGTGAATGTCAGCAATCTGTCAGAGTGAATGTCAGCAATCTGTCAGAGTGAACGTCAGCAATCTGTCAGTGTGAACGTCAGCAATCTGTCCGAGTGAACGTCAGCAATCTGTCAGAGTGAATGTCAGCAATCCGTCAGAGTGAATGTCAGCAATCTGCCATAGTGAATGTCAGCAATCTGTCCGAGTGAATGTCAGCAATCCGTCAGTGTGTATGTCATCAATCTGTCAGAATAAAGGTCAGCCAACACTTAAGAAACTGAATGCCTTCCAGAATAGAGCAGTCCAGTTGATCGACATCCCATCTTAACTCAAGCATTTATTCTCTCCGGCAATGACGTACAATTGCAGCAGTGTGTACCATCTGCAAGTTGCACTGTAATAACTCACCAAGGCTCGTTCGACAATACCTTCTAAACCTCTGACCTCTACCATCTAGAAGCACAAGGGCAGCAGATATATGGGAGCAGCACCACCTGGAAGTTCCCCTCCAAGCCACTCACCATCCTGAGCTGGAAATATATCACAGAATCACGGAATCACACAGTGCAGAAGAGGCCCTTTGGCCCATCGAGTCTGCACCGGCACGTGAGAAACATCTGACCTACCTACCTCGTCCCATTTACCAGCACTCGGCCCATAGCCTTGAATGTTATGATGTGCCAAGTGCTCATCCAGGTACTTTTTAAAGGATGTGAGGCAACCCGCCTCCACCACCCTCCCAGGCAGTGCATTCCAGACTGTCACCACCCTCTGGGTAAAAAAGTTTTTCTTCACATCCCCCCCTAACCCTCTTGCCCCTCACTTTGAACTTATGTCCACTCGTGACTGACCCTTCAACTAAGGGGAACAGCAGCTCCCTATCCACCCTGTCCATGCCCCTCATAATCTTGTACACCTTGATCATGTCGCCCCTCAGTCTTCTCTGCTCCAATGAAAACAACCCAAGTCTATCCAACCTCTCTTCATAACTTAAATGTTTTATCCCAGGAAATATATTGCTGTTCCTTGACTGTCACCTGGTCAAAATCCTGGAACTCCCTTCCTTACAGCACTGTGGGTGTACCTACACCACGTGGACGCAGCAGTTCAAGAAGGCAGCTCACCACCACCTTCTCAAGGGCAACTAGGTATGGGCAATACTTGCTGGCCTAGCCAGCAACGCCTATGTCCCATGAAAAAGAAAAAAACTTTTACTTACACCACTTCCCCTCCCTCCTGGTACCATGATAGGGTTCTACTTGTCCTCCCACCACATTCAATTGAATCATCCTCACCATTTCCTCCACCTCCAGCACTCTCCTTCCCATGGCACCTTTCCATTCATCCACAGGAGGTTTAATACCTGCCATTTTACCTCCTGTCTCCTTCCCGCCGAAGGCCCCAAGCATTCCTTCCAGGTAAAGCAATGATTTTCATGTACTTTTTTCAATTTATTATACTCTATTTGCTGTACACAATGTGGTATCCTGTAATAAACTTCTTGTACCGGACAGATTTATTACTTGAAACAGATAACTTTATTTACAGAGCTCTTGTAGAAGCTACATGCTTGAACCAGGTCCACGACTAGAAAGCTCCGCCCCTAAGATTACCCACTCTTAGGGCTGATTTGTCAGTACAATCACGTGACCCCTAATAGCAGTAGGAAAAGTTTTACCTACAATCACTAAATTTCTCCCACTTAAGATTTTTTAACATTTCTTATTTAAAAGAATATCTTAATCCACGACACACACATATATATATACATAGGTCTTGCGATTATAGATGAAGTCTCTGAGGTGATTTTCTAATTCGGTTAGAGCGACGTAGCTCTATGACTTGAGATTCTCCCATTGGATCAACATGATCCGGAACTGCAGCATCAGGGACATCCTGAGACAATGGCAGTTCAGAATTAGTTAATTCAACAGAGACATTAGGTTTGTCTATTCTAGGTCGATCTGTCACCTTGGGGATTAAAGGTTCGTCATCACTTGCAGACAGAATAACTGGTTGTTGGAATGTCTCTCTACTCCTTAGATGATCCAAATCTTTTTGAACAATCTGGTCTTCCACTTCCACTTGGAATGACAAAGGTCCAGTTTCAGAGACAATTATACCAGGAACCTAACTAGGACCATTTCCAAAATTCCCCACAAAAAACGTATCTCCCACAGTAAATTTTCGAGCTTTGCTATGAATATCATGATTCAATTTTTGACTACTCTGCTTCTTTTCTACCTTCCGCTCTATGATTAGCAACACCAGATTCAATCTTGCACGAAGGTTAATTCATACAGTGTTGAACCCGTAATTGCATTAGGAGTCAAATGATAATTGAGAGGAAAACATGAAATTCTAGTTTCTACCGTTCCTTCGGATAATACCTATATTCCTGATTTGAAAGTTTGCACTGCTCTTTCTGCCAGTCCATTTGATGAAGGATGATATGGTGCTGTTTTAATGTGTCTGATTCCATTTAAACTCATGACTCTCTGGAATTCCATACTAGTGAAGGTAGTGCCGTTATCTGAGACCCCTGGTGGGCCATGTATATTAAAACACTGGCGCAGCTTTTCAATAGTTGCACATGATGTTGGTGATCTAACTTCATACACATTCACACATTCATCCACTTAGAATGTACATCAATCATCAATAAAAACATGGTACCTAAAAATGCACCTCTATAGTCTATATGTAGTCTAACCCAGGGTCAACCAGGCCACTCCCATGGATGCAGTGAAGCTGAAACAGGCAACTTCTGTTGTTGCTGACACTGCAGACAGTGTTTCACCATTTTTTTAATATATCACTGTCTATGCTTGGTCACCAGACATAGCTTCGTACAAGCATCTTCACCTTTGAAATGTCTGGGTGCGCAATGTGCAGCTCTGTCAAGAGTGATTCTCTTTCTTGTGAAGGGGCGATGACTCTTGTGCCTTCCAAAACCATCGATGGTTCTTCAATAACAAGTGTAATAGGGCTAACACTGTAGGCAAATTAGGCAAGAAGCGACCATAATCATTTATCATGCCCAAAGAAGACTTGAGTTCAGTGACACTGGTAGGAGAGGGCACCTCCTTGATTGCCCTGACTTTCTCCTCTACTGGGTGGAACCCCTGGGCATCCACTCGGTGACACAAGTAAGTGACTTCAGTCGCTTGGAAAGTACACTCCTCTTTCTTCAATTGTACACCAGCCTCTAAAAATCTTCTTAAAATCTCTTCTAGGTTGGGGCAAGTGTTCAGCTTCCATTGATCCTGTGATCAGGACGTCATCCAGGTACACTACAACTCGGGGAAGTCCTTGCAATAGGCTTTCCATGGTCCTTTGGAAGATTGCACAGGCAGATGATACAGCAAAGGGTAGGTGTGTATATTGCTACAGGCCCTTGTGCATGTTGATGGTTATGTACCCTCCAGGTGTGCTGTCCAGCTCTAGCTGTTGGTTTGCATGGTTCATGTCCAGTTTAGTGTTGGATTTTCCTCCAGCTAGCTCAGCGTACAAATCTTCAATCCTTGGGATAGGATATTTATCTAATTTAGCAGCCTTGTTCACAGTTAATTTGTAGTCTCTGCAGATGCGAATAGTTTGATCTGATTTCATCACAGGGACTATGGGCACCGCCCATTCTGAAAATTGGACTGGCTGGATGATGCCAGCTTCTCTAAGAAGCACAATTCTGCATCCACCTTCTCCTTTAGGTCATAATGCACAGGCCTGGCATTAAAGAGCCAGGGTGTCGCCTCCGAATCTACATATATTTTTGCTTTGCCTTTTACCTTTCCCAATTCGTCACAAAAAAGCTGTTGTACTTCCTTAACAACTCAGGAATCCTCCTGTTCTCACTTGAAATATTTTTGTCTAGTTGAGCTTAATTCTTTGTAACCGATTGCGGCCCAGGAGAGTAGGTCCTTCACCTGTTACAATAATCACTGGAAGCTGGGCTGTCTGTTGCCTATGGGACACAGGTGCTGTGGCGATGCCTTTTAAATGTATTGGCTCTCCAGTGTATGTCTTCAGCTGAGCCATGGTTCGCTCCAGACTCAGTGGCTGGGCACCTTCATTTAGGTATTTAAATGTGTGTTCTCCCACCACTGTAGTCGAGGCTCCTGTGTCTACCTCCATGGCTAGAGGCTTCCCATTCACTTGAAGGGTGATGGTGATCGGCTCAGTTTTTACTGCTTTGACATTGTATAAGGAATAGATATCAGTATCAGCAGCTTCTGGTTCTGTTATATTGTGCACTTCAATCATCTTGGTTTGCTGTCTGATTGGCTGCCTCAATTTTGCCCTGCATTGCTTTATTACTTGCCCTTTTTTTGTGGCAGTAGTGGCATTCTGCCTCCTTAAAGCTACAGGTTTCCGGTACATGTTTACCCCCATGTCGGTAACAGATTAATTTCTGAACTGCTGCTGAGATGCTTCCACTAAGCATTTCTGTTTTTCAAGCAGCAGAGACTGCCTCTCGCTTTGCAGCTATTTCTCTGGTTTTCGCCCCACGCCCGACAATCCCCGCCCCACCTAAAGAACGACACCATGCTGCGCTTTGCAAAACCTGCCAGTCCCTCTCAGCACTCTCCATTGCTAGCGCTATTTTCATGGTGCACTTCAAATCAATGTTAAGTTTTGCAAGTAAACTGTGCTGAATGGTGTCACCGTGAACGCCACAAACCAACCGGTCCCACAACATGTCATTGAGTGTATCTCCGAAGTCGCAGTGCTCAGTTAACTGCTTCAACTTGGTGACATAAGTTGCGATTGACTCACCCGGAGCCCTTATTCTGGAGTTGAACTTAAACCTCTGCATAATCACCAATGCCTTCGGCTGAAAATGTGTCTTCATGAGGTCTATCAGCTCGTTAAAATATTTAGAATTGGACGTGTTTGGAGCCATCAAACTATGAATGAGGTTACATGTCTTGCTCTCTGCTTCTCCTCCGTTGTTATTT
Source organism: Cetorhinus maximus (assembly GCF_964194155.1). Lineage (NCBI taxonomy): Eukaryota > Metazoa > Chordata > Chondrichthyes > Lamniformes > Cetorhinidae > Cetorhinus > Cetorhinus maximus. The sequence goes on along the minus strand of NC_135893.1, from coordinate 43,378,100 downwards.
AATTCACCACGAAATAAAAACCTAGGCGCTATATGTACTGGCTCCAGTCTTCCATGCGTGAGTCATAAGGGTCGATTCTGCTGAAGAGTGGCATGACCGTTGAGTACACTTTTCTTTCATTAATTAAGAATTGATGTACTCACATTCACAAGGCAAGGTGCAGCATCGGAGCAATCCTATCCTTGTCGCCAATTGTAATAAACTTGGATGTCCTGGACAGGTTTCTTATTTGAAACAGATAACTTTATTTACAGACTCTTGTAGAAGCTACATGCTTGAACCAGGTCCATGGTTACAAAGCTCCACCCCTAAGGTTACCTGTGCTTAGGGCTGATTCGTCAGTATAATCACGTGACTCCGAAAGGCAGTAGGAAAGGCCTTAGCTACAATCACTACATACCCTTTACGTACGCAGATTGGGAAACTGCTTTGTGTAATGTCTCCGTTCAGTCTAATGCATGACCCCAAGCTTCTAGTGGCTTGTCGTCTTAATTCTCCACCTTGTTCTCACTCTGACCTCTCTGTCCTCGGCCTGCTGCAGTGTTCCAGTGAAGCTCAACACAAGTTCGAGGTGTGAATTTGTTCCAAGTTCATCTTTTGATTAGACACTTTACAGCCCCCTGTACTCAACATTGTATTCAACAATTTCAGGCCGCGATCTCTGTTCCCCCATTTTGTTTCCTTTTCTTTGCATGTGCCTGTCTTAATCTTCTTTTACTTGTTTTTGCTTATGGACATGACTGTGTATCATTCAACCATTCACAACTGCTCTGGACTCATCCTTTCTTTCTTTACTTCTCCCATTATCACTCCCTTTGACTGTTTGGTCATTTAATGTCTCACAACTTCCATCCTATGATAGATCTTCCCTTTTGTTCTAGTTCCACCCTCCCCCATTTCACCTGCTTAAAACCCATTACATTTCTAACCTTTTCCAGTTCCAATAAAAGATCATGGCCTGAAACGGTAACTCTGTTTCTCTCTCCACAGGTGCTGCCAGACCTGCTGAATATTTCCATCATTTTACGTTTTTATATCAGATTTCCAACATCCACAGTATTTTGTTTCTGGATTCATATTCTGATAACATCTTTCACAATTGCGATAAAGCTTGTGGCTTTTTTCTTCAAGGTTTGCTCAATTGTACTGATTTTTGTTTGAATTGGGTGTTATTCACTGATCATACTTTTGGAATTCTCCAACACAATCGGAATTGATGATACTCTGTTTCTTCCTGCAGCTTTCCATTTATTGCTCATTCATGGCCACGCGTTGCTCTTTTTTTGTGTTGGTTGCTTTTCAATTTACAAAGTTGAGTCCAATATTGTACCGCTGCTGTGTATTACACTAAGGGTAGTCTGCAGAAACCTATAATGAGAGCCGTGCTGACTGGGAATATCTTGCCATTGTACATACAGAATTCACTGACAATTCATTGGCCAATTTTACTGATGCATCCTGCCCATGGTTTCTGACAGCGAATCCAAACTGGAAATACAGGCCATGTCTAGACACCATCTGGATCACTTTTCCCTTGTTACATTCAGGCTGGCAGTAGTGATTTCCCTGACACAACAAAAACAAAAATAAAAATACCTGGAAAAACTCAGCAGGTCTGACAGCATCTGCGGAGAGGAATACAGTTAACGTTTCGAGTCCGTATGACTCTTCAACTAAACTAAGGAAAAATAGAAGAGAGGTGAAATATAAGCTGGTTTAAGGGGGGGTGGGACAGATAGAGCTGGATAGAGGGCCAGTGATAGGTGGAGATTGCCAAAAGATGTCATAGACAAAAGAACAAAGAGGTGTTGACGGTGGTGATATTAACTAAGAAATGTGCTAATAGGTGACATAGAGGGTAGAAAGCAGGACGAGCAAGGTACAGATAGCCTTAGTGGGGGTGGGAGGTCTTTGATTTATTTCATATTTAAGAACATTTCCAAACTCACTCACTTATTCAACTAGATAAGTTTCTCTCTTAACTCATCATTATTTGCACATTATGAATTCTCCTTTTGATATTGGCTAACTTGGCAGAATCCATTCACGCTGTTCAAAAGCATCACAGATGTTTGATGAACTCATAATACAAAGAGAAAAGCTGGTTTGTTTGAGATACACATCATCATAAATAATTTTATACAATGGAAAACCTCATTAAATGCCTCTTTCTGGGGCTTTTTTGGTAGGTTGCAGAGTTCTTGGCTTTCCTAACCAAAACAACCCTGACATTATGAGGAGGCCCTGAAGCAGACCAATTGATTAATGAGGCCTAAAGCAGATAAAAGGACTGTGGCTGGTGCTGCCCAATTCAGCTGAATGCTCTCGCTTAGCATGTGACTCATCATTATTTTATTCAACAAATTCATACCCTCATTTGAACATTCTGGAAGGTGGTTGGACAATTACTGGTTTTCTTCACACTTGTCGTACAATATGAATGACAAATTACGATTAAAACCCATTGAAACAGCTGGCAATCCCCAAGGCCCAGCAAAGTTTGTGAGATGATAAGGTGATGGGGTTGAATATTGCTGCTGGGTGCTCAAAGATTTTGGGGTGAATCTGGTGTCTGCTGGTTCCTGGGATGATGTTGCTTCTCTGGGGAATGTTGTCGCCATGACGAGTGCTTTAGCTGTGGTAATCGTTGCTGCTGATCTGTTGCAGTTGGTCAGTGAGCACAGTGGTGATAAGGTAGGATGGCCATTGATCTGGTTTTATATCAACAGTCTGATTTTCAGGTGGGTTTGCTGCTGTCCAGTACTGGACGCTTTTAAATTTAATTTTGAAATGTCTCTGAGAACAACAATTTTTAATCTTCATTGGAGTTTGTGACTTTTCCCCCATAGCCAGTGAGCTGAGTGTGTGATTCCCACCATGACTGAGGAACTCCTGGCCTGTAACTGTCTGGACTCCAGCCCATTGCCCACCCCTTCCCCCCTCCCCTCAGTTCCCCTGGCCTTCAGGTTTATGGAGGGTAGAGTGTGGCAGACGTTGCAATAGTTGAGTCTAGAGATATTGAATAAGGGTTTCAGCAGCAGACTGAGCTGAGGCGGAGCAAAGTTGTCAATGTTACTAAGGTAGAAATAGGCGGCCTTAGTGATGGCATGAATATGAGGTTCAAAGCTCACCTCAGGGTCAAATGTGCCACTGAGGTTGCCAACAGACTGGCTTAAGCTCAGATAGTTGTCTGAAAGAGGGATGGAGTCAGTCAGGGAATGAAACTCAGAGCCAGGTATGAAAACAATGGCTTCAGTCTTCCCAAAATTTAACTGGAGGGAATTTCTGCTCTTCCAGTACTGGATGTTGGATAAGCAGTTTGATAATTTAGCAATAGTAGAGGAGTAAGGAGAGGTGGTAGTGAGACAAAACTGAGTGTGTCAGCATTCACATGAAAGCAGCCATGTAATTGCAGATGAGAGTGTCGAGGGGCATCATGTAGATGAGAAATAGGAGGGGGCCAAGGACTGATCCTTGGAGGACACCAGAGGTAATGGTGCAGGAGCAGGGAGCGACCTTTAAGTGCCAATTATTGAGCAGCCGAAGGGCTTGACCACCGCACATAAAATTCAGACAGGTGGGGGTGTGCAGGAGGGAGGCAGAAAGGCCAACAGGGAGTTTTATAGGCCACCCCCTGCCTGTAAACTCATTGTCGGGAACCACAAAATTCTGCCTCATGGAATTCCCGGGAATATTGGGCATGGATCGGGAAGCAACAACATGTTCAAGGACTTTGGAGAGGAAAGGGAGGTTGGAGATGGGATGGTAGTTTGCAAGAATGGTGATTATTGGATTTTTGAGCAGAGGGTTGATGACGGCAGATTTAAAGAGAGCCAACACCTGAAGAGACAGGACTATTTACAATATCAGCAAACATGGATCAGGAGAACAGGGTGTGGATCTTATGGATAAGATGAGCTCAGAGAGGATATGAGATGAGATAGGAGAGAAATTAGAGAAAGATGCAAGTTAGGGCTAGGGCTGGGACAGGGGTGGTGGCATTAGAGGAGGTTTGGCTGCTGGGCAAGTGGATGTGGGGGAAATGTCAGCAATCGTTGATCGATTGGTCTCAATTTGAGTGACAATTTCATGAGCTCTTTGCACTTGTTGTTGCAGGTGAGGGTGAAGGGGAGGGGTAAGAAGGTCATTTGCAGTAGAGGCAAGAAGCTGGGGGTTACCTCTGCATTCCAGGGTCATCCTGGAATAGTAAATAAAACTGATGAAATTGTAATTTATGTATGTGATGGGCCCACTGAAATCAAAATTCTGGGCATTGATTTGAAAGGCTGGTGATTGGCAGGTGGTTTTCTGGCCCATGTCCAATACACATTGGCACCCAGATTAGAAAGGCCCCTCTATCACTCACCAGGCACAGAACACTCAGCAAATTAATCCATTCCTGTTGTCACCCTCAGTCTCAACATTTCCAATTCACAGTTGGTACATGATCATTTACCATTCTGGCCTGTTAATAATGCAAACAAATCAATTAAAATACTTCTTGCAGGTCATCGAACTCAGCTTTTCTCCACAGATCCTGCCTGGCCTGCTATCTATTTCCAGCGTTTTCTGTATTACACTTTTTTATCTGAGTTACTGATATCTATTTATGGGGAGTTGATGGTGTAGTGGTATAGTCACTAGACTAGTAATCCAGAAACCCAGGGTAATGCTCTGGGAATCTGGGTTCAAATCCCACAGCAGATGATGGAATTTGAATTCAATAAAAATCTGGAATTAAAAGTCTGATGATAACCATGAAATGATTGTTGTAAAAAAACCTAACTGGTTCACTGATCTCCTTTAAGGGAGGAAACCTGCTGTCCTTACCCAGTCTGGCTGACATGTGAGTCCAGATCCACAGCAATGTGGTTAACTCTTAAAAATGCCCTCTGACAAGGGCAATTAGGGATGGGCAATAAATGCTGGCCTAGACAGTGATGCCCACATCCCACAAACAAATTTTAAAAAATCTATTTTCCTCCTGCCATTGGAGGAGGGTTAAGGCAGGACTCTTGTCTGTCGTCCTGACCTTGAATTTTACTGGGTCAAGGACCAGTACGTGTTCAGGCCGGGCTTCCCACAGAATTTCCATCACAAGTAAGGACCCCATGGTTCAAGTTCCTCTCCAGGGCTTGAGCACAAAAATCTAGGCTGGCACATCAGTGCACCTCACTAAGCCCCTGCACAAAGCTTAAATTCCCCAAAAGGCCCCCACCACAGCAATGCTTCCTCCCCATCTAAAAGTCCCTCACTATAGTACTAAATTCCTCAAGAGTTCCTCAATATACCTTTCACCACGACTCTAAATCCCCCTAAGAGGCCCCCACCACACAATAGTACTAAAACCTGCCAAATAATCCTCTCACCGCAGCACCAAATCTCCCAAAAATAACTCCTCACCACAGCAAAATACACCACAAAATAATGATCCCTCACTACTACGCTGGATGCCCCCAATTAGCCTCTCATTCAGTGCTAAAACCAGACCAGAAAACATAGAATTGTTTCAGCAGTGAAGGAGGCCATTTGGCCCATTGTGTCCCTGCTGGCTCTCTGTAAGAGCAGCTCTTGTGGCCTCTGGTTAATCAGTCAGGCCTCCCCTAGCCACACAAGGCCTCAGGGCAGCCGTGATACTAGGAGAGCAGCTCCCAGATAGCTGGAGGGGAGGGCATCCCTCCCTGGCTGTAAAGAGCAATTCCCCAGGTCAATCCAAACCTACAATCCCCATTTCACTGGGCTTTACTGAGGGTGGTGGGCTAGTGAGGGGTTTTAATTTAATTAAATTTAATTTGCTGAGGTGGGACACTAGCGAGGGGGAGCACAGAGTCACAGAACTGTTACACCTCTGAAGGAAGCCATGCTGCCCACTGTGTCTGTGCTGGCTCTCTACGGGAGCAATGAACTTAGTGTCATTTCCCGCTTTCTCCCCATAGCCCTGCACGTTTTCCTTTTCGGGAAACAATCCAATTCCGTTTTGAAAGCCTTGATTGACCCTGCTTCCACCACCCTCTCAGGCAGTGCATTCCAGGTCCTAATGACTCGCTGCATGAACAAGTTTTTCCTCATATTCTTTTTGCTTCTTTTGCCAGTTACCTTAAATCTGTTCCCTCAGAACCAATAGGAATATTTTCCTCTATCTACTCTACCCAGACCTCTCATGATTTTGAACACCTCTATCACATCTCCTCTCACCTTTCTCTTCTCCAAGGAAACTGTCCCAACCTCTCCAATCTAACTGAAGTTCCTCATCTCTTGGAATATTCTTGTGAATCTTTTCTACACCCTCCCCAATGCTTTCACATCTTTTCTAAATAGTGGATGAAATACTTAAGTTGAGGCCAAATCAGTGTTCGATACAAATGTAACATAACTTCTGCTTTTGTACTTGATATCCCTGTTAATAAAGCCTAGGATGCCGTAGGCCTTATTAACCACACTCTCAACCTGTCCTGCCACTTTCAATGATTATGATTAATGGTTAACACAAGCTAAACTGGGTTTGCCGGCAGGCATTACAGGTGGATGGCGGGGGAGGGGGGTGCTTGTTGGCATGGGAGGGGCCAGGGAATGACACACCTGGAGGACAAGATCACATCTACAATATACTCTGCCGGTTGGTGCCTTTCAACATTAACAACAACAGAGCTAATAGTAAGGGAGTAAACCTGACACAAATTCTGGAGTAGAGATCATTAGGTAGTTGGTGTTTCCCTCAAGTGAGCAACTGACTAAGCCTCAGATGCCTGGGTTTTTGTTTTTCCTCTGGATAGTCATTTGGTAGTAAAGTACTTGAGTACTGCTGAAAGAAGAGAGACTTTTTGGTCAAAGCTTTTTGTCTTGCACTCATCAGGGCACTTTGCGGGGAAACAACATATTTATACAGTATGAGGAGGAGTGCTGATTGGTTGGCAAGTGGACTCTGATTGGTAGAGACAGTGCAATGGAGAAAGCACCAGTGGACAGTGATTGCCAATTAAGTGCAAATAATTGTTTGAAATTTAAACCAGGCAGCTTAGAACCATAGAACACTACAGCACAGAAAAACAGGCCATTCGGCCCTTCTAGTCTGTGCCAAAATATTATTCCGCTAATCCCATTGACCTGCACCCAGTCCATAACCCTTCAGACCTCTCCCACCCATGTATCTATCCAATTAATTCTTAAAACTTAAGAGTGAGCCCGCATTTACCATGTCAAAAGGCAGCTCGTTCCACACTCTCACCACTCTCTGAGTGAAGAAGTTCCCCCTAATGTTCCCCCTAAACCTTTCCCCTTTCACCCTAAAGCCATGTCCTCTCGTGTTTATCTCTCCTAATCTAAGTGGAAAGAGCCTACTCGCATTTACTCTGTCTATACCCCTCATAATTTTGTAAACTTCTATCAAATCTCTCCTCATCCTTCTACGCTCCAAGGAATAAAGTCCTTTGAATAAAGCTTGACTCTGATTGGTCAAGATATTGCTCTAGAGAATGAACCAGAAAATAGCTGTCACTTATTTTGTTTAGCTGAAATAGGTGCAATGTCTTTATCTGAAAAGAACAGGGCTCTATGTATTAATATATGTAGCTTCCAGTACACACAAGTGCGCCACACTGTGAGCCCGACTGACAATCTTAAATTGGTTGTCAGCATAATTCTTAACACACTGAGGATTATTTAGCAAATATTGTCCAATCACAGAATCACATCTAATGTTGGACACTGTGTTATGTGTTTTGCAAGCATGGGCTGGTTGGCTAAATTCTGCCCATTGCAAACAGCGACTGGGAAACGCTGTTTGATACAAACCACTAATCTTTGAACATACAGCCTACATAACTAGCATCACACTAGCATTGAAATTCATATGCCACATTACTCATTTGTGTGATGGGCAGAACATCTTTTTGGCTTAATGGCAGCATCCTGTTAGTAGCAAAGACCACTCGTATTGCTACTGCATAGTAGCAGCGTGAAACAGCTAGCTTCACCTGTTGCTCAAAGTTTTGAGATACTTTGCCCTTCCTGGGTTACCTGAGGTAGACTGGGCACATTTCAGGGCCGAAAGTGATGGCCTGACGCCCATTCATGAGTTTGTGCGATATACAAAGGCCTTTGACAAGGTCCCTCATGGCAGACTGGTACAGAAGGTAAAGTCGCACGGGATCAGAGGTGAGCTGGCAAGATGGATACAGTATTGGCTTGGTCATAGAAGACAGAGGGTAGCAGTGGAAGGGTGCTTTTCTGAATGGAGAACTGTGACTAGAGGTGTTCGCAGGGATCAGTGCTGGGACCTTTGCTGTTTGTAGTATACGTAAATGATTTGGAGGAAAATGTAACCGAGCTAATTAATAAGTTTGCAGACGACACTAAGGTTGGAGGGGTTGCAGATAGTGAAGAGGATTGTCAAAGGAAACAACGGGATATAGATCGGTTGGAGACTTGGGCGGAGATATGGCAGATGGAGTTTAATCTGGACAAATGCAAGGTAATGCATTTTGGAAGGTCTAATACAGGTAGGAATTATACAGTAAATGGCAGAACCCTTAAGTGCATTGATGGGCAGAGGGATCTGGGTGTACAGGTCCACAGGTAACTGAAAGTGGCAACGCAGGTGGATAAGGTAGTCAGGAAGGCATATGGCATGCTTGCCTTCATCAGCAGGGGTATTCAGTATAAAAGCTGGGAAGTCATGCTGCAGCTGTATAGAACCTTGGTTAGGCCACACTTGGAATATTGAGTGCAATTCTGGTCGCCACATTGCCAGAAGGATATGGAGGCGTTGGAGAGGGTGCAGAGGAGGTTTACCAGGATGCTGCCTGATCTGGAGATTATTAGCTATGAGGAGAGGTTGGAGAAACTTGGATTGTTCTCACTAGAGCGATGGAGATTGAGGGGCGACTTGATAGAAGTTTACAAAATTATGAGTGGCATGGACAGAGTAGATAGTCAGAAGCTTTTGCTCAGGGTGGAAGAGTCAATTACTAGGGGACATAGATTTAAGGAGAGAGGAGAAAACTTTAGAGAAGATGTGCGGGGCAAGTTTTTTAGGCAGAGGGTAGTGAGTATCTTGAATTCGCTGCCAGAGGAGGTGGTGGAAGCAGGTACGATAGTGATGCTTAAGAGGCAGCTTGACAAATACATGAATAGGATGGGAATAGAGGGATACGGACCCCGGAAGTGTAAAATGTTTTAGTTTGACAGGCAATATGATCGGCGCAGGTTTGGAGGGCCGAAGGGCCTGTTCCTGTTCTGTACTTTTCTTTATTCTCTTTATACAGCGTGAAATGATCTGATCAGGGTAGCCGTTATCCCACAGGCTGTCTTGATGCGTCCTATTTCAGCATCAAGCTTGCATGGTGAGTAAATGGCTCGGGCCCTATTTATGAGGGTGCTGATAAGGCCAATCTTAGTGTGTGGAACTGTATGAGTCCCAACGCGTGTACTGACCAGTGAAAGTAGGCTTGTGGTTGTTTTCCCTGATATTGGTATTTTATTACTAATTGTCCTGATGAGTACAAGATGAAAAGCTTTGACAAAAAAAAGTCTCATTTTACCTCTGGATACCAGACTATGAGGTGGAGAGCAAATCGGCACCTCCTAAAACCATGCTGAGGCTACACAACAAACAAAGGTAACCTCTCGGCTTGGAAGCTGGAATGTGAGGATTATGTGCCAGGCATAAACAACGACCCATATTCCACAGCAAGTGTATGCGGGAGGGCCCTGATTGACTGTGAGCTAAACAAGCTTGGTGTAGACGTTGCTGCTCTACAAGAAACTAGACAAGCCTATACAGGCTCTATTTGTGAGACTACACCTTTTAGAGGCATGGAAAGAGCCCTGAAGACTACCATGAGAGTGGTGTAGACTTCATAGTGAGACACTGACTGACACAGTCAATTAAGCATCACCAGCCTCGTCTCCCTGTGGCTATCATCTAATGGAGGTGTAGTCAACATCATATGGGCCTACGCACCAAGTCTATGTCAACATCTCAGGCAAAGAGCATTTCTATGACTCTCTAGGTGAGGTTCTGAGAAATATTCCAACTGGCAAGAGGCTATTTTATCCTGGGTCACTTCAATGCACATGTTGGTGCGGACAGTGACTCATGACCAATGTGCCTCGGTCATCATGGGTGGGCTAGATAAACGTTAATGGACAACGCCTTCTTGAGCTTTGTGCTCTGAATGAGCTCTATGCCACCAACACCTTTGTCTAGTTTATTTTTGAGGGCTCTTCTTGAGATTTTCTCGAGGGCTATTTTTTGGTTTTCAGGAGTTACGTTTTGATTTTCAGGGGCTCCTTTTTCATTCTCACTAACTCCTTTATTAGCTAATGCTGTCATTGTAACATTATCTTCTGTATCTGTGGAATCTTGTCAAAAGCCTTGATAAAATCCAGTGGGGTCTAGATTCAGGAGGCCCACCAGTTATCTTTGTGGGAACATACTTTACCAACCCATTCCTATTTCCTCCCACTGCTCTGACACTGGTTTACCTCCAAGTAGCTGTGTCCAGTCTAATTTTTGATCCTCAGTTTAATATATATGGCTTCATTTGAGGATCCTTCTAGCATATAACAAAGTCAGCATGCAGGTGTAGCAAGTAATTAGGAAGGCATATTGGTCTTTATTGCAAGGGGATTGGAGTACAAGAATAAAGAAATCTTACTGCAGTTGTACAGGGTTTTGGTGAAACCACATCTGGAATACTGTGTGCAGTTTTGGTCTCCACTGTTAAGAAAGGTTAGACTTGCATTGGAGATGGTATAATGAAGGTTCACTCGATTGGTCCCTGGAATGAGGGGGTTGTCCTATGATGGGAGGCTGAGTAAATTGGGCTTATATTCGCTGGAGTTTAGAAGAATCAGAGGCAATCTCATTGAAATGTGCAAAATTATGAAGAGGTTTCGTAGGGTGAAACTGAGAGATTGTTTCTGCTGGCTGGGGAATCTAAAACATGGGGGCATAGTTTCAGGGTAAGGGGCCGATCATTTAGGACTGAGATGAGGAGAAATTACTTCACTCAAATAGCTGTGAATCTTTGGAATTCTCTGCCCAGAGGGTTGTGGATGCTCCATTATTGAGCACATTTAAGGGTGGCATAGACAGATTTTTGGTCTCTCTCAGGGAATTAAGGGATATGGGAGAGGGCAGGAAAGTGGAGTTGAATTCCATGATCAGCCATGATTATATCGAATGTGGTTTACTCCTGATTCTATTTCTTATGTTCTTGTGTTCTCTGTGCCCTCAGCTCATCTGCCATACTCACTAGTCTCCTTGCTTTGAAGTGTACAGAACAACTGCTTTACTGTATTTTCTAAACTTTGCTTCCTCTGCCTTTCACATTTGCTTGCTAATTTTCTGCTTTCAATTTCCAACTTTGCTTCTCACCCTTCTGAATCTATCCTATAGTAGCTAGAGCAGGGGCTCAGGCAATGCGTTTATATTCACTGGGGCAGGGACACAGGAATAAAGCCGAAATTAGTGAACAGCTAGGTGTGCAGACCAGGCCTGACCTTCTTTGTTGTTGGAGTTGTTAAGATCTCCATAGAGGCCAATAACTTTTAAAAATAGGTTCAAACTTCCAATTATTAGCTGAAAGAATGACAAGATTTAGTTTTATAACTTACTGTAACAAATGACTAAAAACACATGATTGACTAAACACTATTTATTTTTTGTAGGAAACTTATACTTTAAATTCCAGAAGGTGACATTCCCCTTGTATACTTCCCACACATCACACTCTCCATGGAATTACAGTCCTTAAAGCAAACATTCCACAGTTACACCCAGCTTCCAATGAGTTCCCACATCTCCATTTCTCCAAGTAATAGCTTTGAGTGACTGCCTCCAGGTGCTTTCCTCAGTTTTCGCTGAGTTTCTTAAATCCGCCATGAACAGTAAAGCCTGTTCTGATGATTCTTCTTCTCCGTGGCCACGTCAGGACAAATCGCCCGGAATCCGTAGAAGGCTGCAGAGCCTGTCTCCCTCCCACATTCAGCTGTGGTAGCTCGCAAAGTGAAGCAGCCTTTACTCTCTGCCGACCACACAGAACTGCTGTCTGTTATAGATAATCATTGATTTATAGAGACATCCGTAACCTGATTACAACTTGATTACCTCTTCCTCATGGCAACATGAAACACATTAACCTTGCATCCAGGTAGAAAGGCTAAATAGTTATCCTTGGTCCCAAATCCCTTTCATCTTACAAGTAAATAGATAGTTTATAGCACAACCGTTTACAACATGATACATATAACATATAGCAGCTTTGGGTTAGCACAATGGACATGCTAATCTATGGAGCACATGATGAAGTAGCACTAACATCAGGCAGTCATGTACTGGGTACTAGAAGGAGCAAATGGGCAGCCTTGAGGGGAGAGGTGCCTTCCTGATAATTCACTATGTACATACTGTAAATAGAGTAAACTAGTTTTCAAAGATACCCTGATACACCTGCAGCTCCTCCTTGCTGGAATCTAGATCTAGCATCTTCTACAACATGGTAGCAGCGGTGGTGGTCTATTGTTGTTGCCACATGACGAATGCCCATGATCGAAGGTTGCAGTCCCGCTTTGCTAAGAAGTCTCATCAAGCATCCCGGCAACATACTCAACGTAGATGGGTGGCGATGGCAGCATGGCCAGAACAGTCACTGCCCCTACCCTACTTGTTTTCAAACCCTGGGGACTCACACAGAGATTGCTGCTGTAAGGCATGCCACAGGGAACATCCGCAACCAATCCAGGTCGGTTCACTCTCTTCTTTTGCAAGGCCACACTCGGTAATTCTGACTGGGTCGAAGCCTGCCAAAATGGTACAAGAGGCGAGAAACCGCTCCACAGCTTTTTAAAAATCTGTGTTGTGGTGCGAAGTGACAGCATAAACGGCAGGATTTCCCAGCGGGAGACGCTGAGCGTTTCAGATGCGGCAGGACGGCAGATTTCCAGCATTTCTGTTCCGTTAGAGCCTCTAACTAACAGGACTGCTGATGACGCTGTCAGCAATTAGCACCCTTCTCACTCCTCCGAGGCAAGGTTCACCAATGTTCCCAGGACGTTTGGTCCATCAATTTAGAAGCCAGAGGGTCCCAATATGCTTCAAACTTGACACAGGAGCAGAGATATCTATACTGGTTGATCACCTTGTTTGGCTCTGCACAATCCTTCTTTAGACTTCCAATATGAAATTTCAGGGGCCAAACCCACGTTAAGGGTCAGATTACCGCCACACTATGCCACCAGGGAAGACAGATCACAGAAACCCTTTATGTCATCTCTAACCAAAGCATTTCTCTACTTAGCAGCAATGTATATACAGTTAAAAGTCCACGAGATTTTTCCATCAGACACCAGGGTCACCTTCCATCAGGAATCTCCACAACTTTTTCAAGGGCTGGGGAAGCTGAAGAATAAATATCATATTTCTCTGTTCCCAGATGCCATGCCAGTGTGTCTGTTCACCTCCAGGAGGGTCCCACACCCCCTAATGCCCAAGGTTAAGGAGGAACTTGACCGCATGTTATACAGGAGTGTTATTTCCCTGGTTACACAACAACCCGTGGGATTCTGGTCTGGTCGCCAGTCCTAAGCCTAATGGTCACCTCCAGCTATGTGTGTGGATCATATGCAGCTTAATAAAGCCGTGCAGAAGGAAGTCCACACGATGGTGTCAGTAGACGACAGCTTGGCGAAGCTTGCCAATAGCGTCCTTTTTACTAGCTCGATATGAACAGCAACTTTCGGCAAATACCCCTCAACAAGGAATCTAGGCTGCCGACGACCTTTAACATGCCTTTGATCAATTTTGCTCTAACTGCCTCCCTTTCGGCATTTCATCTGCCCCTGAGATATTTGAATGGACCATGTCAACAATCCTTGAGGGAAAACGGGGATGATCTGCAAAATGGACGACATCCTCATACATTGTTCCACAAGAGCCAAACATGACCATCGGATAAGAGAAGCCCTCAAGACTCTCCAGGAAGCAGGCCTCATGCTGAATGACAAGTGAGAGTTCACCAGCACCAACATAAAATTCCTAGGACACATCATCCACTGACACAGACCATCACTGAGTTCCCCCAACCAATGTGCATCTCTGAATTCAACGTTTCCCGGTGATGGTAAACCAGGTGGAAAGTTTGTCTCTAACTTGGCCACACTCACTGAACCTTTGAGAGACCTCCTGAGAAGGGCTAACAATGGTTCTGGGCCGCAGAACAGATTAAAGATTTAAACCATTAAAGATTGACTAGTCTCCTCGCATGTCCTGGTGCACTGTGACCCCACGTTCCTCCATGGTGTTCTCCTACAGCTGCAAAAGGATGCTGATAGAAAACCTGTCTATTTTACTTTGAGAGCTCTCACAAACTGAACAAAAGTTTGTCAATTTTGAGAAAGAGGCACTGGCGGTTACATGGGCTGTCAAGCACTTTCCTGATGACCTGATGGGGCTGCCCTTCCAACAGAAACAGACCACAAGCCTCTCACAACATTCCTCAATTCCACTGGGATTGTTAAGGTGCATATCCGTATTCAACGATTTGGCCTCAGGTAGTTGCAGTACCAGTTTACAGCTCCCTATGTCCCAGGCAAGTCACAAGGCACGGCAGATGCCAGAGAACTAGAGGATGCCAAATATGGTCAGTTATATAGGGAGTTCTATCTCCAAGGGAGGGCCAAATACAACCCACCGACCGTCCCGCAAATACTAAGAACAACGAGCCCAAATTACCATTGTGGACGACCTTCTAGGTTATGACCATCATTTACGTCCCATGTGACAAGATATTCCTCACAGTCTCCATGGGGCTTACTTCAGCCTCGCTAAATGCAGAGCAAGTGCCCTGCAATCAGTGTGGTGGCCGGGCATCACACAAACGGTCCAGGGTTTTGTCCTATCCTGGCACAGCCGCCACATTCACACTCCGACACCAACGGAACCCCTGCTGCCATCTGTCTTTGCTCACTGCCCATGGCAGAAGTTAGGCCTCGACCTCTTTGACTTCTATGGCAAGACAAACCTTGTGGTTATTCGGCCATTATTCTCGATGGTTAGAGATGACCAGGCTTCATACATCCACAGCGGAGTTCATCAGCAAGGTGCTACAGACCGTGTTTAAACTCACGGGTTCCTGGACAAAGTTAATTTCAGGTAATGGGTCCCAGTTTGCAAATGACCATTTTTGGCAGTTTTCTGGTGAAAATGGGATCTCCCATGTCACTGGCTCCCATCTTCACCTGCAAGCCAATGGAGAAGCTGAGTGAGCAGTTTGGACCATTGGAGAACCTGATGTGCAAGAATTCGAATTGCCATGCAGCTCTCATGCAGTATCGGGTTACTCCCCTAGCCCACGGATTCTATCTGGCTGAACTGTTTACTGTCATTTGAAAATGCAGGTTTCCCTGTTGCCCGCAAACCTTCAGCCTCATATCACCCTCAGTGACCATAACACGGTGAGGGAGAAGGAGCTGAACCTCCGGGAAAAACAATATTAATGGTACAATACCAGACACAGAATGAAGGCTTTGCCACCTTTGATGCCAGGCCGGCAAGTGTGGATCCAGAACCAAAAAGTCAAAGGTCTCATTCTCACTGGCATGGAGTACCCACGGTCGTATTTGGTACAGGCGCTGTCTGGTTATTCGCAGAAACGCACAAGTCCTTATCGCACACCCTGGCCAGACCACAGGGTTTTGACTACCACGAGATGTTGTGGGAGTCGTCTGGCCACATTGACCATGGTCCGAGGGGTGTTTACTCACCCCAGAATCCGTTCCCAGTCTTCTGACCCAGTGGAGCAGTCACGAGGACACGCTCAGGAAGAGTGGGGAAGGCTCTGCAGAAACTCCATCTGTAACTGGGGGAATAGGGGGTTGGGGCAGGAGAAGGAGACAGCAATGTAAATAGTTTAAAAACAAAGGTCATGTAAATAGTTAAAGAGAGAGTTCCATATTGTTGTTAAAAGGACAGAATACTGGGGGGAGGTGTTGTATCAAGGGTTAACAGAATGGATATGCTAATCTATGGAACACATGATGATGTAGCACTGATGTCAGACACTCATGTACTGGGTACCGTAGGGAGCAGACAGGCAGCCCTGAAGGGAGATGTGCATTCCTGATAACTCATTATGTACATATTGTAAATAATGTAAATAAACTAGTTTTCAAATAGATACCCTGATAGTCCTGTGGCTCCTTCTTGCTGGAATTCACATCTAGCACCTTCTACAACAGCGTCTACCCATTGCGAACACAGTGACTGCTACCATTGTCTCCAAGCACAAATACCTTGCACCTTCTTGTCAGTAAAACAATCTAATCCTTCCCCTGATCTCTAACAATTAAACCACCCAGGTTTACTGTCAGGCAGACTGCAGAACAGGTCATATGACTCAAATAAAAAAGAAGATAAATGCTGCAAATACTCAGCAGGTTGGCAGCACCTGTGGAGAGAAACAGTTAACATTTCAGGTCAGTGACCTTTCATCAGAACATCGGAAAGGTGAGCATCAGCAGTAATTTGCTTTTGTATTGTCACATGATCCTCATTTCTCCAGTCCCAAAATATAATAATTGTATAAACCTCAGTATTGTAATGAGTAGATCTCAGAGTCTAACACCTGCGAACTTCTTCAATTTCTGCAAAGACAGATCACCAGCTTTATTCCACAAGAGGCCAAACAGAAAGCACTGAGAACAATGAGACACACTTGATACAATCAGAACAAAATCTGTTTATTCAACATCACAAAAATACAGAACACTTGCACATTTCCACAGTTTCTCTAGCATTGAGGTCAGCAGCTCTCTCTTCAACATGAGCTCCTCCCCTCCATCCCTGGAACTTGGGCAGATGTTCACTGGAGCCACTTTTCATGGTCTGCTCTCAAACATGCCAAACCATCTGAAAATTTAGGACATGGAGGCTGCAGTGTCAGTTGGATCCCAGCCCCAATCCTAACACTGGACTGGACCGGACCAGCAGTGGTTTTTGGGCAGTCTAGAGGTACCTTTATGATCCTATTTATGCCACAATAATCATTCACAATATGTAGCTTTTTAGTTTTTTGCTTCCAAGGACATACAGATCCCTCAACACCACATTGTATAAATAGAAAAATAAGTCCTCTGTTGCTCATGACTTGCAACACTGTTTCAATGACCTTCCTGCACTGGTTAGTGATAAATTTTTCTGTTGACTAAATTGAAAGGGATTTTTTCAACATGTTCTGTCTTCTTTCTCCAATCCAGCCCCACTTTCCCACACATTGCATTGAACTGTCTCATGAACCAACTTATATTGTCCCCTTCACTGGTCTGCAACACACATGATCATTATTCCTATAACAGTTACCATCTGGGTGAAAACATTCCACTTCATTTCCCTTCTCACTTGGAACTCACTCATTTTAATTCATGTCAGCCAATATTTGAACTCATCAACATCAGATAAATCAATATGGTCAATTCCCTGCCCATGACCTGAAATCTGACCGAATCACAACACCAAATACCTTTCTTCATAACTTAAATCCAAGATACCTGGGACCATCTTTGTTACTTGACTCTGTACCCTGTCAGGCCAATTTCCTTCCTATGATTCATTGATCAGAATCAGATTGAAAGCACTCCAAATAACTATCACCTGAAACTCATACAGAAGCGATGCAGCCTATTTTAATTGAAATGCGATAAATCCAGATTTCATCCTCTTACATTTAGAACTAGCTTATGTCAACAATGTCAATTGGAACAAATCTAAAAATGACAAGTCCCATGTGTTTAGGTAGAGCTGGTGATTACTAAAGACGAATAGTCACCAGTAATCGTCAGCTCTTGTTCAGACTATTTATAAACTCAACCAGATCTTCTGTTTTCAAATACGGATGACCAGTGTAAACATTTAAAAGTGTTTGTTCACAATAACAGTTGTTTTAGCGTTGATGCCTTAAAACTCAGCCTTCTTCATAAATAGTGCAGGAGCACATTATGTAACCGTGGAGAATGTCTCACAATTTAAAGATGACGCAGAACATTCAAAGGATGAGCTTTACCTTTAAACCGTTTGATTTATCCATCATTCCAAAAGAATTTCAGGAGGAACCTATCATAAGGCATCCTAGGAGATATCGGTCTGGATTACTGAGGCCATCAAAGCCTTTTGAAAATTATGTCACACAGCACGCCATCATTGGAATACTGTGAATCACTGCACCCTCATTGTATGGAAGAGCAGCCCCGTCTGTTTGATAAGCAATAGAGAAATGAAACCCAGAATGGCATCATGGGGACAATAACAGCTGCTACAGAAAGCAGGTGTTGGCTTTTAAAAAGAAACAGAAACAAAGGGCTGGATTTTACAGCCCCTGCTGGACATGTTTTCAGTGGGGGGCGGGGGCGGGCACATAAAATATGTACAAAATATGCATTTAAAATGTGTGTGTAGCCTGCTGCGTTCCTGCCCACCCTTGACCCTGTCCTCATAATATGCGGGACGGGTAAGGTGCCCACTAGTCCTTAGGCCTATAAAGGCCTTTAAGTGACCAATTAATGACCACTTAACAACTCGAACCTGTCACCACTGCCAAAATACGCCAGGGGGTGTAAGGCAGGTGACAGTGGAAAGGACACATTTTGACCAAAGTTGGTGAAAGGGTGGGAAGGAAGGCGGGAAGGAAACATCCTTTGGGGGACGTCCTGTGTGCATCGGGGACAACACCCATAAGATCATAGTCCTCTTTGTGCCTCCCTGTCTGGCCTTCTAAACCCACCCCTCACTCCCGATTCCTAGAGGGCCCAATCCCTCCCTGCCCAATAAAACCAGGGACTTTCCTGGGTCCAGCCACCAACAATCATCTTTGTGGAGATGCTTGCAGTCCCAGTAGTGTCAACTACTGAGTTCTGGTGCTGCTGGCAATGCAAGAGCTGCTGGCCAATCTGATTGGCTGATAGCTCTCGTAGGTGGGACTTCCTTCACTGAGGGCCGGAAGTCTCATCTTCTGCTTGTTAAGCCTGGCGGCAGGATAATGTTGCTGTGGGGCAGCCTTTTTCCAAGTTGGTTGGTTTGCGACTCACTTTTCTAAAGTTGAGGTTGCTGGGGGCATTGGGGGAGGGGAGGAGCAGCGATACGCCACCCCCATAAAATTCAGCCCAAAAATTGTTTAAGAGGTTCAGGAAGCTGCGAGATACAGGAAGGGCTCTTTGGGATAATTTTGTCTCCACATATACGAAGTCACATTACCAGGCATCCTCATCACACACACACACGCACACAATCACACGCCAGCCAGAAACAACAGAAAATGTATATTGAGCTTCTTACCAGCTTGATTGGTGGTAATATTGATGGATGCGAAGTGAGGTGGGTAAGGACTCTGATCAGACACTCCGTTCACAGCCTGGATCTCAAAGGTATACTGTGTGTGCGCCAGCAGATCACTGATATAAACGTGAGGCTCAGTCAAGCCCAACTGACGTGGGACAAACTGCACATTGTCCCCACATCGTGTGCAGGCACCACCACCCGAATTGCAGCTCTTACAGATCACATTGTAAACCACATCTTCGCGTCCACCTGTCTCCTGAGGAACAGACCATTCCAAGTTCAAGGATGTT
Organism: Cetorhinus maximus; assembly: GCF_964194155.1. NCBI lineage: Eukaryota > Metazoa > Chordata > Chondrichthyes > Lamniformes > Cetorhinidae > Cetorhinus > Cetorhinus maximus. The sequence continues at coordinate 43,358,480 of NC_135893.1, read as the reverse complement.
TCATTTACACTGGAGATAACAGCCAATGGTGCGGAGGGTGTTGCTTGGGAAAAAATAGAACAAAATTAAAATCATTAATCCCAATAATAACACAATCCATTGTAATTGCTGGAAATTTAACTTAAAAATCTTTGACTATTAGACGTAGTTAATAGAAAAAGTATCTGGAGCAGATTCCATCAAGCGTCATATAACATTATCTGCGCTTTTTTAGATCGAGTGGTTGCAATCTGATACAGTATCTTTTTTTTAGGAATGGAACGTATAAAATATGAGCAGAAGTAGGCCATTCAGCCCCTCGAGCCTGCTCCGCCATTCAATAAGATCATGGCTCATCAACTTGTGTTTTGAATTCAACATTCCCATCTACCCCCAATAACCTTTGATTCCCTTGCCTAACAAGAATCTACCTACCTCTACCTTTAAATATTCAATGACCCACCTCCACCACCTTCTGAGGCAGAGTTCCAAAGTCGCACAGCTCCCAGAAAAAAAAATGTCCTTATCTCTGTCCTAAAAGGGCGACAGAATCACAGAGCAGAAGAGGCCTTTTGGCCCATCGAGTCTGCACTGACACATGGGAAACACTTGACCTATCTACCTAATCCCATTTACCAGCACTTGGCCCATAGCCTTGAATGTTATGACGTGCCAAGTGCTCATCCAGGTACTTTTTAAAGGATGTGAGGCAACCTGCCTCCACCACCCTCCCAGGCAGCGCATTCCAGACCATCACCACCCTCTGGGTAAAAAATTCTTTCCTCACAACCCCCAAAACCTCCTGCCCCTCACCTTGAACTTATGTCCCCTCATGACTGACCCTTCAACTAAGGGGAACAGCTGCTCTCTATCCACCCTGTCCATGCCCCTCAATCTTGTACACCTCGATCTGGTCACCTCTCAGTCTTCTCTGCTCCAACGAAAACAACCCAAGTCTATCCAAACTCTCTTCATAACTTAAATGTTTCATCCCAGGCAACATCCTGGTGAATCTCCTCTGCACCATCTCCAGTGCAATCACATCCTTCCTATAATGTGGCGACCAGAACTGCACACAGTACTCCAGCTGTGGCCTCACCAAGGTTCTAAACAACTCCAACATGACCTCCCTACTTTTGTAATCTATGCCTCGATTGATAAAGGCAAGTGTCCCATATGTCTTTTTCACCATCCCACCAACATGCCCCTCCGCCTTCAGAGATCTATGGACACACACGCCAAGGTCCCTTTGTTCCTCAGAACTTCCTAGTATCATGCCGTTCATTGAATACTTCCTTGTCAAATTACTCCTTCCAAATTGTATCGCCTCACACTTTTCAGGGTTAAATTCCATCTGCCACTTATCTGCCTATTTGACCATCCCGTCTATATCTTCCTAATTTTAAAACAGTGCCCTAGTTCTGGGTTCACCCGCAAGAAGAAACATCCTTTCCACATCCACCTTGTCAATACCGTTCAGGGCCTTATATACTTCAATCAAGTCACCCCTCACTTTTCTAAACTCCAGTGCAAACAAGCCCAGCCTGTCCTTTCCTCATAAGACAATCCGCTCTTTCCAGGTATCAATCTAGTAAATCTCCCCTGAACCGCCTCTAATGCATTTTCATCCTTCCTTAAATGAGACCAAAACTGCACACAGTATTCAAGGTGTGGTCTCACCAATGTCCTGTATAACTGAAGCATAACTTCCTTACTTTTATGGTCAATTCCTCTCGTAATAAAGGATAGCATTCTATTAGCCTTCTTAATTACTTGCTGTACCTGCACACCAACTTTTTGTGACTCATGCCGTAGAATAACTACATCCCTCTGCACCTCAGAATTCTGCAGCCATTCTCCATTTAAGTAATGCTAGTTTTTTTATTCTTCCTGCCAAAGTGAACAACTTCACATTTTCCCACATCATACTTCATCTGCCAGATTTTTGCCCACCCACTCAACCTATGTATATCCGTCTACAATCCCCTTATGTCCCCTTCGCAACATACTTTCCTACCTATCTTTGCGTCATCTGAAAATTTCCATACCACGCCTTCACTCCCCTCATCTAAGTCATTGATATAAATTGTAAAAAGTTGAGGCCCCAGCACAGACCCCTGCGGGACTCCGCTTATCACACCCAGCCAATCAGACCAAGAACCATTTATGCTTACTCTGTTTTCTGCCAGTTAACATATGCTAATATGTTACCCCTACACCATTAATCCTGTAAAAGGAACATTAAGGCTGTAAAATGAGCTGTGTATTTGTTAATAAACTCTGAAGTAGAAATAACATCCTGTCAATCAATTTCCAGTTGCCTCTCCTCCCTGGATAACTGGAGAACGGTTCCATCACCAGAGGGCGATAGAGCCCTATCTGCAGGTAATACTAACGTGAGCCAAGTAAGTAATTCTGAGGATGAAAATATGTTGCAAGTGGATATTGATGAGATGTTCGAATGGGCAAAAATATGCCAACTGTAATCTCGGAGGTTTCAGCTTTCAGAGGCCGGGACAGTCACCCTTAGCCCTTCCCCCATCTCCCTCTGAATCCCCGGGGTCAGATTTTCATCTGCCACAGGAGATGCATGTCAGGGTGTGAAATGCTGAACTCATTTGCTGAATGATATATTTGCAGGACAGAAAAGATACAATGTGTCACACAGAAACTCAAGTACCCAACTAACTGGTTTATGCGAGTGGAGTGCCACAGGAATCAGTGTTGGGCCCTCAACAATTTACAATCTATATTAATGGCTTGGATCACGGGATTGGATGTATAGTTGCTAAAATTGCTGGCAACACAAAGATAGGTAGGAAAGTAAGTTGTGGGGAAGATATGAGGAGTCTGCAAAGGGATTTAGATAGGTTAAGTGAATGGGCAAAAATTTGGCAGATGGAGAATAATGTGGGAAAATATGAACTTGTTCACTTTGGCAGGAAGAATAAAAAAACAGAATATTATTTAAACAGGGAGAGATTGCAGAACTCTGTGGGATCTGGGTGTCCTGGTGCATGAATCACAAAAAGTTAGTATGCAGCAAGTGATTACGAATGCAAATGAGCTCTTGTTATTTACTGCAAGGGGAATGGAATATAAAAGTAGGGATGTTTTGTTACAGTAATATTGGGTGAGACCACATCTAGTGTACAGTGTACAGTTTTGGTCTCCTTATTTAAGAAAAGGATATAATTGCATTAGCAGCAGTTCAGAGAAGGTTCACTTGACTGATATCTGAGATGAAGGGGTTATCTTATGAGGAAAGGTTGGACAGACTGGGCTTGTATCTGGGCTTGTAGCAGGCAATACTAGACCTGGTATTGTGCAATGTGATGGAATTAATTACCGACCTCAGTGAAGGCATCCCTAGGTTGCAGCGACCATAATATGATTGAATTTTACATTCAGGTTGAGGGAGAGAGGAGTGGGTTTGAGACTAAGTTTTTAAACTTATATAAGGGCAATTATGAGGGCATGAAAACTGAGCTGGCTAAAGTGAATTGGCAAATTAGATTAAGGGATAGGTCAAAAGAGATTCAGTGTCTAATATTTAAGGGGATATTTCAGAATGCACAGAATAGATACATTCCAACGAGTAAGAAAAAGTCCAAGGGACTTATGTTTAACAAGATAGTATCAAACTTAAAGAAAAAGCATATAATTGTGCAATGATAGGTAGAAGGCCAGAAGATCGGACAGAATATAAGGAACAGCAAAGAATGACTAAAAGATTAATAAAGAGGGAAAAATTAGAGTATGGGAGAAAGCGAGCCAGAAATATAAAAACAGATAGTAAGGGTTTTTATAAATATTTAAAAAATAAGAGTTAACAAAGTGCGCAATATTCCTATAGATGATGAGTCTGGAGAATTGATAATGAAAACAAGGAGATGGCAGACGAATTGAACAGGTATTTTGCATCAGTTTTCATTATAGAGGATACAAGTAAGATCCCAGAAGCAGCTATAAACCAGGAAATGGAAGTGGGGTAGGAAGACAGGAAAATTATAGTCACTAGAGAAGTGGTACTGAGTAAACTGTTGGAGCTGCAGGCTAACAAGAGCCCGGGTCCTGATGGGCTTCATCCTAGGGTCTTAAAAGAAGTGTCTAGTGAGATAGTTGATATATTGGTTTTAATTTTCCAAAAACTCCCTAGATTTGGAAGATAGTAAATGTAACTCCATCATTCAAAAAGGGAAGGAGACAGAAAGCAGGAAACTACAGGCCAGTTAGCTTAACATAGGGAAAATGTTAGAAGCTATTATAAAAGAAGTTATAGCAGGGCACTTGGATAAGCTCAAGGTCATCAGGCACAGTCAACATGGTTTTGTGAAAGAGAAATCGTGTTTAACTAATTTATTGGAGTTCTTTGAAGAAGTAACATGAACTGTGGATAAAGGGGAAAATCGATGGATATACTGTACTTAGATTTCCAGAAGGCATTTGATAAAGTGCCACATCAAAGGTTATTGCGGAAAATCAAAGCTCATAGTACAGGCGGTAATGTATTGGCATGGATAGATTGGCTGGCTAACGGGAAGCAGAGTGTTGTCATAAATGGGTCTGTTTCAGGTTGGCAAGATGTAACGAATGGTGTGCCACAAAGATCAGTGCTGGGACCTTAATTGTTTACAAATTATATAAATGACTTGGATGAAGGGGTTGAAGGGATGGTTGTCAAATTTGCTGATGTCACAAAGATAGGTAGGAAAGTAAGTTGTGAAGATAACATAAGGAGGCTACAAACAGATATTGGTAGATTAAGTGAATGGGCAAAGATCTGGCTGATGGAGTATAACATGGGAAAATGTGGGATTGTCCATTCTGGCAGGAAGAATAAAAGAGAAACATATTATCTAAATGGTGAGAGATTGCAGACCTCTGAGGCGCAGGGGGATCTGGGTGTCCTCGTGCACGAATCACAAAAGGCTAGTATGTAAGTACAGCAAATAATTAGGAAAGCTAATAGAATGTTATCATTTATTGCGAAGGTGAATTGAACACAAAAGTAGGGAGGTTATGCTTCATATGTACAGGGCACTAGTGAGACTACGTTTGGAGTACTGTGTACAGTATTGATGACCTTATCTAAGGAAGGGTGTGAATGCGTTGGAAGCAGTTCAGAGAAGATTTACCAGACCAATACGTGGAGTGGGTGGGTTGTCTTATGAGGAAAGGTTGGGCAGGCTAGGCTTGTATTCGCTGGAGTTTAGAAGAGTAAGAGGCGACTTGCTTGAAACATGTAAGATCCTGAGGAGTCTTGACAGGGTGGATGTGGACAGGATGTTTCCTCTTGTGGGAGAATCTAGAACTAGGGGTCACTGTTTGAAAATAATGGGTCGCCCATTTAAAACAGAGATGAGGCAAATTTTTTTCACTCAGAGGGTCGTGAGTCTTTGAAACTGTCTTCCTGAAAAGGTGGTGGAAGCAGAATCTTAGAATATTTATTAAGGCAGAAGTGGATGGATGGATAGCAAGGGGGTGACTGGTGGTATGCAGGATACAGATTTGAGGGCACTATCAGATAAGCCATGATCTTATTAAATGGTGGAGCAGGCTCGAGGAATGGCCTATTCCTGTTCCTTGTTCGTTTGTTCGTATGTATCTATTGGAGTTTAGAAGAATGAGAGATGAACTTATTGAAACATATAAGATCCTGAGTGGACTTGGCAGGGTGGACACAGTTTAAAAATAAGGGATCTCCCATTTAAGATGCAGATGAGGAGATGTTTTTTCTCAGATGGCTGAGAGCCTGTGGAACTCTGTTCCTGAGAGAGCGATGGAGACATGGTCAATGGATATTTTTAAAGCAGACTTAGATAGATTCTTGATTGACAAGGGAATCAAAGGGTATCAGGGATAGGAAAGAAAGTAGAGTTGAGGCCACAATCAGATTAGCTATGATGTTATTGAATTGCGGAGCAGGCTTGAGGGGCTGAATGGCCTACTCCTACTTTGTACATTCATATGTTGCTATATACATACATAAACGGCCACAGGGGGATGCTATTACACTCCTCTCTACTTAATGAAAAATTTACACAAAAGTTCAAATTCTGTACAAATGCTGTACAACTTGTTTTTCATTTATTTACAAATTCAGCTTAACCACCATTTTCCTATTCCTAAGAGGATAGCTCCTTACTTGACACAAACTTCCAGAACTTAGGGAAGGACCCATTTTCAATTGAATTTTCCACTTCATCAGACACATCTGTCTGTCTCTGAGTCAGATCTGAACTGGTTTCAGACACAACTTGTGTTAGATAAATATTGGTACTCTCCTGATATCTCAACTATCCAATTCATCAGACTCATCGGATTCTTCCCAACTTCCTCCTTCTTTGTGAAACATGATCTACTTCCACAGACCTAATCTTTCCACTACCAAACATCTTGACCAAATATGTGCGAGGACCACATATTTTCATGACTCCTCCTGGTAACCACTTCAACCACTTATGATGTTCTTTCACCTTAACCTTCTGGTTCAACCTCAGACCTCTTTCTCTCACTCTACCCCTACCATGTCTCTCTTTCTGCCTGGATTGTTTCTCTTCTACTGACTGTACTAAATGTGGCTCAGCAATGAAAACCTCATTCAGGTCTGTCTTTTAAGAAACAATTCAGCTGGCGTTCTGCCAGCAGTAGTGTGAGGAAGCAAACAAAACATTCACCAGTTTGTGATTCAATGATATCTGACGTTTCTTCCAATTTATATCTAGCATTTTCTTACCAATAGGACGCCTAACAATTTGCACTGTGCTCCATTTGAAGCAGGATGACCCAGTAGAACTCTAATGTGTTTTAATCCATTCATAATCATGAATTTTACAAACTCTTCTGAACAAAACGGAGGCCTGTTGTCAGACACGATTTCCTCTGGGAGCCCTTAATGGCAAACAAACTACACAAAATATCTAGAGTTTTATTAGCTGCAAGGGTGACATCCTAACCCTGGTACACACCAGGGAGTGATCTGTATCACAGTCAGTTGGTGCTGTGGTAATGCTTCTATTGAGAATGTTGTTCAGAGAGTCACCTCTGCTGATGATCATGTTCAGCCTAGTGCCAATGCCCTGATCTTGGATGGTGGATGTGGTGACATGCTCACTTTGTGCACCTCTGATCCCTTCGGGGTTGGGTCTCAGAAAAGATTCAGACACTGAGTATGTTTCAGAACAAAAGATTCTGTCAAATGGGGCCTGAAAACATCACTCAATGGAGCTGCAGGCTCATGATGCAGCAGAAAAACACGAGGCCTGTAATGTATTCATATGCTATGAGCAGTGCGCAATGTCATTAAACACGTGACCTGGCCATGTTGGTGACTGCGTCCCAATATGGAAAAGGACCAAATCACATCTGGTAATGCTTGGGAATACCTGAATACATCAATCTCCAAATCTCTGAAAAGAATGAGAGACCATCATATTGCGAGAAAAACAAGGAGGAAAATTCCAAAATCCTTCAATCTCTGAGCTTTGAAACAGGGCTGCCCAATGATCTGAGACCTGGCCTGATTATGAATTACAAGCACCAGAGTATGTGAGGGACATTTAGGGGTTGGACCATGCGCAGCTCAGCTCAATCTCTCCAGTTCACTCAGTTTGAATGTCTATGCATGTGTTTTAATTGTCGTCATCAAATTATAGTTTTCACAAAAAAATGAGGAGAAACATGGGGCGGAATTTAATGGCCTCCCCTGAGGTATGTTGGTGGCGGGAGGGCATTTATTCGGGTGGGAGGATGGCAGGCAGGAGCTCCGCTGACATCCCACCTCTGCCCTGATTAAGTCCAGGATGGGAATGTGGACAGCCTGCCAGCCTCACCACCAACTGAGGGCTTTTGGGGGGTGGGGGGGGGGTCCATCGTTGTTAGGCACTCTGTCTCAAGGGACCTGGCATCGTGAAGGTGTAGGGCCCACTCAGCCAAGCACCTGCCCTTGCTGCCAACGCCCCTCTATCCTCCCTTGCAACTCCCACCCTGCAACCCCCACCTCCCACCTGGGTCCTTTGGTGATCCTAGGCCTCGGGAGGGTGCATTAAGAGCAGCAGCCACCATCTCCTCAGTGACACTGCTGAACAATATGTAGCTGTCGCCCTCCGATTGGCCAATCTCGGGGAGGCAGAATTTCCACCCTTGGGGTCCTTGATCCTGGAAAATGCCTGCAGTTACCCAGTTAAGTGTCTGATAGGCACTTAATCTGGCAGGCCTTCCTGAAAGATGCGCGGGGCTCTCCAGCCAATGGGCGAGATTCCTGTCATCTACATTAAATCCCACCCATGGAACATGAGTGCAAAACACTGGGAAAATCCAGGATTGTTTTCTATTCATTCATGGGTATGAACATCACCGACTAGGCCAGCATTTATTGCCCATCCCTAATTGCACTTGAGAAGGATGTGGTGAGCTGCCATCTTAAACACTACAGTGCAGTTAGCTAGAGGGTTCCAGGATTTTGACCCAGTCATCCTCCTCCTGTCCTGCTTGTAGCTACTCCTACCAGGAGATCTGCTGTCATGCTCTGTCATGCTTGTCTGACTTGTGCCATCCTCACCCATCCACTGTCGCTCCTCTGCAACCGCTTTGTGATGTCCATCATCTAACTACACCTAGGTCAACCCCTCTTTCTGCTGCCCACCACTTTGCCCTCTCGGAGAGATGCCTGTAGATTTTCAGCTCTGATCAAATGGCTGAAATTCTGACATTTTCTTTTCTGGATGTCACTTTTTAGTTCATTTTACTCTTCATTTGTCTTACGGTCGGTATATCGAATGTTAATCCTATGTCTCAGCATCCACATTTCAAAGGCCTCTTATTTTCTTCACAGATCTTTATTTATTGTCCCTGTTTCTGAGGCAGACAGAAAAGTAGATAGAATGTAGCATCTTATGAGTGTTTTTCCTTGTTACAAGCTGAGGTTTCTTGTTAACACATCTTTCACCTTCACAAAATTACATCTGACTACCTCGATCCTTCTTCTGACTTCGGCATCACATCTGCCATCTTCTGTTATCATTTGTCCTAAATAGAAAAACTTATCTACTTGTTCCAGTGTGACACCATCCACTTCACTCTAGCTTCTTTTAATTCTTTCCTTCACTGTTTTTGTCTTTTCGGTATCCATACACAATCCATGTTCTACACTTCCAAATTTTACTTGGATCTACGATATTTTGTGGGGCCTTTTCTGATTCTGCAGGTAGTGCTGTGTCGTCAACATCAGCTTTGATTCAGCGGTAGGGAAGGAACAGGTGATATGTTTCCAAGTCAGGGTGGGTGTATGGCTTGGAGGGAATGTACAGGCGGTGGTGTTCCCATGCCTCTACTGCCTTTGTCCTTCTAGGTGGTAGAGGTTGCGGGTGTGGAAGGTGCATCTTGTAGGTTCTCACTATCACCAATCGTGGCTCAATAGTACTACTATAGACCAAGCCCTGAAGGACATGTCTGCCTGACTCGACCTGTGGCAGGTGGTAAAAGAACCAACAAGAGGGAAAAACCTACTTGAAATCACCCTCATCAACCTGTTACAGATGCATCCATCCATGAAGTATTAATAGGAGTGATCATACAACCTTCCATCATGTTGTGTGGCACAACCACTGTGCTAAATGGGAAAGAATCAGAACAGATCTAGCAGCTCTCATGAGCATCCATGAGGCACTATGGATCATCAGCAGCAGGAGAATTATATTCAAACACAATCTGTAACCTCATGGCCTAGCATATCCCTCATGTCGGAAGATCAAACCTGGTTCAATGATGAAAGCAACCAAGGAGCAGCACTGGGCGTGCCTAAAAATGAGGTGTCAACCTGGTGAGGTGTTAGCAACACAGGACTAAACAGTGGAAGCAGCATGTTATAGACAGAAATAAGTGATCCCACAACCAATGGATCAGATCAAAGTTCTGGAGTCCTGCCACCTCCGGTCATGAATGGTGGCGGACAATTAATCAACTAACCAGAGAAGGTGGCTCCACAAGCAGAGAGGGTTTTAAACTAAATAGTGGGAGGAAGGGCTCACGTGAGGGGAGATTTGGAAAGATAAAGAGAAAGGACAAGATAATAGTGCAGGGTAATGATATAGATAATAATTACCAGAGTATGACAGGAAAGAAGAGTGCACAAACATAAGTGTTCACCAGCCAATAAGGTTAGAATAAGCAAAAACGGTAAAAAGGCAGAATTAAAAGGCGTTTTATCTGAATGCTCGCAGCGTTCATAACAAGACGGTTGAATTGATGGCAGAAATAAAATCAATGAGTATGATATAATAGGCAGCTCCCTGTGTAAAGAAGATTCCAATCCAGTCGTATATAACTCCTTTGTCAAAGAGCAGCAATGGGGAAAGTCAGTAACAACTGCAACTTTCCCTCAGGATTTCCAGTCCTTAAAGTAGCAACTTGAAGGATTGTTAATTCAGGGTGTTTATAAGGCCCTGGCTTTTTAAAATTCTTTCACTGGATATGGGTGTCACTGGCAAGCCCAGCATTTGTTGCCCAACCCTAATTGCCCTTGAGAAGGTGGTTGTGGCTCAAACTCACTCAGGGTTGATTGTATTTTTGATACCCAGTTACCAAACATTTAAAAATAGAAAGTTGGTGTTTGAAACATAAAACCAGATGCAAATTATGTTGCAAGGTTGTAACAATTCTCTTTTTATAAAGTTCCCTCATTCTTAAAGGCTCTGAGTGGGCCCTTCCCTTAAAGATATCTATATGTTAATTGTTAAGTCCATGATCTCACAGGGGCCTGTGGAGCTTCAATAAATAAACACCCTTTCCCAATGTGTTTTGAAAACCTGAAAGTCCCTAATTCGCAAATTGCTTAAAAATTACAATGTTGGGAACAGCAATAAGAACTTAGAGATGATGAATGTTGTCCTGTTTTAGGAGAAATTAAATGTATGCTGAATGGTAGGAGTTACATGAAGGTTGGACTCAGACTCCTTTGATTCTGTGTGACTGGTCTCTGGTGACTGCTGACGTGAAGCTGGAATCGACTGTTACCCTGCTCTCTTGCTTGCCCTGCAGGATAAGCACAGCCTCTGACTCTTCAGCACCAGAACATAAAGGGTTAATACTCAAAAGGTTAATATTTTCCGGGTATAAAAGTCACATGGTCCAGATAGCATGCATCCTAGTTTGTTGAGGGAAGTAACTGTAGAAATTGTGAAGCCCCCTCCTGGCCCCTGGAGGACTGTAAATGATACAGCCCTGTTCAAAAAAGAGGGGTAAACCCGGCAACTACAGGCTAGTAAGCCTAACAATGGTGGTGGGAAAATTACAACTGTCACTCGGAAGATCAAGGGTTAATAAATGACAGCCAACATGAATTTGTTAAAGAGAAACAACACCTGACAAATTTGGTTGAATTCTTTGATGAAGTAACAAGAGGGGGTTGATGAAGTTAGTGCAGTTGTGTATGTGGACTTTCTAAAGGCATTTTCTAGAATTCTTTGCAAAATTAAAGCCCACGGGATTAAAGGGGCAACATCAGTGTGGATACAACACTGGCTAAGAGGCAGAACGCAGAAAATAATCCGCAGGAGATGGTCTTGGACCTTTGCTGTTTTTGATATATATTAATGATCTGGACTTGGGTATACAGGGCATCACAGAATCACACCTGACCTACCTACCTAATCCCATTTACCAGCACTTGGCCCAGAGCCTTGAATGTTATGACGTGCCAAGTGCTCATTCAGGTACTTTTTAAAGGATGTGAGGCAACCCGCCTCCGCCACCCTCCCAGGCAACGCATTTCAGACCATCACCAACCTCTGGGTAAAAAAGTTTTTCCTCACGTTCCCCCTAAACCTCCTGCCCCTCACCTTGAACGTATGCCCCCTCATGAATGACCCTTCAACTAAGGGGAAAAGCAGCTCCCTATCCACCCTGTCCATGCCCTCATAATCTTGTACACCTCGATCAGGTCGCCCCTCAGTCTTCTCTGCTCCAACGAAAACAACCCAAGTCTATCCAACCTCATTTCATAACTTAAATGTTTCATCCCAGGCAACATCCTGGTGAATCTTCTCTGCACCCCCTCCAGTGCAATCACCTCCTTCCTATAATATGGCGACCAGAACTGCACACAGCACTCCATCTGCACACAGTATACGAAATAAGGTAAATGAGTTTGTGGCGCAGATTGAAATTGGCAGGTATGATGTGGTGGGCATCACAGAGACATGGCTGCAAGGGGATCAGGACTGGGAGCTAAATATCCAAGGATATACATCCTATCGAAAAGATAGGCAGGTTGGCAGAGGGGGTGGGGTTGCTTTGTTAGTAAGAAATTAAATTAAATCGATAGCAAGAAATGACGTAGGGTGAGATGATGTAGAATCTGTGTGGGTAGAGTTGAGGAACCGCAAAGGTAAAAAAACCATAATGGGAGTTATGGACAGGCCTCCGAACAGTAGTCAGGATGTGGGGCACAAGATACACCAGGAGATAGAAAAGGCGTGTAAGAAAGGCAAGGTTACAGTGATCATGAGGGATTTCAATATGCAGGTAGACTGGGAAAATCAGGTTGATAGTGGATCCCAAGGAAAGGAATTTGTGGAATGTCTACGAGATCGCTTTTTGGAGCAGCTTGTGGTGGAGCCCACTAGGGAACAGACAATTCTAGATTTAGTGATGTGTAATGAGGCAGATTTGATGAGGGAGCTTAAGGTGAAGGAACCCTTAGGAGGAAGTGGCCATAATATGATAGAATTTACCTTGCAATTTGAGAGGAAAAAGCTGGAATCAGATGTAATGGTATTACAGCTGAATAAAGGCAACTACAGAGGCATGAGGGAGGAGCTGGCCAGAATTGACTGGGAGATGAGCCTAGCAGGAAAGACAGTAGAACAGCAATGGCAGGAGTTTCTGGGAGTAATTTGGGAGACACGGCAAAAATTCATCCCTTGGAAGAAGAAGCATACTAAAGGGAGGACGAGGCAACCATGACTGACAAAGGGAAGTCAGGGACAGCATAAAAGCTAAAGAGAAAGCATACAATGCGATGAAAAACAGTGGGAAACCAGGGGATTGGGAAGCCTACAAAGACCAACAGACGACAACTAAAAAAGAAATAAGGAGGGAGAAGATTAAATATGAGGGTAAACTAGCCAGTAATATAAAATAAGATTGCAAGAGTTTTTTTAGATATATAAAGGGTAAGAGAGAGGCAAAAGTGGACATTGGGCCGCTGGAAAATGGTGCTGGAGAAGTAGTAGTGGGGAACAAAGAAATGGCGGAGGAATTGAATAGGTACTTTGTGTCAGTCTTCATGGTGGAAGACACGAGTAACATCCCCAAAGTTCAAGAGAGTCGGGGGGCAGAGGTGAGTATGGTGGCCATTACCAAAGAGAAGGTGCTAGGAAAACTGAAAGGTCTGAAGGTGGATAAATCACCTGGACCAGATGGATTACACCCCAGAGTTCTGAAGGAGATAGCTGAAGAGATAGTGGAGGCGTTAGTGGTGATCTTTCAGGAATCACTGGAGTCAGGGAGGGTCCCAGAGGACTGGAAAATCGCTAATGTAATCCCCCGTTTAAGAAGGGAGTGAGGCAAAAGACAGGAAATTACAGGCCGATTAGCCTGAGCTTGGGTCGTTGGTAAGATTTTAGAGTGCATTATTAAGGATGAGATTTCAGAATACTTGGAAGTGCATGGTAAAATAGGGCAAAGTCAGCATGGTTTAATCAAGGGGAGGTCATATCTGACAAATCTGTTAGAATTCTTTGAGGAGGTAATGAGTAGGTTAGACAAAGGAGAACCAATGGATGTTATCTACTTGGACTTCCAGAAGACCTTTGACAAGGTGCCGCACAGGAGGCTGCTCAGTAAGATAAGAGCCCATGCTGTTAGAGGCAAGGTACTAGCATGGATAGAAGATTGGCTGTCTGGCAGGAGGCAGAGAGTGGGGATAAGGGGGTCCTTCTCAGGATGGCGGCCGGTGACTAGTGGAGTTCCGCAGGGGTTAGTGTTGGGACAACTTTTCACTTTATACATTAATGATCTAGATGAAGGAACTGAGGGCATCCTGGCTAAGTTTGCAGATGATACAAAAATAGGTGGAGGGACATGTAGTATTGAGGAGGCGGGGAGGCTGCAGAAGGATTTGGACAGGTTAGGAGAATGGGCAAAAAAGTGGCAGATGGAATACAACGTGGGGAAGTGTGAGGTCATGCACTTTGGTAGGAAGAATAGAGGCATAGACTATTTTCTAAATGGGGAGGGAACTCAGAAATCTGGAGTGCAAAGGGACTTGGAAGTCCTAGTCCAGGATTCTCTTAAGGTTAACTTGCAGGTTGAGTCGGTAGTTAGGAAGGCAAATGCAATGTTGGCATTTATTTCGAGAGGACTAGAATATAAAAGCAGGAATGTGCTGTTGAGGCTTTATAAGGCTCTGGTCACACCACATTTAGAATACTGTGAGTAATTTTGGGCCCCGTATCTCAGGAAGGATGTTCTGGCCCTGGAGAGGAGGTTCACGAGAACGATCCCAGGAATGAAAGGCTTAACATATGAGGAATGTTTGAGGACTCTGGGTCTATACTTGATGGAGTTTAGAAGGATGAGGGGGGATCTGATTGAAACTTACAGAATACTGAAAGGCCTAGATAGAGTGGACGTGGGGAAGATGTTTCCATTAGTAGGAGAGACTAGGACCCGAGGGCACAGCCTCAGAGTTAAGGGAAGACTTATTATAACAGAGATGAGGAGAAACTTCTTTAGCCAGAGAGTGGTGAATCTATGGAATTCATTGCCACAGAAGGCTGTGGAGGCCAGGTCATTGAGTGTATTTAAGACCGAGATAGATAGGTTCTTGATTGGTAAGAGGATCAAAGGTTACGGGGAGAAGGCGGGAGAATGGGGTTGAGAAACTTATCAGCTATGATTGAATGGCGGAGCAGACTCGATGGGCCGAATGGCCTAATTTCTGCTCCTATGTCTTATGGTCTGTGCCTCACCAAGGTTCTATACAACTCCAACATGACCTCCCTACTTTTATAATCTATGCCTCGATTGATTAAAGGCAAGTGTCCCATATGCCTTTTTCACCACTCCACTAACATGCCCCTCCGCCTTCAGAGATCTATGGACACGCACGCCAAGGTCCCTTTGTTCCTCAGAACTTCCTAGTGTCATGCCGTTCATTGAATACTTCCTTCCCAAATTACTCCTTCCAAAGTGTATCACCTCACACTCTTCAGGTTTAAATTCTAACTGCCACTTATCTGCCCATTTGACCATCCCATCTATATCTTCCTGTAGCCCAAGACTCTCAACCTCACTGTTAACCACCTGGCTAATCTTTCTGTCGTCCGCAAACTTACTAATCCTACCCCTCACATAGTCATCTATGTCATTTATATTAATGGCAAATAATAGGGGACCCAGCACAGATCCCTGTGGTACGCCACAGGACACGGGCTTCCAGTCACTAAAGCAGCCTTCTGTCATCACCCTCTGTCTCCTACAACTAAGCCTCTGCATATTGCCTCTCCTTATTCTTCCTACCAAAATTAATCACTCTGCTTTAACTGTGTTAAATTTTATCTGCCATGCATCTGCCCATTTCATCCGTCTGACTTATATCTGCCTGAAGTTTGTTATTACCCTTCTCACTGTTTACTACATTTCCAAGTTTTACATTATCTGCAATCTTTGAAATTATGACCTATCTCCTCAAACCCAAATTATCAATATCAATTAAAATGAGCAGTGGTCCCAAGACCTTCCTTAAAGTTTGCCATGCTCTGGTTGGGTAAATCCTGAGAGACCTCAGTGCAACCAGTAAAACCCATACTGCCAGTGCACATTTTCCTTGATCTCTTGCCCATTGAAAAGAATATGGCTTCTGTGAACCTATTCACATCTGATGAAGGCAGTGTAACATCCAGCATTTGGATTTCATTGGTTTTCCTAATGGGCTGTGTTAGATACAGTGTCGATAGTATAGAGCAGTACTAAACTGTACAGAATAAATTGCATTGGGTGATCTTGGGTAGGGGTTTCTGCAAATGGTCATAGGTTCCCGCTGTGAAGGAAGAAAAGGAAGTGTCCTAAACCTAAATCTAACCCTAACCTGAACAATAATCCTAATCTTAATCTTCACCTGGCCTGAATGTTAACTCAATTTCAAAACTAAGTCCAAACACAAGCCCGAGTTTAGGATTGGGCTAATATTAAAGCCAGGATTAGAATAATGCCAGGGCTAGGAAAGCACAAATAAAAAATAAAGTTCTGAATAAGAGTCATATTCAACTCCAAATATTAACTCTGTTTCTCTCTCTCTGAATATGCAAGAGGTGGTGGCGTAGTGGTATTGTCACTGGACTGGTAATCCAGAGACACAGGGTAATGCTGTGGGGACCAGGGTTCAAATCCCACCACAGCAGATAGAATCTAATAAAAAAATCTAGAATTAGAAAGTTTAACAATGACCATGAAACCCTTGTCAATTTGTAGTAAAAAGCCATCTGGTTCACTAAAGAAAATCTGCCATCCTGGCCTATGTGTGACTCCGGATCTGCAGTAATGGGATTGACTCTTAAATGCCCCTAAAATAGCCTAGCAAGCCTTCAGTTGTATCAAACCAATAAACAGGAATAGACCTGACATTGACCTTGGTACTGGAAATGACAACAACAAACCCAACCCTTACTAACATCTGAGGGGGCTTGTGCCAAAACTGGGAGAGACTAGTCAAGCAACAGCCTGATGTAGTCATACTCATGGAATCATGCATCTGTTAGGAGATAGTTCGATTAAGTTATATTGGTGTTTGTGAGTATTCCTAAGTTTTAGCTTTAATGATTTGTATTTCTGTATCTGTGTGTTAAGAAAAAGGTCAAGTTGAGTTTTAGTTTCACTTTAAAAAGTGCCTGTATTTCTAATGAGAGTTTATGACTGTAAGAGAAGTTAAGCAAACACAAGAATAGAAAAACTGGGCTGTTGCCTAGCATAAGGGGTCCAGAAAGGCATGTTCTTCCCACAGACACACACAAAAGAAACTGTGAACATTAAAATATAAAATAGCTTTTGTAACTTGTGTAAATCCTTACTGTTGTGGGGAATTTTCAGTCAGGGAACATGGTTCCTTGACTGTGTGGTGGTTCCCCCTGACATTAGCTGGATGAAAAGGTATATAGGGACAACTCTATAGATGGTATAGAAGATATAGACGGGATGGTCAAATGGGCAGATAAGTGACAGATGGAATTTAACCCTGAAAAGTGTGAGGTGATACACTTTGGAAGGAGTAATTTGACAAGGAAGTATTCAATGAATGGCATGGCACTAGGAGGTTCTGACGAACAAAGGGACCTTGGCATGTGTGTCCATAGATCTCTGAAGGCGGAGGCGCATGTTAGTGGAGTGGTGAAAAAGGCATATGGGACACTTGCCTTTATCAGTCGAGGCATAGATTACAAAAGTAGGGAGGTCATGTTGGAGTTGTATAGAACCTTGGTGAGGCCACAGATGGAGTACTGTGTGCAGTTCTGGTCACCACATTATAGGAAGGATGTGATTGCACTGGAGGGGTTGCAGAGGAGATTCACCAGGATGTTGCCTGGGATGAATCATTTAAGTTATGAAGAGAGGTTGGATAGACTTGGGTTGTTTTCGTTGGAGCAGAGAAGATTGAGGGGCGACCTGATCGATGTGTACAAGATTATGAGGGGCATGGACAGGATGGATAGGGAGCAGCTTTTCCCCTTAGTTGAAGGGTCAGTCACAAGGGGGCATACGTTCAAGGCGAGGGGCAGGAGGTTTAGGGGTGGATTTGAGGAAAAACATTTTTACCCAGAGGGTGGTGACGGACTGGAATGCGCAGCCTGGGAGGGTGGTGGAGGCGGGTTGCCTCACATCCTTTAAAAAGTACCTGGATGAGCACATGGCACGTCATAACATTCAAAGCTCTGGGCCAAGTGCTGGTAAATGGGATTAGGTAGGTAGGTCAGGTGTTTCTCACATGTCAGTGCAGACTCGATGGGCTGAAGGGCCTCTTCTGCACTGTGATTCTGTGATAAAAGAAATGTCAGAAAAAAAAACTCCTTTGTGCCGGTGCTCGCACCCCTGCTACATGTGAGCCAACCTGGGTCAGTTGAGGACAAAGGTAATAGGCTGAGCTAGTTAATAATGTAAATCTGTGTATGTGTATTTTGTGTGTTTGAAATAATCTGAATCGTCTGGGCCTTGTGAACACCCATAACCTTATTACGGGCTCATCGGAGTTCACCTCCAATCATTAACAGGCTATCAATACTTATCAGAGTTTACCTCCGGCTGCATTGTAACATGAACTTGACTGTGTACAATCGTTAATATTCACATGGGAAGCAATCTCCGTGTATTGTTTACTATCTCCGCTGTATTGTTGAGCCATAGTAATGAATGAAACTGTCTTACTATAAAAACTGGATGCATGCTTGTATTGGTTAGATGTGACTCTGGTGTAGTCCACATCTCTCGTTGCAACGATAATAAAATCAACTGTGTCTTCACCTCCAGCCGGGGTCTCGTGGCTTTCTCTTGTTTTCTCTAGGCCATACTAATTTGACAGGAAGCCCTCAGCAAATTAATAGACCCCAAAAAGCGTAATTGAGAAATCCCCCAACACTTACAAATCTGTATATATCTGTCAAGGTATAGTTGTGGGTGAAGGGGCATTGTAATATTGTTCATCTTTTTTTGTTTAATAAATGTTTTATGCTTTTATTAAAAGTACATTAGCTGACTCCAGTGACTCTGTTCAGTAGCCCCTCTCCACGTATCTAAACAAACAAATGAAAGTGAGGATCTATCAAGACGTGTTACACCCTGGGATCAGGCTTGTCCAGTTGTAACATCAGCTGGGATCATAACAAAGCGGGGGCTCATCCGGAATTTGAATCGCGGACAGCAGGTGATTGGAAGCAGAATAATAATTGGTTCAGAGGTATTATGAGGTGGGATTGGAAATCACTGAATATTGGTGGGATCCGTGAATCCTTTTAATGAGTATGTGGAGTTGCTGTGAGGTT
Organism: Cetorhinus maximus; assembly: GCF_964194155.1. Taxonomy (NCBI): domain Eukaryota; kingdom Metazoa; phylum Chordata; class Chondrichthyes; order Lamniformes; family Cetorhinidae; genus Cetorhinus; species Cetorhinus maximus. The sequence goes on along the minus strand of NC_135893.1, from coordinate 43,339,467 downwards.
TATTATACAGGTTGGAAATTCAAAGTGGCTTTGGAGGTTGTAAGACTTCTTTTTAATAAATGGAAAATGTAACTCTGACTGGTTTACAGAAATTAACCAAGAGTAAACTAATGGAGTTGATGGATAAGCTGGAATTTAGAATTAGCCCAAGGAACGAGGAAAGCAGACATAGTTGAGATGATAGCACAGCATTTAAAACTGGAAGGGATAACAGAAAGACCACGTTCTCTGAGGATGAGTCACAGCTGGAGGTAGTGAGACTTCAGTTACAAATGAAGAAGCTTGAACTTGAACAAGGAAAGGAACTGAAAAATAACTTGAATTAGAGGCAAAGTAAAAAAGAAAAGGAAGGAGAAGGAACTTAGGAAGCTGGAACTGGAATGTCAGGCAATAGAAAAGGAACGAGAAAGGGAATACCAGCTTAGAAGGCTGGAATTTAAAAAAGAGATCTCAGATGCTGAAATAATCTTCAACCATAAACCTAGTGGGGAAATGCTTAAGTTTGTGCAAGCTCTCCCAAAGTTTGAGGAAAGGGATGTAGAGGCATTCTTTATTTTGTTTGCAAAGGTAGCTAGGTAAATGAAGTGGCCAAAAGAAATGTGGACATTACTTTTACAGAGTAGGTTGGTAGGTAGAGCTCACGAGGTTTATGCATTGCTGTCAGAAGAGGTGTCAGTAGATTATGATACAGTGAAAAAGTCTATTCTGAGTGCATATGAGTTAGTCTCTGAGGCATACAGGCAGAAGTTAACTTTAAGGAAACAGCCTGGGCAGACCTATATTGAGTTTGAGAGGGTAAAGCAAAATAATTTTGATCATTGAATAAGGGCATTAAAAGGTGGAGATGATGTATGAAGCTCTTAGGGAAATAATTTTCTTGGAAGAATTTAAAGATTCACTTTCTCTTGTAATTAGGACCCATGTTGAAGACCAGAAGGTTAAAACAGCTAGGCAGCAGAGATGGCTGACGATTATGAACTGGTCAATAAATCTAAACCCTTTTCCCACCATCCCCACAGACCCAAGGAGGATAGAAGATGGGAAGGTGAAAGGAAGGCAAGTAGCCAGGGAAGAGAAAGGGCAGTTTGGAATTCCAAGGAAATTTCTCCTCAGACCAGAAAGGAAGGTACTGAAGGTGGAAGTGAGATTCGATAGCCGAAGTGCTTCCGTTATAACAATGTGAGAGATGTTAGGGCAGATTGCTGGAGATTAAATGGCAAACCAATTGCAGTAGTAGGAATGCCTAAGGAATCCTAAAGAAAGGGGTCTTCAGAAAAGGAAATGGTTGTTAAAACTGTAGCAGTGGTACAGGTGAAATGTGTTCCCTCAGAACATATAGGAAAGGGGATATGGATCAGGATAGTCCAAAGAATTCGCCTTTGATTAACTGGTGAAGGAAGTCAGATTATTAGAGGGTCTGGATGTTGTGTGTCGAAGGGAGAAGCGTTCCCTTACTCCTCCAACAAAATAAGTAAAAATTTTGAGAGATACAGAGGCAGATCAATATTTAATGGTAGTTGATGATACAATTTGTGTTCCAGATAGTTTTATGAAAGAAAAAGTATTGGTAAGAGTAATGGAATTTATGAACCTGTTTCTTTGTGTAAAGTGAACTTAAAGTCATTTTGTATATATAATTGTTACAGTAGGAATTATTTCTAAATCACTCATTGAAGGGGTGGATTTTATTCTGGGTAATGATTTGACTAGTGGAGACAGTAATGTGGCAATGACAGTATTGCAGTGGGTAGTTGATCATGTTGATCTTAACAAATCTTAGGAAACTACTGTGGCCAAAAATGAAACACTTATTACAGATAACAAGAAATTGAAGGAAAACCTGATTTAACGTAGAAAATCAACTTTCAGGTATGAAAGAGGAGTTTGCTAAAGAAAGAAGAGAATTGGTGAGAACAATTGAGAATCAGTCACAGAAAGTGGAACACTTGACTGAGGACTTGAAATGTCTAAATGATGAACTTGCAGAAGCAATTTTAACAAAGGTCAGTCTTCAGTTAAAGCTTGATGAACTTCAAGCATCAGAAGTTGCTATGAAATATCAGGGTAAATGCCTTGAACAAGAAAAGGAATTGTTGGTAAATCAGAATAATTGGTTCGATGCAGACTTAAAAAGCAAGACTAACGAACTGTTAGAACTTCATCGTGGAAAGAGCAATGAGATTCTCGAACTTCAATGCAAACTGGGGAAAATGAAGGGGAAGATGTGTGATAGGAATGTCACAGTTCCAAAGTTGTTCCTGGGAATAAAAACTCTTTGCTGAATTGTGGTCCAGTTGAGCAAAGAACTGACCCAAGTAAAATTACTGGTGTTATCAATCTCAGTAATGGACAATATGAAAACAATTAAAATGCACGCAGAATTGGGAATCAAAAACTTTCAACAAAAAGGACTGAAATCACAAAATAACTCTTTCCGGTCAATGACCAGAGACATTGATTCACAAGTACTTGCCAGTGTGCCAGTGATTCACAAGTGCTTGCCAGTGTGCCAGTGCTAATACACTAAAGACAGCAGACCAGGCAAGTAGACAGTTTGCAAAAGACCATCCAAATCCGGGAAAGGAGTGGAATGACATAGTTCGTGGATTATGCGAAAGAAATGAAGGGTTGGAATGAACTATGAATCTCCCCAGGGAGAATATAATTTTGACATTGCTCAAAAATGAGTGGAAAAGACCTGTTTGAAATGGGATCTGCAAAAAACAACAATATCATAAAAAGTTTAAAGATCAAACCAAGCAGAAGTATGAAACAGTTTTATGCAAACATAAAAAAAGCATCTCAATAACACTCTTGAAATGGCAAAAGAGATTTTGATCAGAGAAGAAATGAGGCGTTAACTCACAGAAATGCCATTTTGACTTTGCTAAATCGAAATGAAAATTTACCACATTTGAGTTCGGAAAATGAGATTGGGGATGGAATTGTGCCTACAGCTAACAAAAAGGATGATTGGGCTGTGGACTTAACCAAAACTTTCTTTGCTAAGTTAAAGACTGGGGCTAAGAGGAAAAGGAAACAAAAGAGCTGTGATAATACAATGATGTGCAAATTCTACCAGTCTTGTTACATTTATTGAGTTTAAGCACATTTTTGCAATTGTACAATATGTTTAGTTGTGAAAAGAAATGGAAAATTTACTTGTTTGTATAATAGACAATAGGCTGCGTTGATGCTTATGATGTTAAGTTTGTGTTAGGCGGGTAGAAGTCCATTGTAAAGAAACCTTCAAAGTTGTGAAGCTTTATTCCCTCCAAAGGGAAGGTGTTAGGAAATAGAGGTAGTTTAAGTAAGTTATATTGGTACTTGTGGGTGTTGGGAATGAGTTTTAGCTTTAATATTTAAGTTTGATTTGTATTTCTGTATCTGTGTGTTAGGAAATGGTCAAGCTGAGTTTTAGTTTCACTTTAAAAAGGTGCCTGCATTTCTAATGAGCGTTTACTGTAAGAGAAGTTAAGCAAGCACAAGAGTGGAAAAACTGGGCAGGGGTGCAGCGAGGTAATACCTCCCACAGGCACCGAAACATACACACATGAAACTAGAAACACCAGCTTGATTTGGAAGATGTTTGAGTTCAGTTGGATTTGAAGACAGCTGCTAAGCAGAAGCAACCTAGTAGAGGCAGATAGCCAGTTTCAAACTAAAGTTGGATGAAAGTAGTTGCCAGAGAGAGACTGGAGCAAAGGGGACAGAAAGCCAGTCCCAAGCTAAAGAAGAAAGTCCCCAAGAATCCAGGGGAGTGGAAGTGCAGAAAGCAGAGTCACAATGATATAAAGGCATGTGAGAAGTCAGAAGGCCCAAAGAGGCAACTGAGGGCCTGTAACTCTTTGCTATGGGCATGTGAAGCAGTAGTGTACTGTTGACAGCTGAATCAGGAGAGTGTGCGTGGAAGAAAGCTTGAATGCTGTGGCGACCCGGGGAGAGGAACATTGGAAGGAGAGTTCAAAACTGTGCAGGTGAACCCTTGAGGAAGGCGTCTGAGAGAAAGCGTCAGTCTAGGAGAAGATTCCAAGGTGAGTTCTTGGAAAGTGGAGATTGGAAACCCTGTGTGAAAGGTGGAGTTCAGTGGCTCACAGTGCAACAAGTAGGGGATGGGGGAAGTTGAGGAGAGATCCATAGCATGTGTCTGGGGTGGCATCTGTCACTTGGTTTCAGAATGTGATGCGTCTGACCACTTGGTTTACATGGACTGTACTTATTGTGAATATTAGAGTATTAGATAGCTTTTGTAGTTTCTGTTATCCTTACAAACCTGTATATATCTGTAAAGGTATAGTTGTGGATGAAGTAGTATTATAATATAGTTCATCTTTTCTTGTGTAATAAATGATTTTGCTTTTGTTAAAAGTTCATTAGTTGACTCTGGTGACTCTGTTCAGTAGCCCCTCTCCACGGATCTATCAAGCCGGGTTCCACCCTGGGATTAGGCTTGTCCAATTGTGACATCAGCTGGGATCATAATGCCTTACAGGTAATGCCCAGACTCCATCATCACCATCCCTGGGTATGTCCTGTCCCACCAGCAGGACAGACCCAGCAGAGGTGGCGGCACAGTAGTATACAGTCAGGAGGGAGTTGCCCTGCAGGTCCTCAACATCGACCAGCCCCCATCAAGTCTCATAGGACCAGGTCAAACGTGGACAAGGAAACCTCCTGCTGATTACCACGTACCACAACCCCCCACCCCCACCCCCCCTCAGCTGATGAATCAGTGCTCCTCCATGTTGAACACCACTTGGAGGAAGCACTGAGGGTGGGAAGGGCGCAGAATGTACTCTGGGTGGGGGACTTCGTTGTCCATCACCAAGAGTGGCTCAGTAGCACCACCACAGACCAAGCTGATCGAGTCCTAAAGCACATAGCCGTTAGACTGGGTCGGTGGCAGGTGGTGAGGGAACCAACAAGAGGGAAAAACATACTTGACCTCATTCTCACCAACCTGCCTGCCATAGATGTATCTGTCCATGACGGTATCGGTAGGAGTGATCACCACACAGGCCTTGCGGAGATGAAGTCCCATCTTCACATTGAGGATACCCTCCATTGTGTTGTGTGGCACTACCACCGTGCTAAATGGGATAGATTTTGAACAGATCTAGCAACTCAAGACTGGGCATCCATGAGGCGCTGTGGGCCATCAGCAGAATTGTACTCAACCGCAACCTATAACATCATAGCCCGGCATATCCCCCACTCTACCATTTCCAACACTGGGTCAACTCTGGTACAGTGAAGAGGATGGAATGCCAGGAGCAGTATCAGGCATATGTAAAAGTGAGGTATAAACCTGGTGAAGCTACAACACGGGACTACTTGCATGTCAAATAGCATAAGCAGCAAGTGATAGACAGAGCTAAGGGATTCCACAACCAATGGATCAGATCTAAGCTCTGCAGTCGTGCCACATCCAGTCGTGAATGGTGGTGGAAAATTTAACAACTCACTGGAGGAGGTGGCTCCACAAATATCCCCATCCTCAATGATGGGGGAGCCCAGCACAGTGAAAAAGATAAGGCTGAAGGATTTGCAACAATCTTCAGCCTGAAGTGCCATGTAGATGATCCATCTCGGCCTCCTCCCGAGCTTCTCAGCACCACAGATGCCAGTCTTCAGCCAATTCGATTCACTCCATGTGATATCAAGAAACGGCTGAAGGCACTGTTGATACTGCAAAGGCTATGGGCACTGACAATATTCCGGCAGCAGTACTGAAGACTTGTGCTCCAGAACCTGTCGCGCCCCTCGCCAAGCTGTTCCAGTACAGCTACAACACTGGCATCTACACGGCAATGAGAAAAATTGCCCAGGTATGTCCTGTCCAGATGCAGGAGGACAATTCCAACTTGGCCAATTACCACCCCATCAGTCTACTCTCCATCATCAGTAAAGCGATGGAAGGGGTCATCAACAGTGCTAACACGCAGCACTTATTTAGCAATAACTTGCAAACTGACGCCCAGTTTGGGTTCTGTGGGGTCATTCAGCTTCTGACCTCATTACAACCTTGATTCAAACATGGGACAAAAGAGCTGAACTCCAGAGGTGAGCTGAGAATGATTGGCCTCGACATCAAGGCAGCATTTAACTGAGTGTGGCATCAATGAGCCCTAGCAAAACTGGAGTCAATGGGAATCGGGGGGAAACTCTCCGCTGGTTGGAGTCGTACCTAGCACAAAGGAAGATGGTTGTGGTTATTGGAGGTCAATCATCTCAGTTCCAGGACATCACTGCAGGAGTTCATCAGGGTAGTGTCCTCGGCCCAACCAACTTCAGTTGCTTCATCAATGACCTTCCCTCCATCATAAGGTCAGAAGTGGGGATATTTGCTGATCATTGCACAATATTCAGCACCATTCGCAACTCCTCAGATACTGAAGCAGTCCATGTCCAAATGCAGCAAGACCTGGACAATATTCAGGCTTGGGCTGACAAGTGGCAAGCAACATTCACGACACACAAGTGTCAGGTAGGCAATGACCATCTCCAATAAGAGAGAATCTCACCATTGTCCCTCGACATTCAATGGCATTACACGGCCAATTCCCCCACTATCAACACCCTAAGGATTACCATTAACCAGGAACTGAACTGGACTAGCCATATAAGTACTGTGGCTATGATACAGGTCAGGAGCTAGGAATCCTGCAGCCAATAACTCACCTCCTGACTCCCCAAAGCTTGCCCACCATCTACCATGCACAAGTCAGAAGTGTGATGGAATACTTTCCACTTGCCTGGATGAGTGCAGCTCCAACAGCACTCAAGAAGCTCGACACCATCCAGGACAAAGCAGCTCGCTTGATTGGCACCACATCCACAAACATTCGCTCCCTCCACCACCAGTGCATAGTAGCAGCAGTATGTACCACCTACAGGACACACTGCAGGAACTCGCCAAGGCTCCTTAGGCAGCACTTTCCAAACCCATGACCGCTACCATCTAGAAGGACAAGGGCAGCAGGCACATGGGAATGCCACCAGCTGAAAGCTTTCCTACAAGCCACTCACCACCCTGACCTGGAAATATATCACCGTTCCTTCACTGTCACTGGGTCAAAATCCTGGAACTCCCTCCCTAACAGCACTGTGGATGTCCCTACACCACATGGACTACAGCGGTTCAAGAAGGCAGCTCACCACCAGCTTCTCAAGGGCAATTAGGGATGGGCAATAAATGCTAACCTAGCCAGCGACACCCACATTCCATAAAAAAAGAATTAAAAACAATTTCAGCATTTGCAATACTTTGCGTTTAATTTAGGAAGAAGCAGGATCAGGGTGGGTGGCACCCTGAGGTATGGGAGTGCCAATGGAAATGTGCACAAACATGAGGCTAGCTTGATTTCGGGACCACTTTCTGGATTCCACAACACCATGCATGCTTATAATGTCTTTAACGTAATAAAGTATCCAAGCTGCTTAGTTCTGTTCTTAGTAAAACTTTTCTTCCAAATTTTTCTTTAACGTTTTTCAGATGAGACATTAGTCCATGATCCTGTCTGTCTTCACAGATGGTTGGGAAAGATCCCATTCCACTATTTTGAATATCTGGGAAGTTATCCTCGATGCCCTGGTCTATATTTATCCCAAAGCAGACAAACTACTGGTAATTACCATATTCCTGTTTGTGGGAGCTTTCTGTGCACAAATTAATTGCTGTATTTCACAGAAACACAATCATTACAACAGTGATGACATTTCAAAAGTAGTCCATTGCCGGTTATGTACTTTCAGCCACCCTCAGGTTGAGAGAAGTTGGATATAATTTCAGCTTTCTTTTTAATGCATTTCTCCAGTAAAACTGAAACTGATTTATGACATATGAAAAGAGGTAGTTACAATGGGAATGCAGTGGGAGATAAATCTGAACCCAGTTTGTCCCCATGACTGCCTTAATCCCAGCTCCTGTGTCTGCTTCTCCATTGCCGCCCATGTTTGCCACTCCATTTGTCTCTAGCTCTGATAGAGGTCAAAATCATTAGGGGTCTGGACATGGGGAGAAACTGTTCCCATTGGTCAAAGGATAAAGAACCAGAGGACACTGACTTAAGGTAATTGGCAAAAGTAGTAACAGTGGCATGAGGAGAAATGCTTTTAACTCAGCAAGTGATCAGGATCAGGAATGCACCGCCTGAGAATATGGTGGAGGCAGATTCAAGCATGACTTTCAAAAGAGAATTGGATCATTATCTGAAGAGGAAAAATTTGCAAGGCTACGGGGAAAAGGCAGGGGAGTAGCACCAAGTGAGTTGCTCTTGCAGAGAGCCGGCACTAACACAATGGGCTAAATGGCCATTTTCTTTTGCTGTAACCATTCTATGATTCTATGCCGCCCCTTTCTGTCTCTCCATATCTGCCTCTATCCAAGAATATTGGTGAACTTACTGGTGCATGGCATATCAAGTGGGTCGGTGTCTGTCCGAAAGTATCGATTCCGGCAAACACAGCTTGTGGCACCTTCCGATGTGGTTCTGCTGTTGATTGGACAGCCCAAACAGGGATCCTCTCCTTGGTTTGGTTTAAATGATCCTGATGGACAACCTGCAAGATAAAGAGGAATAGAAAAGCTGAGCTGAGAGTGGGAATGGAGGGGAAATGGACATGGGATGAGGCCTTTATGTCTCCTCCCTGCAAGGCTATGACAGCAGCTTTAACATACTACATTTCATAGGTGCCCACTCTAGGCCAATGAAAGGAAATCAAACAAATGTGAGATTGTAACTCATTCAGATCTACTCAGTGAAACAAAATCAAATGTAAAGATGTAGCACACATTGGAATGAAGACCACCTGCAAATCACTTTGAGAATTAATATGTTTAAAACTCCAATTTACTTGACAGGAATGTGCTTGAAATCAAAATCAGGGGAACTCAAAACCAAAAAAAATCAACTTACAATCTGAATGAAAATCAAATAATTGCAATTTTATTAAGGTAATTTATTCCATCTGAGTATGCATGTCAGTTTGAAATGTTTGTCTATGGAACAGATTTGATTTTTCAAATGTTGTCATTCAAAGATATATGCTGGCTTGGATTTCCATTGTTGCTTCATTTCAATTCATATTTGATAAATCATTTAACTTAAACTTATATCATGTTTGCAATCTAAATTGACTACATATAAACACTGCCTTTTCCAGAAAATGATTCCAAATCTAATAGCATTCTTCCCTTAATTCACTGCATAGATTGATGTGCGTTTATTGTCAGATCTGGCTGGACCACATAAAGCACTATAGGGTCTTGTTCTATCTGCCAAAACCACAACAATTCTAGGATCATCCTGGAATGCAAAGATGACCTCTGGCTTCTTCTTCCTACTGTAAACCATCTTAAACCCCTCTCCCCCATCTCCTCCATCCTCACCTCATTAACAAGTACAGGAAGCTCATGGACCTTTGTTACTATGATTGAGACCATCTGATCAGCTTCCTCTTCAGTTCCCTCCCTTCCCTTAATCTACCCGGATAAACTCCCTCCAAAATCCTCCCTGACATTGCCTCTACTTGCATCTTTTTCTCCTAACTCCCCTCATGCCCTCTTCAAGCTCATCTTGTCCATGAGACCCATCTCTTGCTCCTTTGATCCTATTTCCACTGAATTGTGAACCACCCAAATTCCCTTCCAAGCCCCTGTTACATTCTTCTTATCTTCTCTTCAATCATACACAAGAGCTCGTGAAGCAATAATGTGGGTTCTTTATTTGAAGGTTCGGCAGATAGATTTACTAGGAGGCTAAGTATAGTCCAATCTGATCTCTTCTACCCTGCTGCTTGTAAGCTTCCCACAAGTCATAGGACTAATACATCACATCCTGTTGAGGTGGGTAATGACTGACAGTAGTTTAAGATATGCCCTCTTAAAGGTGCAACCACCTCATATCACAGCATCCCCTATTTTTCTAGCAAGAGCTTTACCCTAAAAGAATCAAACTATTTACGTGGCAGCAAAACAAAATAACATTGTGTTTAAATGTACGTTAACACAGAGCAATACATTTACAAATCTCCAAAATATATCAGTGGTTTGTTTATTCATGCAGCTTTAGTTATAGTGATCTTTGCTGGGTCCTGCTGTACGTTTTCAGAATGCTGGTTCAGGTTCCTTTGTTTGTGTTGTGTCTTAGACCATCTTCTATTCGCAAAGGGTTACTCAGTGTTGCTGGTTACGGTATTGTTCCGATTTGGCATTGCTTTTGTTGTACTGTCATGCCATTTGGTGTTTGTACTTGATACGATCTCGGTTCTGGGCATTTGCTGATGATTTCTACTGGATTGTGTGTGCCATCAGTTGGGTGTTGCGCTCTAACCTTCTGTCCAGATTGGGTAATTCATTACCCGCATGCCGATCATGGGCATATTTCATCTTCCTGTTTTTCAATCAAGACAACATGTATTCCTGGGGAGTATCAATGAGTGATGGCTAGGGAAGGTTGTCCACAGTTAGTAACTCTGCATTGCTTCCACAGTGCGATGTTTGCAAGTTTGGAATGATATGCATATTCAGTTCAGTCTTGTGTAGCCTGTTGGATGATGATCTGTGTAGCAGAGTTAGGTGATCTTCTCCCAGTGTAAGCGCATTGTGGTCTGTGGTCTTCATCATTGTCTTGATGATATCATAGATGGTGAGCAAGGGCAGGTCCTTGAATGCCTGTAGGCTTGCGATCACTGGACTGATGGTGGCCATAATGTAAAACATCTGGGGTGACTATGGTGAGTTTTTCTAGTAACACTCGAGTGTAATGGATCCCAGGGATGGAATTGGAGTCATTGTACATGATGAGTTTGGCAGTGTTTGGTTGAACTATCAGTTGCTACTTCTGAGGGTACAAAGATTTCAGTGTACCGCAGTGTACAAAATGGAAGAATGTTTGCACCTGCACTATTATCCAGTTTTGCATATAGGTTATGCTGTCCCTACATCTGTGGGCATATAATCTGGATGGTGGCAAAGACTTCTGTTGGTACCACTTTATCAGTACATTATTTGTTCACCAATGCTGAATGTTGGCTCATCTTGTGTGTCGATGGTTTGGTCATCCTCATCATCTGACCATGTAGGCTTGGCTAGATATTTCATGGACTTTGTCTTGATGCAGTTTGGTACAAGCTCTTGGTTGGTTGGAATGCTGCACTCGTCTGACTTCTGGTTGTGGCTTCTTATGATGTTGAAGCACTTGTTCCAGTCTTTGCTTTCTGCATTGGTGCGTCCAGTGTCCTCTGGTGTCATGCCTTTCTTACAGCATTAAAAGCTGGGCTTTTTCTTGGTGCATGTATGAAGCCACACCACCCACATTACTTATTAGGCTTGTCTGCATTGCCTATCATGCCTATGGTGGATGAATTACATGTAGACTGTAGACTCTGTTTACCCAGTAGTATGGCTTCGTATTTGTGTCTGCTTTGTACTAGTTATTTCATAGTGTAACCACTGGGTTGGTCGAAGATGCCTTTTTGTCACACTTCCATTGGGGGAGATGCTATCACGGGATTGATTATCGTGCTGGCTAGCTCTGCCACGACAAGGTGCCCATTGCCTCTGCACCTACTTGTGAATTGATCAATGGTCTCTGCTGTTTGTTGCCTAAATGACATGAATTCCAGATGGTGTATTCTGAGATTGAACTTCATTCGTAATTGATCTTCAAGTGTTAACCATATTTTTTCTGGAATTTTAAGATGGTTGTCAGACAGAACTAACGTGGTCAGTCTGTGGAAGCCTTAGTTGCTGATAGTAGTTTAATTTAATGGCTTGTTTATCTGGTTTGGAAATACTGAGCTGCAGAAAACATAGCTTGACACGTTGTCGGAACAAAGCAAATTCAGATAGGAAAACCGTTGCGAATCGAAAGTTGGAAATTTTGTGGTCATCTTCTAACTTTTTTTGCAGGGTTTTTTAATGCTATCTGGTGCTTTTGACAGCTATGAAAGTTTCTTCCAGGTTTTTTAAAGTTAATTTAGTTTAGAGTTGCAGTACCTTTAGTGTCCACTGCCTTAGATGCGTGTATGTTATTGCTCAACAGCAACAGTGACACTGCTGAGCTCTTGGGTGATTTTTCTTGGGTTTAGCTCTAAGCTCCGCCCATCAAGCAGAGATTTGGGTGAAAAAATGGCCACAGGCTTCAAAAATGAAAGTAAACAATGATCTAAAAAAAAACATTTAAAAAAAAACAGCCCTCTTCTAGATGGTAGTTGCTATTACTGGATAGATTCTTTTTCTCAGCCCAATCTGCAGTACTTAGCTTCAGTAGTAATGAACTATTTGTGGAGTTCTACTTAAAATGAGACTCCTGCAGCTTATTGATTATTTTTTGTTCTTGTTTAAACTGTGGAGCTGTTAGACTTTTACTAATTAAGTTCTCTCAGATTTGAACAATCTTACTAGGACCCGATGACTGTTGGCCGGAACAAGGTAAGATCCCAGAATGAGGGTAGTGTGTGTGTAAAATCTCTACAAAGCTGCAGGATCCTTTCACAGGGTGAGTCTTGGTAGTTGTTCCATCTCCACAGCAGCTCCTGTCTTCTGTTGTGTGTGAAGGGTTGATCTTATATATTTTGTAGTCAAATCTTCAAAGACCGTGCTGCCACCATGTTACATTCTTCTTCTCTTTGATGTAAACATATCAATCATACACAGGATTGATGATTCAATAATGTGGGTTCATTCTTTGAAGATAAGACTATATACAGATAGTTACTAGGAGGCTAAGTATAGTACATCTAATCTTTATCCTGCTTCTTAAAGACTGCCCACAACTCAAGGGACTACTACATCAAATCCTGTCAAGGTGGGTAATGACTGACAGTAGTTTCAGATACAAGGTGCAAGCATCTCATATCACAACAGTCCCCAGGTTAGCTAATTTTATTAACTTTCTCTTCAAGCACTTGTCCTCCCCTTTAAATCTACCATCGTCACCTCTCTTAAAAAAAAAACAGGTGACCCCTCTATGCTTACGAATTACCACCTCAACTCCAATCTCCCTTTCCCCTAGAACGAGCTTAAATGTGTTGTTGCCTCCCAAATCCATTCCCATCTTTCCCAGAGCTCCAGGTTTGAATCCATCCAATCAAGTTTCCATCCCTGCCAAAATAGCTCTTGTCAAAGTCATATGACATTCTATATAATTGTGACAAAGGTAATCTTTTGCTCCTCATTCTTCTCAATCTGTCTGCTGCCTTTGGCACTTTTGACCACACCATCCTCCTCCAATGCCTCTCTTACATGGTCGCATTCCTATCTATTTAATTGTAGCCAGTGTACAACTCCCAAAGCCTTCTCTTCGTGATCCAGTAGCATTACCTTTGGTGTCCTGTAAGAATCAATATTTGGCCCCCTCCTCTTTCTCATCTGCACGCTGTCCCTCGCGGACATCATCCAGAAACACAATCGATTTCCAAATGTACACTGATGATGCCTAGTCCCAACTCAGCACCACCTCTCGCAACCCCTCCACTGCCGCCAAGTTTCAGATTGCTTGTTTAATATCCAGTACTATACAGGCAGGCATTTCCTCCAATTATATATTGGGAAGGTCAAAACCATTGTTTTTGATCCCTACGACAAAATGTGTTCCCTATCCATCAATTCCATCCCTCTCCCTAGCACCAGTTTAAGGCTGAACCGAACCATTTGCAACTTTGGTGTCATATTTGACCCCAAGATGAGCTTTTGACTACATAGCCACTCCATCTCTCTTTGGCAACCTTCCGTCTTGTGAGAAGGTGGCTTGTACTGTGGTGATCCATTGTGTTAAGCAACACTCGGTGTGGCTCAGGAGCCCCACTCTGGCATTTGCTGCCGAGGAAAAGAGTGGGTCGAGAAGGTGCATGATTCGCTGGCTGCTGTTTTCGCTGGGCCTTCCCAGCCAGCTGAACTTGCTTCTTCTCACCTCTTCCAATGCCCATCCAGTCAGCCTCCAGAGGTCATGATCATCAGTGACTGTCTCCGAGCTGTCAGTGTCAATGTCCGTGATCTCCATATCCCGCTGCATGTGTCCTTGCAGCAAAGGAATAGATGTCCAGGAGGTTGTGACCCAGTGACCAGCTCACTGTACGGAAAATCTTTGGTTAAACGTCCATCACAGGCTTTGTTGGCTCAGTAATGAGTGTAAGCTGATGGTATCAGCATGCTGTAGGACCTCTGAGTTTGTGACCTTATCCTGCCTAGATGCTGAGGATACATCTAAGACAGCAAAGGTGAAAACCATTCAATAATTTCTCCTGCATAGCATATGTTGTCCACTACTCACTACTGTATCGCTCCATCATTAAGACCTCCATAACATCACCTGACAGACCTCAGCTCCTCTGTTGTTGCAGACCTCATCCATGCCTTTATTACTTCAAGACTTGACTATTTCAACACACTGCTGGCCATCCTCCCACATTCTACCATGTAAACTTGAGGTCATTCAAAACGCTGTAGCCCGTATCCTAACTTGCACCAAGTCCTGGTCACCCATCCCCCCATGATCTACCCAGCTTCCGGGTTAAGCAATATCTCAATTTTAAAATTCTTATCCTTGATTTCAAACCTCTCCTTCCTACCTCTGTAATCACCTCCAGCTTCACAACTCTGCAAGGTATTGGTGTTCCCCTAATCCTGACTTTAATAGCTCCACTATTGCTGGCTGCATCGTCATCTGCCAAGCCTTGAACTTTGCAATTCCCCCTCCAACTCTCTTTCCTCTTTTCAGACACTCATTAAAACCTACCTCTCTGACCAAGCTTTTGGTCACTTGCCCTATTTGCTTCTTATGTGGCTCGGCACCAAGTTTAGCTTTATAATAACTTCTGTGAAGCACCTTGGGATATTTTGTTAAATTAAAGGTGTTATTTAAATACAAGTTGTTGTTACATATCTGTCTATATTTGTGTGATGTGTGTATATTTTCCTGTGCATAAGTCTGTGAAATGGATGTGGTTATTTGTGGGATGGATACGTACATGTGTGTTTATGCATGTACAGAAATGTGTGAGAGAGAATGTAAGAGTACATGTGTGTTTGAGTGAGTGTTTGTGCTCATGCATGTGTTAGGTGTGTGTGTGTCTCAGATTATTTGGTGCACAGTTATTTGTGAGCACTTGTCCTGTTATTCACATTGTCATATCTTACTCTTGTTTTATAAAATCAAATACAGGACTGGACAAGAATGAAAATACTTCCAAAACCTGAAGCGTCTCCTGGTTTCAGTTCAATGTCATGTCACATCATGAGGAGAACACAAGGTGAACAAAGGGCAGCCATAGGGAGTAGAAGAGTTCAAGCAGGAGATTGCCCAGTGGTGCGACATTTATGGGTCCAACATTTTGTCAATTGGATTTTTCCTGAAATTGTCTACTACACATGGAGTGAAATATTCACTTTACTCTCCACGCCACTATGTCTGACGATATAATTCATAGAGTGAAATGGGCAGGTCTCATTTATATTTAAAAAAAACCCTTTCTTACATATGCATAAGAAGGCAATCAGCTGATTGCACCTTGCTTTAGTTTAAGCTTTTCCCAAACACTGATCTTGTGGTCAAAGATAGATCATAGTTTTCATAACAGCCAACCATCCCATCAAACAAAACATGTGTCTTTCTGTTTTATTGTGCATAGTTTAGCATGGGCACGTTTAATAATGAACCCTGAACTATAGGAACGTGCCTGCTAGAGAACCTGTCAAGTGCTCCCGTCAATCTCAAGCGGAAAATGCAACCAGATGAGAACATGTTAATAAGCTGCCTGAACATATTTAATCACATGTAAAAGTATAAATAATAGTGAAATACACTGTAAAGATACAAACAGAATCAGCAGACTCTGTTCAAATTGGACTGACTGGTTAAACAAATGATAATAATCCTTATCTTTTGCAGATTTCTCAGCGAATTCTTGAAAAATATAATCTTGAGAATAAATTGTGTAGAAATGCATGGAGCACACCTGGCACAACACTATAGTGAAATTGAAAACTGAAGACCCCAGGAAAGTGCGACTGAGCAATAATAATCATTTTTTTGACTTGATGCAGATCCTTATCATATGTTTCCTGAATAAACACTCATTATATCAAATTATAGCTAAAAGTGAGCCTCCTCTTGGTGGGGTCTATGCCTTTAAATAGGGCATACTGACTCATGTTGAGAGAATCTGGTCAACCTGCTGTATTAATATACTGCCTCTCAGCATCAGGGGGTGACTACACGAACACAATATGTCTGTATGACTGGAATTAGTATGTAAGCTACACGGAAAGAACAAATTTGCTTAATATCTGAACCAAAGATAATCAGATTAAATATCTGGGGATAAGAAAGCCGATAAATAGCTACAAATTCTGTCCCCAGACTATCCAGAGGTGTACAGGATATGAACTGCTTCACAGCTATGGTTTTCCATAGTATTTTTGGTATTTTTTTCAATCTTCATCAGTAAATTGGCAGTGGCTTCAGGTAAACTACTTCTGGAGCAAGTCTCACACTGGGGCTATGCTGAGTGCACGTTGCAGTGGTAGCAGTGCTGGAGCGAGTCTTGAACTGGGATTAGTTTTGGAGTAGATATCACTCTGGGACTATTTCTGGAGTGGGTATTGTATTGGAACTGGTTCTGAACCAAATCTAACAGACTAGTTCTGGGACAGATATTACACTGGGACTAATTGGTATCACACTGGCAGTGGTTGTGGAGTGAGTATTACACGGAGACTGGTCCTGCAGTGGGCATCATACTAGGACTAGATTTTTTTTTTAAAAATTCATTCATGGGATGCGGGCGTCTCTGGTTAGGACAGCATTTATTGCCCATCCCGAACTGCCCTTGAGAAGGTGCTGATCGTCATGCGTGTTATGATGATATAAAGGCACCAATCGCTCATCAGGAATTGTGCAAAACACTGTGGGTTCATTGTGTAGAACAAGCACACGTGAACATATATACATGGATAGAAAGCCTGAGGGCATCAGGCTGAACAGCTGTGTGTGCACTCTGTCCTACTCCAGGCCGAAGTGAAGCTCCGTGCAGTGAAACGAAGTGACAGTTCCTGTGCAATGATGCTATACGGCTATCTCTTAATGGCATATTACAACATCCTCCTTTCTTTATAAAGATATTTTCCCCCCTTCCAATGAAGTATAACTATTTACAATACATGTTCACGTTTAGTTACCATTACTAAGTGTATAAGATTGGTGAAGTTAACAGTCACTAAAGTGTCGAGGTAATCAGCTGGTACTCCCACATCTTGTAATGGTAACCTTGTCTGGAGGTTTCTTTAATTGATCACAGTGATCTGTGGGATTGTCATTCTTGGATGTTGTCCCTGGTTGCATTTGGGAACTTGTCCTAGATGCAATAGGACTGTTCGGTGGTTGTGGAGCTGGAATGGATCTGATTTGTTCTCGGTTACACCCCATCTTTGTGTGTGATGACTTCATGGGAACTGGCTTCAGAATAAATCTTTGTCACCTCAGCTGGTTGCCATGTACCTTCTGTGGGATCCTGGTTGCAAACTTGTTGTCCCAACTGAACTTGACAATTCTGTACCCGCATTTTTATCATGCACGTTGGTCACCTTCTCTTGCAGTTTTAAAAGTTGCTCTCTAGTTTCGGAGGTGGATTCGCCTTGTGATATCTGACTAATTCCATGGATTCTCTCTAGTGTGAAGTCACAGCATGCTGGGAGACCTGTGATTGCTCGGCCTTTAGTCTCAATGGTGTAAAATATCTGTGACATCCAGGAGGATTGATTGTACTTGCACTCCAGAACTATAGAGCATCCACATGGAACTAGTGAACCATTGTAAGCTGAAAGTTTCACAGCGGTAGGTTTCACCATGGCCTGTGTCTGTATATACATGTCTTTTAGAATCTGCAGGATTAGTATGTTGGCACTTGCCCGTGTTAATCTTGGCCAATAATGATAGTTAACTTTCTAAAGACAGATAATTTGAATCTTGACAAATACTTAAAACATGTGTTCGCCACTCTTCGTCTTGTCACGCACATCATCGTCATTTTGTGGTTTATCAATCACCTCATGTATAAGTTTCTGATGGGATACTGGATGGTCATTCTTATTGCTTGAAGGTATCTGTTGTGTACGGTCTGTTCTCTTTGTAGCTGCATCAGCCTTTGCTCTAGCACACTGCCGCTGCCAATGGTCCTTTCTGATACATGCCTTGCAGAATTGCTGGGAAGCTGGGCATTTCCTTGGCGCATGCAGAAGGCTGCACCTTCCACACGACTTGCTAGATTTGGGTGTGCTAGTGAGTGTGTCAATAATTGGGGTTGTGCTTAGGGCCTGTAAGCTTCATCGGCGTGAGGATCGCTTCATACTTATGTCCATCCTTGAGTAGTTCTTCAATGCTATACGTTTTGGGCTTTTCTAGCAGATCTTTCTGGAATGCTTCTGTGGGAGTGGATCACCAACTCAACAATTCTGTCTGCTGGCTCGGTCTTTGAAAAATCACAGTATGCACCTTTTTCTCTGCACCTACTGACAAAGTGGTCTATGGATTCTGTAGACTGTTATTGAAATGACACGAACTCTAATCAATGAACACAGAAGTTTAACCTGATTCTGAACTGGTCTTCCAATGTCCTCCATATCTTTTGGCTCTTCTGCTGTTAATCCTGATGTGTTTAGCCTGTGTAGACCTTCATTCCCAATTGTTAGGCCAAGTTTTATTGCTTGCTTGTCTGGTTCAGACACACCTGAATTGAGAAACCATAGCTCTGTAAACTGTTTAAATATCCTGAATTCAGTTAGTAGGTGATTTGCATTCCAATTTAAAGTGGGGACTTTTGTGGACATTTTGACAGTATCCCTTTGAACTTCCTTCTCGTTTTATTCAATTTATTGTTCAGCAACTCCCGAAGCCACTTATTATAACAGCAACCTTCTCTGGCCTGATTTTATGACTGTTTTGTTTGTCCTTTTTTGTCTGTCTCTCTCTCGTTTGCTATCGATCTGGCCCACACCCTGGTCACTCCCTTCTCCAGAATGAGCTAACCCAGTTATTATGGTCCTCTTAATGCACTGTGCCATTCACTGAACAGACAGGGTACATGTTGCAATCTAAACATGGGAGATCCGTCTGCTTTCCAGCTTTTTCTTTGAGCACCATCTCTGTACTGTCTCTTCAAAGCTTTTCCATGAAGTCACCACGCTGCAATTTGAAAACTCTCCGATGCTGCGACTCCGTTACAGTCCGACCAAAACAGAAGGTCATCTCATGCCATGTAGCACAATCTAAGACTATACACCATGCTGTACCCGTACTGAACCAGAGGGCACAGGTTTAAGGTGATTGGTAAAGGAAGTAATAGTGACATGAGGAAAAACCTTTTCAGGCAGTGAATGGTTAAGGTCTGGAATGCAGTGGCTGAGTGTGGTGGAGGCAAGTTCAATCAAAGTATTCAAAAGGGAATGGGATTATTATCTGAAAAGGAAGAATGTGAAGAGTTACAGTGAGAAAGCAGGGGAGTGGCACTAGGGGAATTGCTCCTTTGCCCCAGAGGTCCATAATAGAACTGGGTACTCTTCCTGATCTATATTAATGACCTAGAATTGGAGTATAGGGCACAATTTCAAAAATCGCAGATGGCACAAAACTTGGCAGCATTGTGACCACAAATGGTCGCCTCCTGTACTGTAACCATTCTGGGAATCTAAGAGTAAAACCAAAACCTGCAAAGAGAGAACACAAATTTGGGGCAAAGGCTAGTGTCTGAAATTGCTGAACTTAATGTTGAGTTTAGCAAGCTGTAAAGTGCTGCTGATTTGTGTTGTTTCTCAACCTTGCATTGAGCTTACATGGAACACAGAAGGAGGGAGAGAAACTATATGTATATGTTACTTTAGCACAAATAGTCCCAGTGTGATACACTCTCAGAACCAAGCCTCTGTGACACCCACTGCATCAACTCACCAAGGCTCCTGCGACAGCACCTTCCAAACCCATGACCACTACCATCTAGAAGATCAAGGGCAGCAGACACATGGGAACACCGCCATCTGGAAGTTCCCCTCCAAGCCACTCACCATCTTGACTTGGAAATAGATCACCATTCCTTCACTGTCGCTGGGTCAAAATCCTGGAACTCCCTCCCTAACAGCTCTGAGTGTACCTACACCACATGGACTGCAGCGGTTCAAGGAGGCAGCTCATCGCTGTTGTAACCCCACCACTAATAGGAACAGTTTCTCCCTATCGACTCTGTCCAGACCCATTATTTTGAATGCATCAGTCAAATCTTCTCTCAACCTTCTCTTCAAGGGAAAACAAGAGTTCCACCTTCTCAAATCTATCCACGTAACTGAAGTTCTTCAGCCCTGGAATCATTCTTGTGAATCTTTTCTGCACTCTTTCTAATGCCTTCATATCTTTCCTATAGTGTGGTGCCTAGAACTGGCTGCAATACCCTAATTGAGACTAAACCTGTGTTTTAAACATGCTATACATAAATCTTTGCTTTTGTACTCTATTCCCCTATTAATAAAGCTTGAGATGCTGTAGGCTTTATTGACCGCTCTCTCAACCTGTCCTGCCACCTTCTTGTTTTCCTCCTTGTTTGCTTTCAGGCAGCTGAGAAGAGACTGGCAGCTAACATAAAACCAAACTCAGGAGCCTTCCATAGAAATATTAATAGTAAAAGGGTGATTAAAGACCGCAACTGATAAGAGACCAACATTTATTCATGAGGCAGGGGGCATGGTTGAGATGCAAATGAATACTTTGCATCTGTCTTTAACCAAGGAACAAGATGTTGCCAAAGTTAGAGAGTGAAAGAGCAGATAGTTGAGGCAGTGGATGGGATCAAAATTGATAAAGAGGAGATTTTAGATAGGCTGATAAATCACCAGGATTGACGGAGATGCCTCTGCAAATTCCACTTCCCTTAGTATTCTCGGATGCACTAGCCAATACCTTCTAATCTTCCTTAGAGGTGGTGCCTGAGGACTGGAGCATTGCAAATGTTACACCCTTCTTCATAAAAAGGTTACAGAAGATAAACCGAGCAACTACAGGCCAGTCAGTTTAACTTTGTTTGTGGGGAAACTTTTAGAAACAATAATTTGGGATAAAATTAATAAATCCACACTTGATAAACGAATGTTAAGGAAAGCCAACATGAATCTGTTAAATATAATTTCCCTTAAACTTGCTGGAGATTTTTTTTGAAGTAATGGTGAACGTTTGACTTTCGAACTGGAGGAAGGCATATATAGTGGAGTGGCCCAGGGGTCTGTATTAGAACTGGATACTCTTCCTGATCTATATTAACGGACCTAGAATTTGGAGCATAGACCACAAATTCAAAAACTGCAGATAGTACAAAATGTGGAAGCATTGTGAACTGTGAGGAGGATTGTGATAGACTTCAAGAGCATACCAACAGGCTGGTGGAATGGGCAGACAAGTGGCAGATGAAATTTAATGCAGAGAAAAGTGTGAAGTGATACATTTTGATAGGAGGAACAATGTGAAGCAATAAATCTAAAAGGGGTGCAGGGTCAGAGGGACCTGCAGGTATATTAGGGCAAATCAATGAAGATGGCAGGGCTGATTGAGAAAGCAGTTAATAACATGTATGGGATATGGGGCTTTAAAAACAGGGGCATAGAATACAAAAGCAAGAAAATTATGGTAAACATTCATAGAACACTGGTTTGTCCTCAGCTAGAGTACAGTGCCCTTTAGGATGTGAAGGCTTCAAAGATAGTTCAGAAAGGGTTGATGAGAATGGTTCCAGGGATAAATAGATAGATAGGAGAAGCTGGGACTGTTCTCCCTGGTTCAGAGATTTGTTCAAGGTAGTCAAAAGCATGCAGGGCTCGTACAGAGTAGAGAGGGAGAAACTGCTCCCATTGGCAGAAGGATTGAATTTCAGAGGAAGCTGATTAAAAGTGAATGGCAAAAGAAGCAAAAAAAGTGGCATGTTGAAGACAGCAAGTTGTTAGGATCTGAAATACACTGTCAGAAATGTGGTGGATGCAGATTCAGCTGTGACTCTCAAAAGGGAACTGCTAATTATGTGAAGGAAGAACATGTAGCGCTATGGGAAAAGGGGAGTAGGCAAGTTGCTTTAAGAGGTCACCAGGCCCAAAAGACCGCATTCTGTGCTGTAACCCTTGTGCTTTGCACCTCCGTTTCTGTTCTGAAAGGTTGGTTGAAAGACACACGCACGCACAAATGCACTTTTGATTTTTTTACCCCACACTCCACCTTTCACTTCTATTAGACTTCTAGCTTTTCCCAGTTCTGATCAAAGGTCATCAACCTGAAATGTTAACTCTGGGAAGAGAAACAGAGATGCTGCCTGATTTGAGTATTTCCAGCATTACTTGTTTTTATTTTAGATTTCCAGCATCCACAGAATTTTGTATTTGGCAACATGTAGAGAGAGAATTGGTTAACAGGAAACTGTCAGGAAAAAAATGGGTCGTTTTCAGGTCACCACAAAGCTGCCCTCCCTCTGATTTGGACTGGCAGCATTGGAGTTAAGAATGAGAGGTGATCTTATTGAAACATAAAAGATGCTGAGGGGGCTTGACAGGATAGATAACCTGCTCAACGGTGCTCAGTTTGGGTTCTGCCAGGGCCACTCAGCTCCTGGCCTCATTACAGTCTTGGTTCAAACGTGGACAAAAGAGCTGAACTCCTGAGGTGAGGTGAGGTGAGGGCGACTGCCATTGACATCAAGGCAAAATTTGACCAAATGTGGCATCAAGGAGCCCTAGCAAAACTGGAGTCAATGGAAATCGGGGGAAAATTCTCCGCTGGTTGGAGTCATACCTAGCAGAAAGGAAGATGGTTGTGGTTGTTGGAGGTCAGTCATCTCAGCTCCAGGACATCACTGCAGGAGTTCCTCCGGGTAGTGTCCTCAGCCCATCTC
Organism: Cetorhinus maximus; assembly: GCF_964194155.1. Taxonomy (NCBI): domain Eukaryota; kingdom Metazoa; phylum Chordata; class Chondrichthyes; order Lamniformes; family Cetorhinidae; genus Cetorhinus; species Cetorhinus maximus. The sequence goes on along the minus strand of NC_135893.1, from coordinate 43,316,553 downwards.
CAGCTGCTTCATCATTGACCTTTCTTCCATCAGAAGGTCAGAAGTGGGGGTGTTCGCTGATGATTGCACAATGTTCAGCACTATTCACGAATCTTCAGGTACTGAAACAGTCCATGTCCAAATGTAGCAAGACCTGGACAATATCCAGACTTGGACTGACAAGTGGCATTTGTGCCACAAAAGTGCCAGGAAATGACCATCTCCAACAAAAGAGAATCCAGCCATCACCCCTTGACATTCAGTGGCATTACCATCACTAAATCCCCCACTATCAACATCCTGAGGGATACCATTGACCAGAAACTGAACTAACCAAATAAATACTGTGGCTGCAAGAGCAGGATCGTGCAATAAGCAACTCACCTCCTGACTCCCCAAAACCAATCCACCATCCACAAGGCATAAATCAGGAGTGTAATGGAATACTCCCTATTTGCCTGGATGAGTGCAGCTCCAGCAACACTCCAGGAGCTTGACACTATCCAGGACAAAGCAGTCACTTGATTGGCACCCCATCCACAAACATTCACTCCCTCCAACACTGACGCACAGTAACAGCAGTGTGCACCATCTACAAGGTGCACTGCAGGAATTCACCAAACCTCTTTAGACAGCACCTTCCAAACACACAACTGCTACCATCATGAAGGGCAAGGGCGTCAGGTACATGTGAACACCACCACCTGGAAGTTCCCCTCAAAGCCACTCTCCATCCTGACTTGGAAATATATCGTTGTTCCTTCACTATTGGTGGCTCAAAGTCCTAGAACTCCCTTCCTAAAAGCATTGTGGGTGTACCTACACCACATGGACTGCAGCAGTTCCAGGCAGCAGCTCACCATTACCGCCTCCAGGGAAATTAGGGATGGGTACTAAATGCTGGCCTAGCCTGTGATGCCCACATCCCATGAGCGGATAGAAAATAAGCTGAAAGGATGTTTCACATGGAATCTAAAACTAGGGTCACTGTTTAAAAATGGTTATGCCTTTAATGGGCAGCAGCATGACATCACTAGAAGGAAAGTGTGTTATGGGATCCAGTCTTAGTTTCATTTTTGAGCAAAAATAAAGGGGTTTCCCAGTCAAGATGGAGAAGAGGAGCAATTTCTTCTCAAGAGGGCCATTTCTGTTTGGAATTCTCTTGCTCAGAGAGCAATGGAGGTTGGGTCAGTGAATATATATATATTCAAGGCTGTGAGTTAGACAGATTTTTGATCAACAAAAGAAGGCAAGGGTTATGGGGTGCAGACAGGAAAGTGGAATTGAGGCCCTGATCAGATCGGCCCTGATCTTATTGAATTATGAAGCAGACTTAAGGTGCTGTGCGACCTTCCCTGTTCCTATTTCTTTGTTCTAAGATTTAAATGAGGACATCTACTTCCCACTTGACTGTTTCTCCCCTCACTGTTGACATTTAGCTAATTGGCGATCACATCACACTCATGCCCTTGCGCAGACAAGGTTACTAGTATATTAAGTCAACACAATTACTGACTGCAAACCCAGGGGGGAAATCAAACAGTTCTTTGCAAAACAAAACATTGCTCTTTTCTGAAAATGAATCACTTGGTATTGTTTAATGGAGGCACTGTTTGCTTTATTTGATTCTGTAGGCAGTATCATCCCTGGTGTAACGTGCTATCTTATGGTTGGTATAAAGCAGTCTAACAGGGTCCTCCACTTAGCTTTCTAGGATATCTGGAAGAACATATGGCTACTAGTTTTTAAAGATGTTCCTTTCCAATTACTTTGCCCTTATAATGTTCACCTTTATTAGACTCAGATCTCACTGGCACAGGGATTGGTAAGTGTAGACTGTCCCCACACACACTGCCATCTGAATAGCAGAATCAAACTTTTGTATTACCTGGATCTGGTCACAAAAAAGTGAGCAAATGCCTTCACAATAACCCATTTAGCATCACATCCTATGTGTGAACAGGAGATTGAAGCCAGAAGGAGATTGCAGCTGCCAGTATACTCAACAAATGTCAACAACTACCTGAGGGACAGCCTTCCTTGGGCTCTCTTTTTGCTGAGTCACTGGTAGTCCTGGTCTCAACATTTTAGGGAACATGGTATGGAAATCAGGGGCTTAACAGTGTTTCATGTTGACAACGAGTAAAGGTTTACATGCTGTCATATAGCAGTCAGAATTTATATCCTGTACAAGCCTTACAAATCATATAAGAGATGGACATTACTCTGCATTCTGAATTACTGCTTAACACCAACATTCTTCAACAGTATCAATAATTCAACATTAGATTGACACTTCAGATGGTGATTAACATTAAAGTGCAGTATTCTCCCTTTTCACACAGCCTCAGTGGAGTTATGTAGACTGCATCACTAGCTGACACTCAGCTGTAATTGCATGCCAACAGATCGTCTAATTCCCTGTCTTTAGATGGCAGGGCTGATCCTCATCTTGCAGCTATAATGGAAGGTTATCCTAATATTCCAGCCTGGCCTATCAGTGAACTTTTCTGAGCTGAGGATGAGAGGGGAATGTTGGAATAAAGCAGATGGCTGAGAGCTGGACAACATGAGTTGGATAATGTCAGACATGTTCACTGCTGGTGGCTGATAAACACAAATCCCTGCCTGAAAACAACAGCAATACATCCACAATCTACATCCCTTGTAGGGCATTTCCACCTGAACACTAGGGATGCTGGACCACTGGTATCTGCACAAAAAGAAATGTTTATACATAATCACAGGGTTATTAATTTAGGTGAACAGTAATGACCTTGATAAACCTAGATATGAGCTTCCTGGAAACAGTGGACACCCCCCCGCACCCCACCACCCCAGGGCACCGTGGACCACCCCCCCACCCTGATACGAACATACAAACATATGAATTTGGAGCAGGAGTAGGCCACTTGGCCCCTTGAGCCTGCTCCACCATTCAATAAGTTCATGGCTGTTCTAGTTTTAACCTCAACTTCACATTCCTACCTACCCCCAATTTTATCTACTTCTGCGTTAAAAATATTCAAGGACTCTGCTTCAACCACTTTTTGAGGAGGAGAATTCCAAAGACCATCAGAAAAGCTTTTCATCTCAGTCTTTAATGAGCGACCCCTTATTTTCAAACAGTGGCCCCTAGTTCTAGATTCTCCCACAAGAGGAAACATCCTTTCCACACCCACCCTGTCAAGTCCCCTCAGGATCCTCTGTTTCAATCAAGTCACCTCTTGCTCTTTTAAAACTCCAGTGGATACAAGCCTATCCTGTCTTACCTTTCTTCATAAGACAACCTGCCCATTCCAGGTATTAATCTAGTAAACTCTTAACCGCTTCCCTTAATAAGGAGGCCAATTCTGTACACAGTATTCCAGATGTGGTCTCACCAATGCCCTGTATAACTAGTGTACAACCTCCCTACTCTTGTATTCAATTCCCCTCCCAATAAACAATAACAATTATTAGCTTTGCTAATCACCTGCTGCACCTCCATACAAACCTCCTGTGATTCATGCACTGGGACACCCACTTCACTCTGCATCTCAGAGCTCTGCAATCTCTCACCATTGAGATAATATGCTTGTGTTTTATTCCTTCCGCCAAAATGGACAACCTCAGATTTCCCCACATTATACTCCATTTGCCAGATCTGTGCTCACTCACCTAACCAGCTATATCCCTTTGTAGCCTCATGTCCTTTTCACAACTTACTTTCCTATCTTTGCGTCATCAGAAAATTTAGCAACCATACCATCTGTCCCTTCATATAAATCAAAAAAATGTTGAGGCCCCGGCACTGATCCCTGTGGCATGCCACATGTCAAATCCTGTCAACCAGTAAAAAATGACCCATTTATGCCTATTCTCCACTTGCTGTTAGCTAGTCTATCTTCTATCCATGCTAATATGTTACCCACTAAACCATGAGCTTTTTATTTTCCACAACCACCTTTGACAGAAATCCTCACTGGCTACGGGTGAGGTCCCAGGGGACTGGAGAATGGCCATTGTTGTTCCATTGTTTAAGAAGGGTAGCAGGGATAATCCAGGAAATTACAGGCCGGTGAGCCTTATGTCAGTGGTAGGGAAATTATTGGAGAAGATTCTTCGTGCCAGGATTTACTAACATTTGGAAGCAAATGGGCGTATTAGTGAGAGGCAGCATGGTTTTGTGAAGAGGAGGTCATGTCTCACTAACTTGATCGAGTTTTGAGAGGATGTGACAAAGATGATCGACGATGGAAGGGCAGTGGATGTTATCTACATGGATTTCAGTAAGGCCTTTGACAAGGTCCCTCATGGCAGACTGGTACAGAAGGTAAAATCGCATGGGATCAGAGGTGAGCTGGCAGGATGGATACAGAATTGGCTTGGTCATAGAAGACAGAGGGTAGCAGTGGAAGGGTGCTTTTCTGAATGGAGAGCTGTGTCTAGTGGTGTTCCGCAGGGATCAGTGCTGGGACCTTTGCTGTTTGTAGTATACGTAAATGATTTGGAGGAAAATGTAACTGGGCTAATTAGTAAGTTTGCAGACGACACTAGGGTTGGAGGAGTTGCAGATAGTGAAGAGGATTGTCAAAGGATACAACGGGATATAGATCGGTTGGAGACTTGGGCAGAGAAAATGGCAGATGGAGTTTAATCCAGACTAATGTGAGGTAATACATTTTGGAAGGTCTAATACAGGTAGGAATTAGACAGTAAATGGCAGAAACCTTAAGTGCATCGACGGGCAGAGGGATCTGGGTGTACAGGTCCACAGGTCACTGAAAGTGGCAACGCAGGTGGATAAGGTAGTCAGGAAAGCTTGCCTTCATTGGCAGGGGTATGGAGTATAAAAGCTGGGAAGTCATGCTGCAGCTGTATAGAACCTTGGTCAGGCCACACTTGGAATATTGCGTGCAATTCTGGTCGCCAAATTACCAGAAGGAATGGAGTTGTTGGAGAGGGTGCAGAGGAGGTTTACCAGGATGCTGCCTGGTCTGGAGGTTATTAGCTATGACAAGAGGTTGGAGAAACTCGGATTGTTCTCACTAGAGTGACAGAGATTGAGGGGCGACTTGATAGAAGTTTACAAAATTATGAGTGGCATGGACAGAGTAGATAGTCAGAAGCTTTTTCCCAGGGTTGAAGAGTCAATTACTAGGGGACATAGTTTTAAGGAGAGAGGAGAAAACTATAGAGGAGATGTGCGGGGCAAGTTTTTTTTTATTACGCAGAGGGTAGTGAGTGTCTGGAATTCGCTGCCACAGGAGGTGGTGGAAGCAGGTATGATAGTGGTGTTTAAGAGGCAGCTTGACAAATACATGAATAGGATGGGAATAGAGGGATACGGACCCCGGAAGTGCAAAATGTTTTAGTTTGACAGGCAATATGATTGGCACAGGTTTGGAGGGCCGAAGGGCCTGTTCCTGTGCTGTACTATTCTTTGTTCTTCGATCAGGCAACTTATCAAATGACTTCTGAAAATCTAAGCATTATACCCACCAATCCTCTTTATCCACAGCCCGTTACTTCAAGTAACTCCAATAAATTGATTAAACATGATTTTACTTTCACAAAACCATGTTGGCTCTGCTTGATTACCTTGAATTCATCTACATGTGTTATAATGTCTTTAATAGTAGCTTCTAATATTTTTTCTATGACAGATGTTAAGCTAACTTGGCCTATAGTTTCCTGCTTTGTCTCCCTCCTTTGTTGTGTAAACTTAAGTATTTTCCAATCTAATGGAACCTTCCTTGGATCCAGTGAATTTTGGAAAAAATTTATCCAATGCTTCTACAATATCAGCCACTTCTTTTAAGATCCTAGGATGGAATCCATCAGGACCCGGGGACTTATCAACCCGCAGTTCCAATTTGCTAAGTACAACTTCCCTGGCGATTGTAATTTTCCTGAGATCCTCCCCCACTTCCAATTCCTAACTTACAAGTAACATCCCAGAATTGGCTGCATCGTCTATTGTGAAAACCAACACCAAATACCTGTTCAATTTATCTGCCATCTCCTCATTTTCCATTATTAACTCCTCAGACTCACTTTCTATAAGGCCAACATGTGTTAACTCTTAAATATCTATATAAACTCTTACTATCTGTTTTTATATGTCTAGATAGCTTTCCCTCATACTAATTTTTCCATTCTTATTAATCTTTTAGTCTATCACACCTATTAACTTCCCCCACTTGAATGGCTCCCTGTACCATGGTGCCGTGGTCAGTTCGTTCATCCACCCTGCAGCTCCTGCTTTCACCCCCATAGGCTGCAAGAACTTCAAAACTATTGGATAATTGCAAGGGCTGAGGCTCCTCCACTTCTAACTTCTCAATCCCCTTATCTACCTCACTAGCAGTCACACCCTCCTGCCCCTGGCCAAATCAGAAGATCCTATCTGAAGGGGTGTGATTGCCTCCTGGTACAACGTTCCTCCACCCTGATATTGCAATTTAGCCTCCAGCTCAATGACTGAGCTGAAGTTCCTTGAGCTGCAGACGCTTATAGACATTTTTGCCCTGGATCACACTGGTGTCCAGGGACAACCACATTCTGCAGTCACAACACATCAGCTGTCCGGCCATCTTTATTATGTTAATTAATTAATATTTTCTTAATAAATTGAGAATTAATAAATCCTACTACTCCCAATATGCTTTGCCATTGCCACTAAACCATACTAAATGAAACCTTGATTACTCATAACATTACACAAGTTTTGAAAGATACATGAGCAAAATACTCACTAATCACTTAACTGTTTCCATCCTCCCTCACTTACCAAAATCCCAAGTTCTCACACTGTGACTAGCTGTGCTCAGGTGATGAGCTGCAGTCTTTGTGCTTGCTTACTACCACTTTAACATTCAGTACCTCTGCACGTGTCCCTGTTAGTAAGCAGACTGCACTTCTATGACTTATGCGACCACCTAATGCAGGTGTATCATGCAGTACCTTCACATTCAGAGAGGCCAACTCCCAACTTAGCCTAGCCCATTGTTGAATTTTAAATCCATTTTCTAAGTTTCAGAAATGATTAATGAAATGATTAGTGGAACTCCCTCTTTAATAGCACTAATTGTTTGCTGTGCCTTCTTGCTAACTTTTGAGTTCCTTGTAAAAGCACAACCAAACCTCTCTCAACATCATTTACAAGTCTTTTAAATAATGTTCTACTTTTCAATTCTTCTGGCCAAACTGAATAACCTCACACTTACCCACCTTTTACTCCACCTGCCACCATTTTGCCCACTCACTTGAGCTGTATGTCTCTTCAGCCACTGAGTTCTTCACGGTTTGCATTCCCACCTAGCTTTGTATCATTAGCAAACATATATATATTACTTTGTCTCTTTGTCCAAGTCATTAATATAGGTGGTAAATAGCTGAGGCCCCAACACAGATCCTTGCAACACTCCATGAGTGTTCCAATGCTCCATTTATTCCTACTCTTCTTCCTGTCCGTTAACCAATCCTCGATCCATGTTAACATAATTCCCCCAACTCCAAGTCTTTATCTTGCCTATTAAGCTTGTGTGACATCTTATCAAATGCCTTTTGGAAATCCAAGTTTGCTACATCTACTAGTTCCACTTTATCTTACTAGTTACAACCTCAAAAAACTCTAATAAATTTGTCAAATGCAATTTCCTCAGATTTATCTGTGCATACTATATTTTTCTAAGTGCATTGTTTTGAGCTTTTATCATTTTAATAGCATTATTTTTGTTTCTTCAAATATTTCCAACTCCTTATTTACTGCCACAGAATAGACACTAAATGAACTTGTTTGATGATCACAGTGCTCTCAGCACACACTCTGGAGGACATCTATCTGCTTCAGGTTTATAATAAGTCTGAAAGAAAAAAGTTGTAGTAACCTGCCACTGGCCACCAACTCCAAGACTCCCCAGTCCCTCAACTCAGTTTTCCTAATTGGGAGTATTCTTTCCAACAATGCCATGTTGGATGATGAAATCGCCCATTACCTGGCAAAAGCAAGCTCAGCATTCAGCAGACTCATCCACACACCTTAAGAGTGCGGAGCTTGTCTCAAAACAAAAATCAAAGCCTACCAGGCAGTGGTTCTCACATCACTTCTCTATGACTGAGGCATGCACAACCTACCAGAGGCACATAAAGCAACTAGATGCATTCCACCTTCACTGCTTAAGATCTATCTGCAACATCAAGTGACAGGATATCATCCTGAACACTGAAGTTCTTGCAAGGTGCTGCATACCTTGTATCAAGAGTATGATCATCAGAGCTCAGCTTTGCTGTTATGGCCATGTGGTTTGTATGAAGGATTTCTGCATCCAAAGATGATATTCCACAGCCAGCTGAGCACAGGAGCTCATACCACAGGACATACCAAACTCAGATAAAGACAGACATTCTGAAAACCAACCTCAGCCTGTAAGTTGGACCCCACAGGGGAGGAAAAGACAACCCTGGACAGACCCAAATGGAGAAGACTCTGTCATCAAACAAATAATCAACATTTGAGGAGAGGAGAGTCAGGTCTCTATAGGACAATCAAGCACGATGCAAAGCCAGTGCCTTCACCCATCCCTCCAACAGTGATCTCACGTCATATTTGCAATAGGATCTGTAAATCAAGATTTGGCTTAACATCACATAAGGCAACACCAGCTGGTCCAAGTGGAGACAACACCAAGTACTCCCCTTGCTGAATCTGTTGTAACAATGGGAGAATCCATATATTTTAGTCTATTTACCTGCTCCCTCCCTGACAGCGCTGTGGGCGTACCCTACATCACATGGACTGCAGTGGTTCAAGGTGGCAGCTCACCACCATCTTCAAGGGCAATTAGGGATGGGCAATTAATATTGTCCTAGCCACTAATGCCCACACCCTATGAATGAATTTTAAAAATGTAAAAACTTAAGTTAACCAGCTCTCCCCTCATACCTATGTAATTGGCTTTGCTTAAGTTTAAGATTCATTTTTGGGACTGGAATGTAACGCTTTCAAACTTAACATGGAATTCACATGTATTATGTTCACTTTGTCCAAGCTTTTATTACATGTTTACAAATAACTCTGCCTCATTGCACAATACAGATCTAAAATAAAAACCAGAACCAGAAAGTGGCAGTAGTGGAGAGAGAAACAAAGTGAACATTGAGTCCAATGACTTCTTTGGAACTGGATCCAATAGTTTTACCCCTCATTGGGTCTACAATCTATTGTTCCAGGGAATTGCCACAAAATAATTCAACAAACTCATCTTCCAGATTACTTCTATCAATTTCATTGGTCCAGTCTATATGAAAAAAAAGTATCCTATAATTATTACATTGTCTTTGTTATAAATGCCAATTATTTCCTGCTTTATGCTCTGTGCATCATTAGAACTACTGGTAGAGGGCCTATACATACCCCACCAGCAGTATCGCACCCTTGTAATTCCAAACATCCACCTACAGATTCTACTTTGTGATCTTCTGAGCCAAGATCCTTTCCCACAAATGTCCTTATGTCATCCTTTACAATCAGGCCAACTTCTTTTTCCATTCTGCCTGCCTTTTTGAAAAGTTGTGCGCCCTGGAATATTTATTTCTTGGTCACCTTGTAACCTTGTGTCTGTAATGACGATGAGATCCAAACCATTTCTCTATTTGTAACATTAGTTCATCTATCTTATTGCAAATGCTTCAAACATTCAGATAAAGTCATTAATTTTATTTTATGATCAGTATTTGCATGTACCTTATTAATAGTTGCACTATTACCATTAAACTTTGTCCCTTCTTGCCCCACTCTGCTTGTCTTTGCCAACATTGCTACACTACGCTATTACCTCAACTTTTCTCTTGAGATTTCTAAATCTCCCTTCACCTGCACCCTCCGACCCCCTCTTTATTTTAAAGCCTTATCCACATCCTGAGTTATATGATTCCCCCAGGATACTGATTGCAGCCCAGTGTTAGTGGAGCCCTTCCCAATGGAACAGCTCCTTCATTCATTTGTACTGGTGTCAGTGCCTTTCCCACAATCTTTGAGCCATGTGTTTAATTATCTAATCTGTTTTACTCAACGTCAATTGTCATGTCTCTCAGGTAACAATTCAGAGCTTATTACCTTTTCAGGTTTTGCAGTATAATTTGGAACGAACTAAAAATCTCTCAGCAGAACATGGTTCCTATTTCTACCAATGTTGGGCGATTTCTACATGGACCACAACAACTGGGTCCTTCCCCTCCCATTCAAAGTTTGCCTCCAGTCACACGGATAGGTCTCCAACTCGGGCACCAGCCAGAAACACAACCTTCAGAGCTCCTGGTCACAGCTGCACGGAATGGTATCCCGCTGACTATACTGTCCCCTATCCCACTACCACATTCCTTTCCACGTCCCCCATTGGAATGGTATCCTGAACTGTGGCGCCATGGTCAGTTTGCACATCCACCATGCAATCTTTTTTGTCACCCACACAAGCACCAAAGCCTGTTAGTCAAAATCCAGGGCTGAGGCTCAGGAATCACTACATGCTGTATTCCCATGCCTGCCTGCCAGTCACACGCTCCTGTCCCTGACCATTGATCAATTTTCCACCACCCACATGTTCCCGCCCCACCCACCCACCAACCCCAGTGGCAGGTTGGCAGGCATAAAATCAGGTGCCATGCCACGAGCATGTTTCCACCATCTATCCATCTGTTTCCACTGCAATTTCACTCATGGCAGGGAAGGTGTCAGGAGGTCCACCTGCTCGTGTGCCAATTGAGGATCTTCAGTAGACAATCAATGGCCACCAGCAGGCCTGCTCACACCACAGCTGAGATTTCACCCACATGGGCAGAGGCCAGTACTAAGTGTGAAGTCTGGCAGCTTTCGCTGCTCATGCTGGTGGCGGACAAAGACCCCTGTGCCCATTTGAGGCCCCCCACCCCTGCATTTGCCATCCCCCCCACCTCAGACTCTCAACAATTTTTACCAGGGTTTGTTTGTATTTATGAAATTCAGCTCTGCAGTTAAAACTGTGGAAGGTTCAGCAGCAAGTGTAACAGGCAGAACAAGGGGAGCGGGCTCTGGAGAACTGCAGAAAATAACCCAGCATTTCAATACTAGAAGGTCTCTGCTCACATTCTTCTGTGCGTTACTGGGAGCAGCACAATATGTTGTCGATGGATTATTTCAATAATATGGAGTAGAAAATAGCTGCAAGAATGAGACCAAAATGTTTTTGAAGGAAAATATATTCACAAGTAGGCTCAGGAAAAACATGATTTACAAAGTTACCTTCAATAGGATTCAGTCGCAAAAATGTTCTTTAAGCCAAGAGGAGGATGGAATGTCTGCTTTGTTTATTGTGAGTAGAAGATTGTGAAGTGTGCATGCTCACACTTGGCTCACTACTTCCACATTGTTGGGGGTGGGGTGGGGATCACAAAAAAAAAACACTTGCCACTTGGGGGATTACTGAATAGTTAAAGAATTAAGAGCCGATTTCATGTTAATTCTTTATGTTTGAGTCCAGCAAATACAGAAGCAGTGTGGTATGGGCAAAGTGTCAATATATTTTTGCCAAGGCCTGGAAGGGCCAGTTCCTTTCAGATGGTCAGCAGCCATGCCACCTAGAGAGAGCTGGGAAATGTTCACAAGTTCAAAGCGACAAAAGCAAGTCCAGATGCAAGCGCACATGCATATTACAGTGCTTTCTGTTAGCTGTTGAATCTCTCTCCACACAAAAGAACTCATTAATCCCACTAAAGCTCTCTCCAAGCAGAACTAGACCCACCTCTAGGTACTCTGAAGCTGCAAAATTACCCCTTTGTCAAAGCCACAATAAAGACAGGCCAGCACCTGAAGCTTCCATTCATCAACCTCAATCTCAAATAGCACCAAATCCCAGTCACTTTGCTGCTGATTTTAATTAATGTCAAATGAAACATGAAACGTTTAAAAAAGAGTGAGCCAGGCCTCAGTGTAGCCCGAGGGCGAGGCTAGAATGACAGAGTGCAATCTACTGTGTGCCGGCCTATTATGCTGTGAACTCCTCAAAAGCTCATGTCAGTGATTCATTCAACTCAAGGGAAAATAGGAACTGTATTGGCCGTCTCAATAAAGAGAGGGCTCCAATAGACACTTGATACTCATTAATTGGGATAAACCTGGTGGAAACAAAGTCCTTCCAGTCAGATCAACCAAATTAAGGGAAAAGAAAAAAAAACAGCATTTACAAACCATGATGCCCAGGAACACATCTTTGGTAAATAAATATTCCTCCATTAACAGTTGGCAATTCCATATCTGAGTTCTTAAAGAGAAGCTGAGAGAGCAAAGGCCACTGGAGTCTTAAATTGAGGGCTCACAGCACAGGTTTGTTGAATCCCAGTGACACCTGATGTTGTTCTCCTTCCATCAGAAAAGCCAACGCTCCATAATTTAGCAAATGCAAGGATAGATGAAGGGCTGCTCACACGAGCGATTATATTAAAACTGTACGGTTGAGGTACAGAGCAGATTGGATCATCCCGTCACCAAACGTCTGATTTCTTTTGCACTAACGCCTAGGACATTAGCCAGGAACCACCTATGGACAGAATTTTAACTTGCCGGTTCTATAGGGAATGAGTCATTAGAGGGTCCCTGATCATGGAGACTCCTCAGGCAGGTACCTGGATCCAGGGGGTAGGTGTGACAGCACTTACCTCCCAACTTAACCAGGCCTCACCTGGGTGGAGGTGCTGGGTCACCGACAATTTGAAAGAGTCGCAAAGTGTTTGAGAAGTGATAGTTCAAATCAAATGCAAAAACCATCAGAATAAGTAGACATATCACTTGTAATAGGCGAGGACAGATTGTTACTTCGAGATCAGATGAGGCAAAATGGTTTGACCTGTATAGCTTCTGGAGGCAGAGTGTTCCAAAGTCGCACAACCCTCTGAAAACATTACTCCACATCTCTGTCCGAAAAGGGCGACTTCTAATTTTAAAACAGTGCCCCCTGGTCCTGGACTCACCCACAAGAGGAAACATCCTTTCCATGTCCACCATATCAAGCCCATTCAGGATTTTATATACTTCAATCAAGTCACCCCTAACTAAACTCCAGTGGAAACAAATCCAAACTGTCCAACCTTCCTCATAAGACAACCTGCTCATTCCAGGTGCCAATCTAGTAAACCTCCTCTGAACCGCCTTCAATGCATTTTCATCCTTCCTTAAATAAGGAGACTAAAACCGTGCATAATATTTTGAGATGTGGGTTGGAATTGTCCCAGATTTGCACTAAATGCAGTAGCGGAAAAAACAACATTTTACAAGCCGGCCGCAACGGCGGCTTCTCACGCCATATCGTTCCAATCCTGCGGCATTAATTATGCATTCTGGGGAAACATGCCATTTTGATGGCTGGCGGGCTCTCATTCGCCCAACATGGCATCACTTCACAGCTTCATCACGCCAGGCGCTATATTTAAAGTGCAGAGCGCACAGACATCAGTGAAAGCATGGCACCGAAAGGCAAAAAAGACTGTAGCCCCAGGTTCAATGATACGTCCCTCGAGTACCTTTTGGACACAGTGGAGCCTCAGTGATGCCCTCCAGCCCTGCTCTGGCCACAGGAGGGGCAGCAACATCACCAACCCGCTTGGGAGGCGGTGGCAGCGGTGGTCAGCGCCAATGCCCTGCAAATAGGAGGACAGCCACCTAGTGCTGCAAGAGGATGAATAGTCTCATCTGTTCCACCAAAGTCACTCTTCTCATCAGTCTCAACTCACACTCATCACACATCCACAACGACCTCACTCATTGCCAGTTCAAGAGACTTCACCATTCACTCTCACATTCATCTACATTGTCCTCATCCCATCCATGGGGCCACTCACCACTCACACATGCCTGGCATCCTTGTTATTTGGCCTTGCAGGCATCCTGCTTACGCTAGGACAAGCTGGCACACAAGAGGGAGAGAGGTCGCAGACCAGTGGAGGAATGCCTGAAATCAAGGTCCTCACAGGCTTTGAAAACAACCATCCAGCTGGCTGGCCATCCACGATTTGTACCATTCCTCTGTGCTGACATTGAGGTCAGCGGTGCCCAACCAAGTGAGGATCCAGCAGTGCAACATCCATCAGACAACCATACTGTGAGTGATGTGTGCTGTTTCTTAGGCCACTGCACTAATTATCTCTCCTGGATTCCGTAGACACATCTGCCAAACAGCCTCTATGACCCAGGGCCTCCAATCAAGCTCCAAAGACACCTCATAGGAGGAATCTGATGACACCCTCCCTGAAGTCCCATCACAGCGCTCACCCACCCCCTCCATCAGCACAGAGGCACACACCTCAGTGGGACCTAGCTTTAGAGTAGCCTCAGGATCACAATCTGGTGAGCACATCACATGGTCTGATCCACAGCAGGCAGTGGCAGCGACTTGCCAGGTGTCTGGCATTCGGAGGACTGCTAGAGGCCAGAAATTTGCCGAGTCCGAGTCAGATGAGGAGCCTCTGGACTCGGTTGTGTCTCAGTTATTGGAGCTGCAAAGGCAAGATCAGGAACATCAGGAAGGGATGTCCGCTGCACTCCTCAGATTGCAAGGCACAATGGAGGAGTCCGTCCGCCTTCAGTGAGCTGATAGCACTGGCAAACCAACACCGGAAGTCAACACTAGTAGGATGGTGGCTGCCATGAGACCTTGGCTCAGGATGTCACTCCTGCACGAGCTGAACTCCATCGCTGATGCCATAGTTGGCCTCCAACAGTGTCAACGCAAGAGGGGTGCGGGGCAGCTCAATCTCACTCCAGATTCCCATTCTCCTCAAGGAGAGGAGTCAGCCAGGGGGCACTTGTAGGGAGGAGGATCAGCAGGTGCACATTCCAGGGCCATCCACCCAGGTGATTCCGGGAGTGTCCGGCCCATCTGAATCTCCTCTTCCTGTGACCTGGGCAGCTCCACAGCTGGAGGAGGGTGCCACTACCACACTGTAGGACCCCAAAAGCAGGCTCGTTAAGGTCATCACTGACAGGGTGTCGCAGTCAGCCCCCACCTCCGGTGTGGATGTCCAGAGAGCACCAAGACATAGCAGCAGGGTTATGAAGGTTAAGATGTAGATCTTCCTTTCCTCCCCCGGCAGTCAACCAAACAGCTGAAACAGTTTGGTTTTTTCTCCCCCAGGCACCCACCTCCAGCGCAGTATCCTCCCTCTTATGGCTCCTTGTAGGCAGCAGTCTTCCACTTCTGAGTATAGGGCAGAGAAAACCACCACAGCAGCAACAACACACAACAGTTCTCAATCAAGCAGATGTAAAAAAAATTAAAAGTCCAATCATGTTACAGGCACAGTAGTGAAGCCTACTATATGCTAAAGACATTACAGAGGGGCATGGGTGTTAGCCACTTGTACATAATGTTCGTTATTGTAACTAAACTCTCAATGTCTCCCTGCCTGTGGTTCCTTGTTCTGATGAGCAGTGTTCGTGTCACCGAGATGTGAAACTTTTCTGCACAAGATAAAGGCAGGTGTCTCAGTCCAGAGCCTCTTCCCGGTGCTCTGTGCAGCCTTCAGACCAAAGTGACGGTCCAGCCTCATTCCCTGCATCTTGGCAGTGCTAGTCATTGCTGTCAGAATGTGCTGGGCAGGTGTCACCTGGGTTCTGTCATTCTTGGTGTGCTCTCAGTACCTTTATAAAAGGTGGGGCTGGCCCCCCACTCCCCCATCTCTTCAGCATCTATGACCGGTGACGCTGTGCTCCTGAAGGGGTCAGATGCTGAAGGCAGACAAATGATCAGATGCTTTTAAAGTTTCAAAGCTGCATCTCTATGATATGATCCTGTCACAGAGCACAAGCGAGTTGCACTCAGCTAGACATTCTCAGAGGCTATGTGAAGACCTACGGAGTGTCCTCACTGCATGTCGTCATCATCCTCCTGCAAATCAAGCGACTATTAAGGCCTCTACTGCGTCTCCATGACAAGAGCATTATCACAGAGGGTATGTGCAGTGCCATAAACCAGACTGGAGTCAAACATTCATAGATTCAATGTGAGGATCATATGGTGTCTCCTCACTGCATGTCGCCATCATTCTCCACAAATCTAGTGTTTGTGCCTCATCTGGCCAGTGTGAGGGCCTCATTGCTGTCATTGTTGCCTTCGAGGGCCTCCTCATTGAGGTGCTCCTCACTGGAGGACACGTCCAGGTCTTAAAGTCAGCTCCTCTCCCAGTTACAATCTGGTGCTGCAAAGGGTGCTGGACAACCTCTTTGGACTGCCTTGCAGAGCTCCACCAGACCAGTCCAGGCACCGGAACCTCATTTTCAGCATCCCGATGGTTTGCTCCCTCAAGTTGTGAGTTGCAGCACAAGCCTTGTTGTTTCTACTGCAGTCTGGAGGCCGATGCATGGATGTCAACAGGCATGTCCTCTGTGGGTAGCCCTTGTCCCCGAGGAAGCATCCCTACAGCTCCTGTGGACCCTGGAAGTAGTCAGGGATCTGTGACTGACTGAGAATGTAGGAGTTGCAGACAACCCCTGGAAATGATGCACACACCTGGAGGATGTTTGTGGTGGTCATATACCAGATGCACAGTGAATGGAAGCCCTTGCGGTTAACATAGTTGACTGCTTATTGCGACAGATCTGAGTGCCACAAGTGCAGCCGATTGTACGCTGCACCTGTGAGAAACCAGTGTTCTGGGCAAATCCCAGTGTTCTTGCATCCTGGCTCTCCTGGTCCCAGGCAAAATGCACAAAGTTGTATGACCGAGAACTTGGCATCCGTGACCTCATGGATGCATATTTAGGTGGAGGTTTGTGATATCCCACAGAGGTCACTTGTGGAGCCCCAAAAGGAGCCACTGGCATAAAAATTAAGCACTGCTGTCACTTTCGAGGCCACTGGCATTGGATGCCCTCCATGTCCCCTTGGCACCAATTCCTGCAGTAGCTGACAGGTGTGATTGACCAGTTCCCTTGATATGCAGAGTCTTCAGCAACATTGGTTCTGGGTCATCTGCAGGAATGAAAGGTGGTGTCTATAGACCCTGGGTCTAGACAGACGCTGACCAGCGATGCCTCGCTTCAGCAGCGTGTGCAGAAGCCCCAGCCGCCCCTTCTTCCTGAAGGTGCTGCTCCTCCCTCTGGGCAGCCAGGCACCTCAGTCACACTCTTCTCCGTCGTATTCGCTCTCTGTACACCGAGGCGTAAAGCTAGTTACAGGGCCTTGGTAAGACCACACCTGGAGTATTGTATGCAGCTTTGGTCTCCTTACCTAAGAAAAGGATATACTTGCCATAGAGGGAGTGCAGCAAACATTCACCAGACTGATTCCTAGGACGGCAGGGTTGTGTTATGGGGAGATTGGGCTGACTAGGCCTGTATTCACTGGAGATTAGGAAGATGGGAGGGTACCTCATTGAATCATAAAATTCTGACAGGGCTGGACAGACTGGGTGCAGGGACGAGGTTTCCTCTGGTTTGGGAGGGTGGGGGTGGGGGTCTAGAACAAGGGTTGGGGGGCTGGGGGGTCTAGAACAAGGGGTCACAATCTCAGGATATGGGGTCGGCCATTTAGGACTGAGATGAGAAGAAACTTCTTCACTCAGAGGGTGGTGAACCTGTGAAATTCTCTACCACAGAATGCTGTGGAGGCCAAGACACTGAATATATTTTAAGGAGGAAATAGATAGATTTCTAGACCTAAAAGGCATCAAGGGGTATAGGGAGAAAGCAGGAATATGGTGTTGTGATAGAGGATCAGCCATGATCGCACTGAATGGCAGAGCAGGCTCAAAGGGCCGAATGACCTACTCCTGCCCCTATTTTCTATGTTTCTAGTTCACAAGGCTCCATGCTTCTGATGTACCCCTTCTGCAGGATGAAAGAGGGTTAGCTTGGGTGTTCTAAGAGCCTCTTGCTCAAGTCTGAAGACCCCTTAACGTATCCTGGAGAGTGCTGGCCACCACTTGGATGCTTCATGGCTGCACAAAACCCCACTCACTTCTGTCCCTCCTGACCAATTGGCAGCAGCTTTGCCCATTGGGCTGCATGCTGTGCTCTCAGCTCAGGCACAGACATTCTTCTGACCCCTTGAACCATGGTCCAAGCCAGGGTGATGACATTGCCAGGAGCTGCAAGGACCTCCACCAGTGACTGGAGCATTCAAGAAGTTGGGGGGTGAAAGCTGACACCTAACAGATACCAAGCAAAATGTTTATATTACTAACAAAATTGGTACAATGAAAAGGGTCTTATTGTTAGAGAGGTTTAGTTCAGAGGTTGGTGATACAATGAGAATTTACGTTTAATGAGCGGTGCGAGGTATAACTTCAGCAGTTGTGTGCGCAGGGCAGACGCAATATAACAAAGCAGCTGTAAGCATACCACTGTCTCCACAGGAACCAAAGTGAAAAGAACCTCATTTTGAATTCGTAAGGTGAAAATGCTTTGCCTGGTGTCTGGTTAAGTGTATGGGTTGCTGTTGCCTTCATGGAGATTAGTTTGGGAATTTGTTAGAAGTGATAATAGTAATTTGTATCCATTTGCATCTCAAACATAACACTTTAAACAACTAACATAAAATTATAGGTTAAGTTTCCCTCTGGGATTTTTAAATAACTCAGCTTTACCAACTGCATCGGTCATAACACAGTTGCAGAGGAATGGTCACTTTCAGGGTTTCCTAATGTGTAGCTGCTTCCCTCCCCTGCATGTGCTTGCGTAGTACCACCCCATGCCAACAACCTCAACTGCAGGGCATCCCTTGCCATGCCCCACCCCCCAAAGTCATCTCAACCTTGAAGTCCAACAGGCAAATCTCACAAGCGCTGCACAACGTTACTGTGCACTCACCTCCGAGTTCTCCGCAGAGTGTTGCGCACCAAGCGCACGCCTTATATATGTTGCTGTGAAACATGTCAGCATGCAATCGCACTGATGTGGGCAGATGATCCAACGGCAGGGGGGTGATTCTGGCAGGCTGGCCTTATAATGATATGCAGATTTATTATAATGAGATTCCCGACGTCTGGTGGCAGGCCACGTTTCCTGCCATTGACGGGCTGAGTGGATGATTGCATACTAGGATCACGTCATCATGAAACAAATTTTTGCCCTTCACCATATTCTCCATCATCAAACACATCTGATGCCAGCGGGCACAGCAAATTCCACCCGCAGTCTCATCAATGCCCTGTATAACTGAAGCATAACATCCTTATGTTCAATTCCTCTCCTAATAAAAGGATAGTGTTCCATTAGCATTAATTACATGTTGTACCTGCATAGTAACTTTGTGACTCTTGCACCAGAAAACCTAGATCCCTCTGCAACCTCTGAATTTGTCAGGCGTTCTCCGTTTAAGTTTTTTATTCTTCCTGCCAAGTAAACAGCTTCACATTTTCCTACATTATATTCCATCTGCCACATTTTTGCCTTGGCACTCAACCTATCTGTATCCATCTGCAACCTCCTCATATCCTCTTCACAACATATTTTCCCACCAATCTTTGTTTTACCTGCAAACTTAGCCTGCACTCCCCTCAAACTCATTGATAAATTGTAAAAAAGTTGAGGCCCCAGCACAGATCCCTGGGGGACTGCACTTGTCACATCCTGCCAATCAGAAAAAGACCCATTTATGCATACTCTGGTTTTCTGCCAGCCAGCCACTCTTCTATCCACGCTAATATATGTTACCCCCTGCACCATGAGCTTTTATTTTCTGCAATAATCTTTAATGTGGCATCTTATCAAAACGTACTTGGATTTCCAAAAGGCATCACATCCATAGACCCCCCTTTAACCAATTTATTGGAGCTTTTTGAAAGAGCCACACATTGGATAAACAGGATTTCCCTTTCACAGAACCATGCTCTCTCTTCCTCATTACTTTGAGCTTCTCTAAGTGTCCTGCACCTCCTTTAGAATTTCTCCCTTTATTTTATATTATCTCCACATTCTTTCAGCCAAAATGAACCACTTCACACTTCTCTGCATTGAACTTCATCTGCCATTTGTCTGCCCAATCCATCTATGTCCTTTTGAAGTTCAAGACTATCCCCATCACAGTTGACAATGCTTCAAATCATCTACACATTTTGAAATCATGCCCTGCACACCAGTTTAGGTCATTAATATATATCAAGAGGAACAAGGGTCCCCAACACTGACCCCTGGGGTACTCCACTACAAACCTTCCTCCAATCTGAAAAAACAACCATTTATCACTGTCCCTTTCCTGTCACAGCCAATTTCTTATCCAAGTGCCTACTTTCCCTTTTATTCCATGAGCTACAATTTTGCTCACAAGTCTGTTGTTTGGCACTGTGTTAAATGCCTTTGGAAAAATCCATATACACCACAAGAACAGCATTGCCCTTATCAACCTTCTCTGTTACCTCCTCAAACTCCAGCAAGTTAGTTAAAGACGATTTTCCCTTGATGAATCCATGCTGGCTTTCCTTAATTATCCTGCATCTGTTTAATGACCAGTGATTTTGTCCCTAACTATAGTTTCCAGAAGTTTCCCTACCACTGAGGTCAAACTGATTGGTCTGTAGTTGGCGGCTTTATCCTTGCTCCCCTTTTTGAGCAAGGATGTAACATTCACAATTCTCCAGTCCTCAGCACCACCTGTGTCTAACTAAGACTATCACCAGCATCTGAAATTTCCACTCTCACCTCCCTCAGCATCCTTCGATGCATCCCATCCAGTCCTGGTACTTTAATCAATTTTAATTAAAGATAGCCTTTCTAATATCTACCCCTGTTCAATTGTAAATTTGAGTGTACCAGTTACCTCCTCTCTCAAGTCAGCCTGGGTAGCATCCCCTTCCTTTGTAAAGATAGGTGCAAAGTGCTCATTTGGTACCTCTGCTACTTCTTCTGCCTTCACATGCAAGTCTCCTCTTTTATCCCTAATTGGCCCAACCCTTTCTTTTACTGCCCTTTTATTATTTACACACTTAAAGACCTTGGGATTCCCTTTCCAGAAGGGCACTGCTACAGAAAATATCTTCTACCCAGGAATATTTAACACCCAAACCTGCCCTTTGAGCCCGATCTCTGTTATAGTAATATCATAGCTCCATTTGTCAACCTGTGCCTGTAGTTCACCAATCTTATTAACCACGCACTGCATTCACACACATGCCCATTAAATCTTGATTTAGGCTTTTTACCTTTCTTCCTTGCTCTGAGCCCACTATGACTTACTGTAGCATACTCTAGTTTTATTAATCTCTCCAGGTATTTTCTTTACCTTGATAATACATGGAAATATTCTCATCAGTTAATACTGCTCTACTTCCCATTGCCAGTTTTTCTCCTCTCCTCTGAAGTTCACCTCAGGTTCCCATCCCCCTGCCAATCCAGTTTACTCCGCCTCACTCCAGCATCATTGCCTGACTCCTCACGACTCCCCCTTACTATATGAGGGTGCTGAAGCCCATGGGGAAAATCCTGCCCCCAGAAGTTTGTTTAGATATGTGGGTCGTGACTCCCAAAGTTTTATCAGGCTGTGCCATGCTTACTCTTTTCTGTTCCTAAGATATAGAGAATCATTACTGTACAGAAAGAGGCCATTGAGCCCCATGAGTTCATGCCAACTTTTTGTCAAGCAATCCAATCAGTTCTATTTCCCTGGTACATCCCCTTAGCCCTGCAATTTTATTTCCATCAAGTGCCCATTCAATTTCCTTCTTCTGAAATCATTGATCAGCACCAGGCGTACCTAAAAATGAGGTGTTAACCTGGTGAAGTTATAAAACAGGACCACTTGTGTGCCAAACAGCAGAAGCAGCAAGAGATAGAGCTAAGCGATTCCACAACCAACAGATCTCTTCAGTCCAGCCACATCCAGTCATGAATGGTGGTGGACAATTAAACAGCTCACTGGAGGTGGTGGCTCCACAGATATCCCCATCCTCAATAATGGAGGAGCCCAGCATCAGTGTAAAAGATAAGGCTGAAGCATACACAAACAAACTTCAGCCAGAAGTGCTGAGTGGATGATCCATTTCGGCCTCCTCCAGAGGTCCCAACATCAGATGCCAGCCTCCATATGATATTAAGAAACGGCTGAAGGCACTGGATACTGCAAAGGCTATGGCCCTGACAATGTTCCGTCAATAGTATTGAAGACTTGTGCTCCAGAACTTGCCGCGCCCATAGACGAGCTGCTCCAGTGCATCTACCCAACCATGTCGAAAATTGCCCAGGTATGTCCTGTACACAAAATGCAGGACAAATCCAACCCGCTCAATTACCACCCCACCAGTCTGCTCTTGATCATCACTAAAGTAATGCAAGGGGTCATCAACAGTGCTATCAAGTGGCACTTCCTTAACAATAACCTGCTCACTGACACACAGTTTGGATTCTGCCAGGGCCACTCAGCTCCTGACCTCATTACAGCCTTGGTTCAAACATGGACAAAAGAGCTGAATTCCTGAGGTAAGGTGAGAGAGTGGCTGAAACAAAAACAGAATGCTGAAAAAAACTCAGCAAGTCTAACAGCATCTGTGGAGAGAAAAATAGAGTTAACATTTTGAGTCCGTGTGACTCTTCAGAGCTAAAGAGAAGTACAAATAAAGTGCATTTATACTGTTTATGGGGGGTGTGGAGCAGGTGAAGCTGGATAGAAGGCAAGCGATAGGTGGAGGCAAAGGATAGATTGACAAAGATGTTATGAACAAAAGGACAAAGGAGTGTTAATGTAGTGGTACGGGCTAAAAAGGGAGGTGCTGATGGTGACCAATAGAGTGAGAGAGCCCTTGACATCAAGGCAGCATTTGACTGAGTGTGGCATCAAGGAGCCCTAGCAAGACAGGAGTCAAATGGGAATCAGGGAGAAAAAAAAAACTCTTTCGCTGGTTAGAGTTATATCTAGCACAAAGATGGTTGTGGTTGTTGGAGGTCAATTATCTCAGTTCCAGGAAATCACTGTAGTAGTTCCTCAGGGCAGTGTCCTAGGCCCAACCATCTTCAACTGCTTCATCAATGACCTTCCTTCCATCATAAGGTCAGGAGTGGGGATGTTCGCTGATGATTGCACAATGTTCAGCACCATTCGCAACTCCTCAGATACTGAAGCAGTCAGTGTCCAAATGTAGCAAGACCTGGACAATATCCAGGCTTGGGCTGACAAGTGGCAAGTAACATTTGTGCCACACAAATGCCAGGCAATGACCATCTCCAACAAGAGAGAATTTAACCATTGCCCCATCACATTCAATGGCATTACCATTGCTGAATCCCCTAATACCAAATTTCCGGGAGGGGGGTTACCATTGACCAGAAAGTGAACTGAACTAGCCATATAAATACTATGGCTACAAGAGCAGGTCAGAGGCTAGGAATCCTATGGTGATTAACTCCCCTCCCGACTTCCCAAAATCTGTCTACCAGTGGCAAGCTGCAGGTCAGCAGTCTGATGGAATACTCCCCACTTGCCTGGATGAGTGCAGCTCCCACAACATTCAAGAAGCTTGACACCATCCAGGACAAAGCAGCCCACTTGATTGTTTGTGGATGTGGTGCCATTCATTCCCTCCATCACCAACACACAGTAGTAGCAGGTTGTGCCATCTACAAGATGCACTGCAGGAATTCACCAAGGCTCCTTAGCACCTTCCAAACCCACGACCACTATCATCTAGAAGGTCAAGGGCAGCAGACATGGGATCACCACCACCTGGAAATTCCACTCCAAGCCACTCACCATCCTGACTTGGAAATATATCGCCGTTCTTGCACTGTCACTGGATCAAGATCCTGGAAATCCCTCCCTAACAGCACTTTGGGCGCACCTACACCACATGGACTGCAGCGGTTCAAAGAGGCAGCTCACCACCGCCAAGGACAATTAGGGATGGGCAATAAATGCTCGCTTAGCCAGTGATGCCCACATCCCATACATGAATTAAAAAAAGATTCTAGCATTTTTCCTGCTACTGATGTCAGGCTACCAGGTCTGTAGTTCTCCATTTTCTCTCTCCCTCCTTTCTTAAATAATGGGGTTACATTTGCCACCTTCCAATCTGCAGAAGCCATTCCAGAGTTTATATAATTTTAGAATGATGTTCTAACAGTGTTTAGAGCTATGGTTTCTTGATTCAGGTGTCTGAAAAAAGACAAGCAAACCATAAAAATTCACCGAGCAATTGGGAACAAAGGTCTACACAGGCTGAACACATTAGGATTAACAGCAGAAGAACTCAAGTACCCCCAAAAGATATGGACTACATTGGAAGACTGGTTCAGAATCAGGTTAAACCTCCGTATTCATCAACTAGAGTTTATGTTGTTTCAACAACAGCTTACAGAACCCTTAGACCACTTCATCATCAGATACAGGAGAAAAGGGTACATGCTGTGATTTTTCAAACAGAGCTAGCAGACAGAATTGTGAGTTGGTAATCACATCCACCCCCACGGAGGAATGAGAAAGGCCTGCTAGACAAGCTCAAAACATATAGCAAAGTGTGACTCAAGGATGGACATAAGCATGAAATGATCCTCGCAGGTTGATAAAGTTTCCAGGTCCCAAATACACCCCCCATTTGTTGACACATTCACTAGAACATCTAAGCCTAGCAAGACAGTGGAAGGTATGGACTTCTGCAAGCACAAAGGAAATGCCCAACTTTTCACCAGCTCTGCAAGGCAAGTGACAGAAATGGGTCATCGGCAGTGGCAGTGCACTAGAGCAAAGGCTGATGCAGCTACAAAGAGCCGTGCCTTGATCCAAACAGACTGTACATGATGGAGACCTTCAAGCAATAAGAATGGCCATTGATGTGCACGATGAGACGAAGAGTGGTGAGCACATGTTTCACACCTTCAATCTCATGGAAAACACGGACGCCATCTCACCATCCAAAGTGTTTGCCAAGATTCAAATTCTCTGTACTTAGAAAGTAGACAACTATTTGTTATTACAAGGATTAACAAAGGGGCAAGTGCCAACATACATCCTCTGCGAATTCTAAAAGACATGCATCCACAGATATGGAAGGCTATGGTGAAATCTACCACTTGTGTACACCAGTTCACTAATTCCATGTGCAGGATCCATAGTCCTGGAGTGCAAGTACAATCAATCCTCCTGGTTTTCTCAGATGTTCTACATCATGGAGACTAAAGGCCTGGTGATCACAGGTCTACTAGCATGTCATGAACTCACAAGTAACAATCTATGGAATCAGTCAGACATCACAAGGCTGATCAAGCTCAAACCATTCCTACCACCTCAGTTCACAACCTAACATTGAAATATCCAGAATGTCTCAACAAAATTGGTAGTTAAGGGAGTTACAACATTACTCTTGCAGGAGAATCAAAGTCTGTAAATTGATCCACCATCTAAGTGCAGCATTCACATACAAGACAAATTGAAAGTCAGGAGACAAAAAAATGGAGAAAGACGGAATCAGAGCACAGATTGGTGCAGCTCAACCATGTGTCATAAAGGACGGATCATTGTGGGCATGCCTCAATCAACAATGTTTAAACACAGCTTTAAAACACATTGTCCTTTAGAAATACCCACATTAAGCAAGTTAAATCAGAGATTTGCATGTGCAAAATTCTTCTTGAAGCTTGATGCCAAGCACAGCTACTGGTCAATACACCTCACAGAGAAATCCCAAGAATTTACTACATTTGTACCCTGTTCAAAGAATATGGTTTTCAATGACTTCCTTTTGGCCTGTTAGCCAGGATCGCTTTCAAGCTCACATGGACCACATTGCATGCACTTTGCCAGGATGCATCTGTATCACAGATGAAGATTGGAGAAGTTGGGACTGTTTTCCTTTGAGAGGGGAAGGCTAAGAGGAGACTTGATAAAAGTTTTCAAAATCATGAGGGGCCTGGACAGAGCAGGTAGGGAGTAACTGTTCCCACCTGTAAATGGATTGAGAACCAGAGGGCACAGTTTTAAAGTGTTTTGCAAAAGAAGCAAATGCAGGGTGAGAGAAAAAAAAAAATGTCTTCACACAGTGAATAGTTAAGGTTTGGAATGCATTGCCTGGAAGTGTGGTGGAGCAAGTTTCAATTGAGGCATTCAAGAGGGCATTGAATGATTATTTAAACAGAACAATGTTCAGGGTTATGGGGAAAAGGCAAGAGATTGGCACTAAGTTAAAATGCTCAGAGAGCCAGTGCAGACATGGGCTGAATGGCCTCCTTCTCTTCTAAACCATAACAATTCTGTAACATAGCTGTTGTGGGCAGTACAAAGCAAGAACATGATCACAATCTGCATTTATTGATGCAAGCAACAAAGGATTGGTGTTCAACTGTCTGAGATGTGACATCAATTTGCAGATCATCAATTTCTTTGGTTCTGTTTATTCCAATACTGGCATATGTCCCAATCCCAGTAAAATTGGGGATATTAAAGCCATGCCAACTCAAGATAAGGATGATCTTCAAAATATATCTAGGTCTAATTTCTTGTTTCCATTCATTCCCAATTTCGCTCAAAAATCTTCATCACTAAGGATACTGTTGAGAAAGGATGTGTCTTTTCTGTGGCAGGAAGACCACCAATACCTCTTAGAAGCACTGAATCGATTGTCAGAAGCATCAACATTGCAATTTTACGACCCCAGGGAGACAACTATCCTGGAGATAGATGCCTCAAAGGTCTGGAAACATCAAGGTGAAAGTGACCAACATGCATGATAAAAATGCAGGTACAGATGTTGTAAAATGCCTTTAAAGGGATATCAGGATGACATCACTAGAAGGGAAATGTGTCGTGTTATCCAGGCTTGATTTCATACAGACTCGAAACATTAACTGTTTCTCTCTCCACTGATGCTGTAAGACCTGAGTTTTTCCAGCATTTTCTGTTTTTAAATTTGGTTTCATTTTTGCTTTGAGCAGAACACAAGCACAGCTCTGATGCCTTCAAGCTTCATACCTATGTCTAACTATTCTCATGTGCTAAGTCTTAATAAAATGAACCCACAACATGTTTACACAATGCCGAATGAGCAATTGGTGCCTTGTACAGCAAAAAAGCCCAAGGTATTATGTCATTATAATAACACAACAGCTTCCACCACTCTTGTAGGCAGAAAGTTCAAGGTCATTATCACTTGCTTCATAAAATATAGTTCTCACATCTCCCCAGTTTCTTTTCTCTGAAACTTTAAATGTGTCCCCTAGTCCTTGTACCAGCAGCTATTGGGAACAGCACTTTGTCTACCTTACCTATACCTGTCATAATCTTGTATAGCTCTAATAAATTTTCCCTCAATCTCCTTTGCTCAAAGAGAACAACCCCAGTTTCTCCAAACTAATCTTGTTGCTCAAATCCTCCATCCTGGAACCATTGTGGCAAATCTCCCCTGTACCCTCTTAAGGACCTTCACATCCTTCTTAAAGTGTAGTGACCAGAACTGGATGCTGTACTCCAAGTTGTGGCCTTTCCAGAACTTTATAAAGATTCAGCATAACTTCTCTGCTCTTGTATGAAGCCCAAGGTCCCATTATGCTTTGTTAACTACTCCCTCAATACATCCTGTGACATTCATAGATCGACGAACATGAACTGACAAGTCCCCATCCCCCTGCATTTTCCTAAAATCTACACAGACAACATCCTTTAATGTGAACTGTCATTCTATTCTCATATTCCCTTTACCAGTCATATTTTCCTCTTTGCTTCTCCTCTCAGCTTATTGTACTTGACCAGGTTTTCACTTGAAGAATTCACTTGACATGTCTCATACACCCTCTTTTTATATTTCATCATTCTTTGAGCACTTGGCACGTCATAACATTCAAGGCTATGGGCCAAGTGCTGGTAAATGGGATTAGGTAGGTAGGTCAGGTGTTTCTCATGTGTTGGTGCAGACTTGATGGGCCGAAGGGTCTCTTCTGCACTGTGATTCTCATTAGTTATCCAAGGAGCCCTGGCTTTGGTTCCCTTGCCTTTTGTCCTTGTATGAATGTAACTAGCTGGTAACAGTTTTACCCATCAACCTTTCATTCTATTTTGCCATGACTAGATCCCCTCATTGTGTTGAAGTTAGCCCCCTTCCAATTTAGAAGTTCTACTTTAGGTTGTTCCTTGTTCTTCTCCACTGATAATCTAAACCTTATGATGTGATGATTCATTCTTACCCAAATGCTCCCCCACAGATACTTGGTCCACTAGGCTTATGACATTCCCCAGCACCAGATCCACCAATGCCTCCTTCTTAGTTGGACCTAGAGCACACTGTCAAAGACGTTTTCCTAAACACATTTCAGAAATTCTTCCCCAACCTTCCCCCTTACTCTAACATGGTCCCAATCAATATTTATAGAATCAAAATGTTTACAGCACAGGAGGCCATTCAGCCCTTGTGCCTGTGCTGGCCCTCTGAAGGAGCAATGCACTTGATGTCACTGCCCTGCCTTCCCCCACCCACCCCCCCAATCCCTAAAACTGGTTTTTCAGATAATGATCCAATTCCCTTTTGAAAGCATCCATTGAGCCTCCCTCCAGCACGCTCTCAGGCACTGCATTCTAGATTCTAACCACTCGCAATGTAAAAACGTTTCTCCTAATTTCATCATTGCTTCTTTTGCTACTAATTACCTTAAATCTGTGCCCCCTGATTCTCAATCTTTCCACCAGTGGGAACATTTTCTCTAGCTGCTCTGTTCAGGCCTCTCGATTTTGAATACCTCTATCAAATTGCCTCTGAGCCACCTTTTCTCCAAGGAGAATAGTTCCAACTTCTCCAATCTAACTACATAATTGACTACCTCTTGCCTGGAATAATTCTAGTAACTTTTACTCAGATGTCTACAGCACAGAAGAAGGAGGCCATTTGGCTCATTGTGTCCACACCGATCAAAGATCGAACTACACGAATCCCATTTTCCAGTGCTTGGCTCATAGCCCTGGAGGCTATGGCAACACAAGTAAATATCTAAATACTTAAATGTTACGAGAGTTTGACTTAACCACCCTTTCAGGCAGTGAGTTCCAGACTCCCACCACCCTCGGTGAAAAAGAAATTCTCCTCAATCCCCCTCTTAGCCTTCATCTTAAATCTAAGCCCCATGGTTATTGACCCCTCTACTATTGGAAAAAAAAAGTGCCTTCCTATCCACCCTATCTATGCCCCTCAATCTTATACACCTCTATCAGATCCCCTCTTAACCTTCACTGCTCCAAGGAAAACAACCCCAGCCTATCCAATCTTTCCTCATAGTTCAGACCCTCCAGCCCAGGCAGCATCCTAGTAAATCACATCCTTCCTATAATGTGACGTCCTGAACTGCATGTAGTATTCCAGTTGTGGCCTAACCGGCGTTTTATACAGTTCCAGTATAACCTCCCTGCTCTTGTATTCTATGCCTCAGCTAATAAAGGCAAGTATCCCATATGCCTTCTTAACCACCTTATCAACCTGCCCTGCTACCGTCAGGGATCTATGAATCTATGTTCCTCTGATCTTCAGTACTTTCTAGGGTCCGACCATTCATAGTATAATCCCTTGCCTTGTTAGCCCTCCCCAAGTGCATTAGCTCATGCTTTCAGGTTGAATTCCATTTGCCACTGCTCTGCCCACCTGACCCAGTCCATTGATATCCTCCTGCAGTTTACAACTATCCTCCTCACTATTTATCACCCTGCCAATTTTCATGCCATCTACGAACTTCTTGATCATACCCCCTACATTTAAGTCCAAATCATTTATGTACACCACAAATAGCAAGGGCCCCAGCACCAAGCCCTGTGGAACCCCACTAGAAACAGTCTTCCAGTCACAGAAACATCCATCACCCTCTGCTTCCTGCCTCTCAGCCAATTTTGGATCCAACATGCCACTTTGCCTTGGATCTCTATTTTCTTGACCAGTCTGCCATGACGGGCCTTATCAAAAGCCTTGCTAAAGTCCATGTAGACCACATCAAATGCATTACTTTCAACACTACTCCTGATTAACTCCTCAAAAGAAATTCAATCAAATTTGTCAAACATGACCTTCCCTTGACAAATCCATGATCCCTGATCAATCTGTCTCCAGGTTTAGATATATTCTGTCACTCAGGATTCTTTCTAGTAACTTCCCCAGCACTGAGGTTAGACTGACTGGCCTATCCCTTCCTTTTTCAATAATGGGAAAACGTTAGCAGTCCTCCAGCACCTCAACTGTGGCCAGAGGGGGTTTGAAAATTACTGCCAGCGCCCCTGATATCTCTTCTCTTGCCTCCCTCAACAGCTTGGGGTACATCTCATCCAGGCCTGTGGATTTATCCACTTTTAAGGCCACTAAACTCACTAGTACCTCCTCTGTTAATTTCCTATTTCAGTCTTCCACCCTGATGTCTATACCTGCGTCGTCCCTTTCCATTGTGAAGACCAATGCAAAGTATTCATTGAAGACTGTACCCATGTCTTCCAGGTCCACACACAGATTATTTCTATGGTCCCTAATTGGCCCTACTCTTTCCCTCGTTATTCTCTTGCTCTTTATATATTTAAAAAAACCTTTGGGTTGTCCTTTATTCTACCCACCAATGCTTTCTTATGCATTCTTAGCTTTCCTAATTCCCTTTAAGCTCTCCCCTGCACTTTTTATACTCCAAGGACTCATATTGAGCCCTCAGTATCTGCCATAAGTTCTCTTTCTTAATCCTAGCTTATGTCCTTTGACATCCAGGGTTCTGCACCCTCTCTAATGCTGTCACAACCTTCCTAAAGTCTGTTGCCCAGAAGTGGATGGAATACTCCAGTTGAAGCTGAACCAGTGTTTTATACAGGTTTCACATAACTTCTTGCTTTTGTATGCTATGCCCCTATTGAGGAAGCCCAGGATACTGTATTAACCATGCTCTCAACCTGTCCTGCCACTTTCGATGATTCATGCACATAAACACCAAGGTCCCTCTACTCCTGCACCCCTTTAGAATTGTACCCTGTATTTCATATTGTCTCTGCATTCTTCCCACCTAATGGAATCACTTCACACTTCTCTGCATTGAATTTCATTTACTACCTGTCTGCCTATTCCACCAACTTGTCTATGTCCTTTTGAAGCTCTATGCTATCGCTCCTCATTTCACAATACTTAAGTTGCATGTCATCCACAAATTTTGAAATTGTGCCCTGTGCCCCAAGGACTAGGTCTAGGTCATTAATCCATATGAGGAGCCGGGGTCCTAAAACTGACCCCTAGGGAACTCCACTATAAACCTTCATCCAGTCTGAAAAATAACTTCACCATTACTGTTTCCTGTTACTCAGCCATACTTTTTATCCATGTTGCAATTGTCATTTTCATTTAGGTAATTAAACTCCCCACTATCACCACTCCATAGCTCTTGCACATCTGATTTCCCTGCAGATTTGTTCCTCTGTCTCACTATTTGGAGGCCTATAGAATACCATGAGTAACATGATCATTACCTTTTTCCTCAACTCTAATCAAATGGTTTCTGTTCTTGCCCCCTCAAGGCCATCCCCTCTTTTGAAAATTGCAATGTCGCCCCTAGTTAGTACCACCACCCCACCCTCCTTTTCTCTTAAGATAAAAGCAAAGTACTATGGATGCTGGAAATATGAAATGAAAACAAAGTGCTGGAAAAACACAACAGGTCTGACAGCATCTGAGGAGAGAGAAACAGAGTTAACATTTCAAATCTGAAGAGTACACGGACTCAAAATGTTCATGGTTTTTCCCTCCATAGATGCTGCCAGACCTGCTGAGCTTTTCCAGCATTTTGTTTTTATTCCTTTTTACCTTCTTTATCTTTTCTGAACACTTTGTATCTATGAATATTAAATAACCAGCACTCACCATTTTCAGTCACACTTCCATTATTACCACTGCATCATATTCTCACATGTCTATTTGTGCTTGTAGATCCCCAACCTAACTTTCTGCAATTACATTTATGCATTCTAAATCTGCCTTTATATTCCTTGCAGGCCTTCTTAGGCTGCTTCTATCTAACTTTGTACTCGTTCTGTCTCTAGTACCACTCATTCTTAGGCACCTATTCCTCTTTCTTACTTCTATTTAATGGTGCACATACTGTCAGTTTAGTGTAGTTGGGGAGGATTTAAACTAATGAACCTTTCCATGTGGACACTGGTCCCCCACACCTAAACTTGTCTTTTTTGATGTTTGAATTTGCATTCACCAAGTTGAATTCTATGTACATGTCCACCATATGTAGTGGTTAATACAGTAATCCTTCAGCGACCCTGAGCTGTCAGACTCTCCAGCGTTTCTTGTCAACATTGACAGCTTCTGACCCAAGATCAGCGACTGTACCTTTTATTTTAATTAATTTTAAATTAATTAGATTTCTGTCCTTGGAGATAGCTTTACATGGAAATTGCTGAAGCCTTCAAGTTATATTTATCCACAATTCTTACATGCGAAATGCTCTCCTAACTGTTTAGGTGAAGAGAGCATGCTCTAACTAATGGAATGAAGCTACCTTTAAGTCACGGGGTGACTGGGGTTGTCAGACAAAGAGGGAATGGGTGGCCACCAGGCATTCAAGGAGGACCAGGCAGGTGGTGCATGAATCCCCTAACTGCATCTCACCAGTATTCCATTCTGAATACTAGAGAGTGATGGTCATCTGGGGAATGCAGGCAGGGGCTAAGTCCATAGCACCATGGCTGGTTCAGCTGTACAAGGGGTCAGGAGGAACACTGGGAAACAGTAGTCATGGGGAGATTCGGTAGGTGGGGGAACTGAGGTGTTTCTGTTACTGCAGATGCGAATTGAGGATGGTATGTTGGCAAAAATAAAACAGAAAATGCTGCAAATGCTCAGCATTTTACATTCTCTTTCCTCAGCTCTGATGAAGAGTCATCGACCTAAAACATTAACGTTAGCAGCATCTGTGGAGAGAAGTAATGTTAATGTTTTAGGTCGATGACTCTTCATCAGAGCTGAGGAAAGAGAATGTAAAATGCTAAGTATTTGCAGCATTTTCTGTTTTTAATCCAGATTTCCAGCATCTGCTGTATTTTATTTTTGTAATGGTGTGCTGCCTCCCTGATGCCAAGGTCAAAGATGTTACCAAGCAGCTGTAAAGCACCTTGAGAAAGTAGGGTCAACACCCAGAGACTGTTGTCCATATTGGCACCAACCATACAGCTTAGAAAGAGGGATCAGTCCCACAGGTAGAAACTCAGAAGGAAATTAGCAAGCAGGGCCTCAAGTTAGTAATCTCTGCTTTACTCCCAGTACCACATGGAAGTAAGTATAGAAATAGGAGGATAGTGATGATGACTGCGTAGCTGGAGATACAGTGCAGGATGGAGGACTTTAGATTCTTGGGACATAGGGATCAGTTCTGGGGTGGGGGTGGTGGAAAAAATTGGACCTGTACAGGCCAGACAGGTTACACCTGAATACAGCCAGGACCAATGTCTGGGTGGGGCAGTTTTGTAGGGCTATTATGAATCGTTTAAACTAACTAAGTAGGGTGTGGGAACTTGTAGAGAATAGTAGTGAGGCAAAACAAGGAGAATTGGAAAAGAAAGATAGCACTAGAGTAAGGGAAGATTAAGACGGAATATAATAAGATCTAAATTAGTTTTACTCTGCATGTGTGTAAATGCAGGAGTGGGGTAAATAAGGCTGGTGAGCTGCTTGGCCACTTGGAGATATGGTGTCGTGGTGATAAAGGAGACCTGGCTCAAAAGGGCAGGGCTGGGTAGTAAATATTCCTCAATATTGCTGTATTATACCTTTAAGGGACAGCAGATGCCATCATGAAGTGAAGTGTGTCATGTGATCCAGCCTCAGTTTTACTTTGGCCTTGAAAGCTCTGACGTCTGAAACCTTCCTATCCCTGTCTGTCTGTGCCTAGAATTAATGAACCCAGTGTGTTTGCATAATCCCTTATGAGCAATTGGTGCTTTTATGTCATTATAAAAACATGACACATACAAGGTGGGTGTTCAGGAAAAATAAGGAAGGGAAGGAAAAGAAGAAAGGAGGTGATTAAGAACACATAAAGCATGTCCTGGACAAGACAAGGGCAGAGTCTATTTGGTTTGAGTTAAGAAACAAAGCCGCGTTTGCTGCCACTAAACAGGAGTGGTTGCACATGCCCACTCAGCACCCAACTGAGTGTGGACTGGGCATGCGCAGCTGCCCCTATTTGGGGGGCAGGAGTTAGTGAAGATACAAATCAAGGTCCCATTACATTACTGGGTGCATTCTATAGGCCAGCTACTGGGAAGGAGAGAGGAACAACTTCAAGGAAATTACTGAGAGGAGCAACGACTTCAAGAGTCATTACGATGAGAGCTTTAATTATCCTGACATAGGCTGGGGGTGGTGTGGGGGGGGGAAATTATAGTGTAAAGTGCAGACAGGGTGGAGAGAAGAATTTTCTGGCTCAGTATGATTTTGGCTTAACAAGGGAGGAGGCATTGCTGGATCTAGTTCTGGGGAATAAAGTGCATCAAGTGTCAGTGGGGTAATATTTAAGAGAGAGTGATTATATCACAAGGTCTAGGTTGGCTATGGAAAATGACAAGAAGCAATGATTAACTCTCTCCCTAACAGCATCGTGGGTGTACCTACACCACAGGGACTGCAGTGATTTCAAGGCAACAGCTCACCAGCACCTTCTCAAGGCAATTAGGGTTGGTCTAGCCAGCAACACCCATACATGAATAAAAACAAACTGGGCGAGGGCTAACTTCAATGGGGTGATTTCAACACTCCACCCTGCTCTCATGCCCACATGTCCGTCCTTGGCCTGCTGCATTGTTCCAGTGAAGCTCAATGCAAATTTAGGAACAGCACCTCATCTTCCGACTAGGCACTTTACAGCCTTCTGGACTGAATATTGAGTTCAACAATTTTAGATCATGAACTCTCTCCTCCATCCCCACCCCCTTTCTGATCCCCCCCCCCTTTTTTTTCCAATAATTTATATAGATTTTTCTTTTCCCACCTATTTCCATTATTTTTAAATGTATTTCCATCCATTGTTTTATCTCTACCTTTTAGCCTTTTCGATTCCTTCACCCCACCCCACCCCCACTAGGGCTATCTGTACCTTGCTTGTCCTGCTTTCTACCTTTAATTAGCACATTCCTTTAGATAATATCACCACCTTCAACACCTCTTTGTCCTTTTGTCTGTGACATCGTTTGGTTATCTCCACCTATCACTGGCTCTACTTGACCCGCCACCCACACCCCCCCCTCCCTTAAACCAGCTTATATTTCACCTCTCTTCTATTTTTACTTAGTTCTGTTGAAGGGTCATTCGAACTCGAAACGTTAACTGTGTTCCTCTCCGCAGATGCTGCCAGGCTTGCTGAGTTTTTCCAGGTATTTTTGTTTTTGTTTTGGATTTCCAGCATCTGCAATTTTTTGCTTTTATTTAATGGGGTGAGAACTGGTCGGGTGCAGGTAAACAGGAATCAAAGATTAGAAGGCACAACTGGAATAGAACAATGGGCTGCCTTCAAAAGGAGGAGATAATTTGGATACAATCTAGCAAGGAACATTTCCACGAGGGGGGAAAAAAGGTGATAAAGAGTGATGTGAAGCAGAAAAAGGGTGCACATGTCAAGTGACAGGTGGATAATACAGTTAAGAACCAGGCAGACAAAAGTGCAGAGGAGTGGGGAGGTGAGAAAAGATGTTAGAGAAGGAAACACAGTACAAGACAAGACTGGCAGCTAACATAGAAGAGAACCCAAGAGACTACAATAGGCATATAAATAGTAAATGGGTGGTAAAAAGGTGGAGTGGGCCGATTAGGGACCAAAAATAGAATTGATGTATGAAGGCAAGAGGCATGGCTGAGGTACTTGCTAGGAAATAAATAGTTTAAGTAAGTTATATTTGTATTTGTGGGTGTTAGGATTGAGTTTTAGCCCGTGTGTTTAGAAAGGTCAAATGGAGCTTTAGTTTCACTTTAGACATGCAAGCAACCTTTTAATGAGAAGTTTATGACCCCTATAGAGTAAAAGTAAACACGAGTAGAAAGAATAGTGCTGTTGCCTAGCAACAGGGGGCCAGGTAGGCAGATTCCTCCCACAAACATAAACTGCTGTTTCTTTAGTTCTGTGTAAGTTCAGTAGAAGTCAGGACCTGAGAGAGGGAACTACAGATTTCCCAAAAGAACAAAAAAAGGTCCAAAGAGAAGAAAATCCCCAAAAATCCAGGAGAGTGGAAGAAGGGAAAGTCCAAAGGAGGCCTTGTAGTTAAAAGGACGGAACCTGGGGGAAAAAAGGGTCCTGTTAAGTGAAGCTAAGAGTGAGGGGCAGAGAGAAAGGCTCCAAGCTTCTAAGCTTCCGATTTAAAGAGACAAAAACTGCAGAAAGCAGATTTAAAGCAGTAAAAACTTGCAAGAGGCAAGAAGGTTCAAAGAGACAACTGAAAGGCCTGTAATTCTTTGCTATGGGCATGTGAAGCAGTTGTGTACAGTTAAGGCCAAGTAGGAGAGAGAGTGCATGGGAGACAGCTTGCATACATGTGATGACCCAGGGAAGAGTAACATCTAAAAGGAGAGTTTGAAACCCTGGAGGTGAACCCTTGTGCAAGGTGTGAGAGAAAACATCAGTTTGGGAGAAGGTTCCAAGGCAAGGTCTTGGAGAGTGGACGTTGGGAACCCTTGTGTGAAGGATGGAGTACAGTGAGACTGTTTGACTCACTGTGACAATCATCTGGGGGGAGTTGATGAGAGATCCATAGCATTTGGTTGAGGTGGCATCAGTCACTTGAGGTCAGAGTGTGGTGTGTCTGACTACAGGGTGCCATAGGTTTACATGGACTGTGTTCATTAAACTATAAGATTTTGTAGCTTGTGTTATCCTTACAAATCTGTGTACATCCGTAAAGGTATAATTTGTGGGTGAAAGAGTGTTGTAATATAGTTAAAAGCAAAATACTGCAGATGCTGGAAATCTGAAACAAAAACAAAAATAGCTGGAAAAACTCAGCAGATCTGACAGCATCTGTTGAGGGGAATACAGTTAAAGTTTCAAGTCCGTATGACTCTTCATTAGAAGAGCTGAATTCTGATGAAGACTCATACGGACTCAAAACGTTAACTGTGTTCCCCTCGCGAGAGGAGAGTCAGTCGGGAGATTGAAAACAGCGCGAGAGGAGAGGTGATTGGGAGATTGAAAACAGCACGAGAGGAGAGTCAGTCGGGAGATTGAAAACAGCGCGAGAGGAAAGTCAGTCGGGAGATTGAAAACAGCGCGAGAGGAGAGTCAGTCAGGAGATTGAAAACAGCGCGAGAGGAGAGTCAGTCAGGAGATTGAAAACAGCGCGAAAAGAGAGGTGATTGGGAGATTGAAAACAGCGCGAGAGAGTCAGTCAGGAGATTGAAAACAGCGCGAGAGGAGAGGTGATAGGGAGATTGAAAACAGCGTGAGAGGAGAGTCAGTCAGGAGATTGAAAACAGCTTGAGAGGAGAGTCAGTCGGGAGATTGAAAACAGCGTGAGAGGAGAGGTGATTGGGAGATTGAAAACAACGCGAGAGGAGAGGTGATTGGGAGATTGAAAATAAAAGGGGGGGAAGCTGAAGAGGAGCGGCCAGTGTGTGAGTGACCCAGTGAAGGAGTGGAGCTTTGAGGCTTTGGCTCAAGAGGCTTCGGCGAGCAGAGGCTGAGGACGAGCTTGCTCCCAGTGGGGTAAGGCCGCGTAAGTTCCTTTAATTAAATTAGGAGTAGGTAACGGAGGCAGCAGTTAGGGCAGTCGAGTGCTCCGAATGCAGCATGTGGGAAGTCTGGGACAGCACAATTGTCCCTGGTGACTACACCTGCAAAAGATGCATCCAGCTGCAGCTCCTGACAAACCGAGTTAGGGAACTGGAGCTGGGGCTGGATGAACTTCAGATCATACGGGAGGCAGAGGCAGTAATAGACAGGAGTTTCAGGGAGACAGTTACCCCTAAAAGTCAGGAGGCAGGCAGCTGGGTGACTGTCAGGAAAGGGAAGGGGAATAGACAGAAAGAGCAGAGCACCCCTGTGGCCGTTTCCATCAACAATAGGTATACCGTTTTGGATACTGTTGGTGGGGATGACCTACCAGGGACAAGTTGTAGTGGCCGCGTCTCTGGCACCGAGGCTGGACCCTCAGCTCAGAAAGGAGGGAGGGAAAAGAGGAGAGCAGTAGTGATAGGGGATTCGATAGTTAGGGGGACAGATAAGAGGTTCTGTGGGAGAGATCGAGAATTCCGGATGGTCTGTTGCCTCCCTGGTGCCAGTGTCTGCGATATCTCGGATTGAGTTCTCAGTATTCTCAGGAGGGAGGGTGAGCAGCCAGATGTTGTGGTCCATGTAGGGACCAATGACGTTGATAGGAAGGAGGAGAAGGTCCTGCAAAGAGAGTTTAGGGAGTTAGGTGCAAAGTTGAAGGACAGGACCTCCAGGTTTGCGATCTCAGGAGTGCTACCCGTGCCACGTGCTAGTGAGGCTAGAAATAGGAAGATAATGCAGCTAAATACGTGGCTAAGGAGATGGTGCAGGAGGGAGGGCTTCATGTTTCTGGACAATTGGGCTCTGTTCCAGGGAAGGGGGGACCTGTTCCGACGGGACGGTTTGCACCTGAACTGGAGGGGGACTAACATCCTTGTGGGTAGGTTTGCCAGTGCTGCTCCGGGGGGTTTAAACTAGATTTGCAGGGGGAGGGGAACCAGAGTGTTAGAGCAGATAGTGAGGTGGAGGAGGACAAAGGTCAAGCGAGGAATGCATGTAAAGACAGAAATCAAAAGTTTGTATGTGATAGAAATGTTCTCAGGTGCATCTATTTCAATGCAAGGAGTATTGTCGGAAAGGCAGATGAGCTTAGGGTGTGGATTGGCACGTGGGATTACGACATTATTGCTATTAGTGAGACTTGGTTGCAGGAGGGGCAGGACTGACAGCTCAATGTTCCGGGGTTCCGTTGTTTCAGACGTGAGAGAGGGGGAGGGATGAAAGGGGGAGGAGTGGCATTACTAGTCAGGGAAAATATCACAGCTGTGCATAAGCAGGACAGCCCAGAGGGCTCGTCTACAGAGGCCATATGGGTGGAGCTGAGGAACGGGAAAGGTGTGACCACATTAATAGGGTTGTATTATAGACCGCCCAATAGTCAAAGAGAATTGGAGGACCAAATCTGTAGAGAGATAGCAGACCGATGTAAGAAACAGAAAGTTGTGATAGTAGGAGATTTTAACTTTCCACACATTGACTGGGACTCCCATACTGTAAAAGGGCTGGATGGCTTGGAGTTTGTCAAATGTGTTCAGGAAAGTTTTCTAAATCAATATATAGAGGTACCAACGAGAGAGGATGCAATACTTGATCTCCTATTAGGGAACCAGACAGGTCAGGTGACAGAAGTATGTGTAGGCGAACATTTTGGGTCCAGTGACCACAGTGTCATTAGTTTTAAGTTAATTATGGATAAGGATAGGTCTGGTCCTCAAGTTCAGATTCTAAATTGGAGAAAGGCCAATTTTGTGGAAATAAGAAAGGATCTAGGAAGAGTGGATTGGGATAAGATGTTTTCTGGCAAGGATATGTTCAGTAAGTGGAAGGCATTCAAAGGTGAAATTTTGAGAGTGCAGAGTTTGCATGTTCCTGTCAGGATTAAAGGCAAAGTTAACAAGCATAGGGAACCTTGGTTTTCAAGGGATATTGGTGATCTGGTTAAGAAGAAGAGAGAGGTGTATAGCAGGTATAGGCAACAAGGAGCAAATGAGGTACTTGTAGAGTATAGAAAATGTAAGAAAATACTAAAGAAGGAAATCAGGAAGGCAAAAAGAAGACATCAGGTTGCTTTGGCAGATAATGTGAAGGTAAACCCCAAGGGTTTCTACAAGTATATTAAGAGTAAAAGGATAGTAAGGGACACAATTGGTCCCCTTGAAGATCAGAGTGGTCGTCTATGTGTGGAGCCTCACGAGATGGGGGAGATCTTAAACAGTTTTTTTGCATCAGTATTTACTCAGGAAACTGGCATAGTGTATAAGGAAGGAAGGGAAACAAGCAGTAGTGTCATGGAACATATAGAGATTAAAGAGGTGGAGGTGCTTGCTGCCTTACAGCGAATAAAGGTAGATAAATCCCCCGGGCCTGACATGATATTCCCTCGGACCTTGAGGGAGACTAGTGTAGAAATTGCAAGGGCCCTGGCAGAAATATTTAAAATGTCCTTAGCCACGGGTGAGGTGCCGGAGGATTGGAGGGTAGCTCATGTTGTTCCGTTGTTTAAAAAAGGCTCCAAAAGTAAACCAGATAATTACAGGCCAGTGAGCCTGACGTCAGTAGTATGTAAATTATTGGAAGGTGTTCTGAGAGATCGGATATACAATTATTTGGACAGCCAAGGGCTGATTAAGGATAGTCAGCATGGCTTTGTGCGTGGTAGGTCGTGTTTAACGAACCTTGTAGAGCTTTTCGAGGAAGTTACCAAGAAAGTAAATGAAGGAATGGCTGTGGATGTTGTCTACATGGACTTTAGTAAGGCCTTTGACAAGGTCCCACATGGAAGGTTAGTTCAGAAGGTTCTGACACTTGGTAACCATGGAGAGGTTGTAAACTGGATTCGAAATTGATGTGTGGGAGAAGACAGAGAGTGGTAGTGGATGATTGCTTCTCAGACTGGAGGTCTGTGACTAGTGGTGTGCCTCAGGGATCTGTGCTGGGATCTGTTGTTTGTTGTCTATATCAATGATTTGGATGATAATGTGGTAAATTGGATCAGTAAGTTTGCTGATGACACTAAGATTGGAGGCGTTGTGGACAGCGAGGAAGGCTTTCAAAGCTTGTAGAGAGATCTGGACCAACTGGAAAAATGG
The DNA here is from genome assembly GCF_964194155.1 of Cetorhinus maximus. NCBI lineage: Eukaryota > Metazoa > Chordata > Chondrichthyes > Lamniformes > Cetorhinidae > Cetorhinus > Cetorhinus maximus. Next base: position 43,275,801 of record NC_135893.1, on the reverse strand, counting down.
GCCAGAAAATGGCAGATGGAATTTAATGCAGAAAAGTGTGAGGTGTTGCATTTTTTGGAAGGACAAACCAAGGTAGGACATACAGAGTAAATGGTAGGGCACTGAGGAGTGCGGAGGAACAAAGGGATCTGGAAGTTCAGATACATAATTCCCTGAAAGTGGCGTCACAGTTAGACAGGGTTGTAAAGAAAGCTTTTGGCATACTGGCCTTCATAAATCAAAGTATTGAGTATAGGAGTTGGGATGTTATGGTGAGGTTGCATAAGACATTGGTGAGGCCAACTTTGGAGTATTGTGTGCAGTTCTGGTCGCCTAACTACAGGAAGGATATCAGTAAGATTGAAAGAGTGCAGAGAAGATTTACTAGGGTGTTGCCAGGTCTTAAGGAGTTGAGTTACAGGGAAAGATTAAACAGGTTAGGACTTTATTCCTTGGAGCGTAGAAGAATGAGGGGAGATTTGATAGAAGTTTACAAAATTATGAGGGGTATAGACAGAGTAAATGCGAGTAGGCTCTTTCCACTTAGATTAGGAGAGATAAACACGAGAGGACATGGCTTTAGGGTGAAAGGGGAAAGGTTTAGGGGGAACATCTTCACTCAGAGAGTGGTGGGAGTGTGGAACGAGCTGCCATCTGACGTGGTAAATGCGGGCTCACTCTTAAGTTTTAAGAATAAATTGGATAGATACATGGATGGGAGAGGTCTGGAGGGTTATGGACCGGATGCAGGTCAATGGGACTAGCGGAATAATATTTCGGCACAGACTAGAAGGGCCGAATGGCCTGTTTTCTGTGCTGTAGTGTTCTATGGTTCTATGGTTCTCTCCGCAGATGCTGTCAGACCTGCTGAGTTTTTCCAGCTATTTTTGTTTTTGTAATTATAGTTAATCTTTTCTTGAATAAATGTTTTATGCTTTTGTTAAAAGTTTGTCAGCTGATTCGTGACTCTGTTCAGTAGCTACTCCCCATGTATCTAAACAAATGTTAGGATGTATCAAGCTGGGTTCCACTCAGATCAGGATGGTCCAGGGGAACCTCAGCTGGGGAAAACAGTACTAAATGAGTACTTTGCATCTGTCTTTACCAAGGAAGATGGTGCTGCACCTTCCAAACCCATGACCATCTAGAACCAAATCATCTGGAAGGAAAAGGGCAGCAGATACATGGGAACACCACCAGCTGCAAGTTCCCCTCGAAGCCACTCACCATCCTGACTTGGAACTGTTGCCAGTCAAATTACTGGAACTCCCTCCCTAACAGCACTATGGGTGTACCTATACCACATGGACTGTAGTGAGTCAAGAAGGCAGCTCACCACCACCAAGGGCAATTAATGTTGGCCTAGCCAGCAACACCCACAACTGATGAATGCAAAAAGAAAATCAGTGAAAGAGGATGTAGTTGAGACATTAGATGGGCTAAAATTGAAGAAGAGGCAGTATTAGATAGGCTGGCTGCTAAGTCATCAGGACCAGGTGTAATGCATCCGAAGGACACTTGAGGGAGGGAGGGAAGGAAGGAAGGAAGGAAGGGTGGAAATTGCAGAGGTACTGGCCATAATCATCGAATCCTCCCCAAATACAAGTGTGGTGCCAGGGGACTGGAGAATTGCGAATGTTACATCCTTGTTCCAAAAAAGGTACAAGGATAACCTCAGCAACTCAAGGCCAGTCAGATTAAATAGATGGGAAAGTTTTTAGAAACAATATTTCAGGACAAAATTAACAACTTGGAGAAATGTGGATTAATTACAGAAAGTCAGCATGGGTTGGTTAAAGGCAAATTGTGCACAACTAACTTGATTGAGGCTTCTGCTGAGGTAGCAGAGGGTGGATGAGTGTAAAGTGGTTGATGTGGTGTAACTCTTTCGAGTTATCAACAGTCACAGATTGTAACTCTTTCGAGTACATTCACAGTTCTTGGTTTCCGGGAGTGGGACATGAACCCACAACCTTCTGATTCAAAGGCGAGGGTGCTATGAACTGAGCCACAGCTGACATAGACAGAAGGTAAGTGCCACATAACAGGCTTGTTGGCAAAGTTAGAGTTCATTGAATAAAAAGGACAGTAGTACCATGAATACGGATTTGGCTGAGTGACATGAAATATGAGTAGTGGTGAATGGTTAGTTCTCGGACTGGAGGAAAGTATAGAGGGGGTGTTGGGACCGTTGCTTTTCCTAATATATATTAACAATCTAGAATTGAGTGTATAGAGCACAAGTTAAAAGCTGCAGATGACAAAACTTGGGAAGTATTGTGAACTATGTGGAGGATCATGATAAACTTCAAAATAGACAAGCTGGTGGAATGGGGAAGTGATAGATGCAATGCAGAGAAGTGTGAAATGATTCATTTTGGTAGGAAGATGATAATATAAAATAAAGGGTACAATGCTAAAGAGGAGCAGAGGGGACCTTGGTGTGTACGTGTATAAATCATTAAAGGTGGCAGGATAGGTTGACAGTGCAGTTTATAAAGTATATAGTATCCTGGGCTTTATCACAGGGGCAGATAACACAAACAAGGAAGTTATGATAAACCTGTATAAAGCATTGGTTCAGCCTTAACTGGAGGAGTATTGTGTCCAATTCTGGGCATCATATTTCAGGAAGAATGTGAAGGCATTAGAGACAGTGCAGAAAAGATTAATGAGAATGTTTCCAGGGAACTTACAGTTATGTTGATAGATTAGAGAAGCAAAGATTAAAGAGAATATTTGATAGAGGTATTCAAAATTAGATGGGGTCAGCACACTAGATTGGGAGATGGCTCCCATTGCTGAGAAATTGAAAATCAGAGGACACAGATTTAAAGGTAATTGTTGAAAGAAGCAATGGCAATGAGAAAAAAAACTTGCTTTGTTTACAGAGCAAATTTTTAGGCTCTGGAATGCACTGCCCGAGAATGAATTTGCTTCCACCACAGTCAAAACCTTAAAAATTAAGTTGGATAATTATCTGGAGCAAAAAAAATATTCAGGCTGTAGGGAAACATTCGGTGAGTGGGGCTAGGCGAGTTGCCCTTGGAGACCCAGCACAGATGATTTGATGGGCTAAATTCTACGCTGCTGTGATTTTTTAATTCATTCATGGCATGTGGATGTTGCTGGCTAGGTCAGCATTTATTTCCCCATCCCTAATTGCGCTTAAGGTAATGGAGAGCTGCCTTCTTGAACCACTGCAGTCCCTGTGGTGTAGGTACACCCACAGTGCTGTTAGGGAGGGAGTTCCAGGATTTTGACCCAGCGAGTGATGGAACAGTGATATATTTCCAAGTCAGGATGGGGTGTGACTTGGAGGGAACTTCCAGGTGGTGATGTTCCCATATGTCTGCTGACCTTCTAGGTGGTAGGGGTCATGGGTTTGAAAGGTGCTGTCGAAGGAGTCTTGAAGATGGTACACACTGTTGTTACAGTGAGTCAGTGGTGGAGGGAGTGAATGTTTAAAGGTGGTGGATGGGGTGCCAGTCAAGTGGGCTGCTTTGTCCTGGATGGTGTCAAGCTTCGAGTGTTGTTGGAGCTGCACTCATCCAGGCAAGTGGAGAGTATTCCATCACACTCATGTGAATTGTGCCTGTAGATGGTAGACAGACTTTGGGGAGTCAAGCGGTGAGTTACTCAGAATTACCAGTCTTTGACCTGCTCTTGCAGCCACAGTATTTATACAGCTGTTCCAGTTCACTTTCCAGTCAATGGTAATCCCCAGGATGCTGATAGCAGGGGATTCAGTAATGACATGCCACTAAACGTCAAGGGGAGATAGCTAAATTTTTCTGTTGGAGATGGTCATTGCCTGGCACTTGTGCATAAATGTTACTTGCTCCTTATTAGCCCAAGCCTCATCATTCAGATCTGCTGCATGGACTGCTTCCGTATCTGAGGAGTTGCAAATGGTATTGAGCATTTACAATGATTGCACATTCACAAAATAAGAGGTTGTAGTGGAAGAATTAATCCAGGCTGGTCTTTTGGTTCAAGCTGGTTTATTTTCAAGACAACTCTCACTGAGTCTCACATTCGTCTTCACCAAAGAGAATGAGGACGAAGGTATTGAACTCGGAGAGAGGCTGCGAGGTTCTTAAGCAAATTGATATAGGGAGTGACAAGGTATTGGAAGGTTTAAAAGTGGACAAATCTCCAGGCCCGGATGATTTGTGTCCCAGACTGCTGAGGGAGGAGATCGCAGGGGCTCTGACCCAAATTTTTAATTCCTCTCTTGCCACAGGGGAGGTGCCAGAGGACTGGAGAAGAGCTAATGTGGTTCCGCTATTTAAGAAGGGTTGTAGAGATAAGCCAGGGAACTACAGGCCAGTGAGTCTCAAGTCAGTGGTAGGGAAACTATTGGAGAAAATTCTGAAGGTGAGAATCCAACTCCGCTAGGAGAGGCAAGGTTTGATCAGGGATAGTCAGCATGGCTTTGTCAGAGGGAGGTCATGCCTAACAAATTTGATTGAATTTTTTGAGGAGGTGACCAGGTGTGTAGGTGAGAGTAGTGTAGTTGATGTAGTTTATATGGATTTCAGCAAAGCATTTGACAAGGTCCCACATGGGAGACTTAGACTTAAAAAGGCAAAATGCACATGGGATACAGGGTAATTTGATAAAGTGGATTCAAAATTGGCTTAGTTGTAGGAGGCAGAGGGTGATGACAGGAGGATGCTTTAGTGACTGGAAGCCAGTGTCCAGTGGCGTGCCACAGGGGTCTGTGCTTGGTCCCCTATTATATGTCATTTATATAAACGACATAGATGACTATGTAGGGGGTAGGGTTAGTAAGTTTGCGGATGACACAAAGATTGGCTAGGTGGTTAACAGTGAGGTTGAGTGTCTTGGGCTATAGGAAGATATAGACGGGATGGTCAAATGAGCAGATAAGTGGCAGATGGAATTTAACCCTGAAAAGTGTGAGGTGATACACTTTGGAAGGAGTAATTTGACAAGGAAGTATTCAATGAACCGAATGACACTAGGAAGTTCTGAGGAACAAAGGGACCTTGGCGTGTGTGTCCATAGATCTCTGAAGGCAGAGGGGCATGTTAGTGGGGTGGTGAAAAAGGTATTTGGGACACTTGCCTTTATCAATCAAGGCATAGATCACAAAAGTAGGGAGGTCATTTTGGAGTTGTATAGAACCTTGGTGAGGCCACAGCTGGAGTACTGTGTGCAGTTCTGGTCGCCACATTATAAGAAGGATGTGATTGCACTGGAGGGGTTCACCAGGATGTTGCCTGGGATGAAACATTTAAGTTATGAAGAGAGGTTGGATAGACTTGGGTTGTTTTCTTTGGAGCAGAGAAGACTGAGGGGTGACCTGATTGAGGTTTTCAAGATTGAGGGGCAAGGACAGGGAGCAGCTGTTCCCCTTAGTTGAAGGGTCAGCCACAAGGGGGCATAAGTTCAAGGTGAGGGGCAGGAGATTTAGGGGGGGATGTGAGGAAAAACTTTTTACCCAGAGGGTGGTGATGGTCTGGAATGCACTGCCTGGGAGGGTGGTGGAGGCGGGTTGCCTCACATCCTTTTAAAAAAATACCTGGATGAGCACTTGGCACATAATAACATTCAAGGCTATGGGCCAATTGCTGGTAAATAGGATTAGGTGGGTAGGTCAGGTGTTTCTCATATGTTGGTGCCTCTTCTGCACTGTGAGATTCTGTGAACTCCTCAGTGCCACTGATTTCCAAGCAGCTTCCACAGTGTTCCAGCTGTATCTTTTTTATTCTGTTTAGATGGGATAATCAATGCCCATCATCTGTTTAGCTAGCAATTGTCTTTAACAAGGTCAATCACCGGGCAATGTGATTATTTATACATTGAGGTGTCAGCTGTGGCTCAGTTCATAGCACCCTCGCCTTTGAATCAGAGGGTTGTGGGTTCATGTCCCAGTCCCGGAAACCAAGAACTGTGATTGTACTCAAAAGAGTTGCAATCTGTGACTGTTGGTAACTCGAAAGAGTTTCCCTTTTTAAATTGAAGCTTTGAAAAAAAATTAAAGAACATTCTTTCTGAAAGAGGTAGAAGGAAATAACGTCACATATTACCACATCTATAGATCCTGTACTTCCTTTACCAAAAAAAAATACACAAGCGCACACAATTATAAAACGCCAAAAGTTTTTTTTCCCCCTATTTCATCATTATAAAATAAGACACGCCTCTTCCAATACATTTAGTAGTTTCTTAGAGCCAGCATTTCTTTTCATACAACAGTCTGATAGTTGGTAACTTGTGTCAGCCCAGTTGTATCTTTGAGATCTCTATTCTAACATTTCTTTTATGCTGGCTAGGTCTATTCTTAGCCTTTTGTCAGTGACACTTATCATTGAATGAACATTATCCCAAAGAGACTGGTTTTCAACATAACATTCAATGGGCAAACCTTTCTCACATTGCCCCTTATTATATTTCTGTCAGTATATTGGATACGTAAACCCCCATATCTAATGCTTCTGAGGCCAGTGTTTCAGCAACTAAGGTGCTTTTCACTACCTTTATTTTCTTGACCCCTCAAGCCAGTAGGCAACATTTATCATTCTTCCCCACCAAGAATATGATGAACCCTGCTGTGCCAGAGAACCCATCTGGAAGATTGGCATGTGGAGCACCACTAAAAATGACCAACCTCATCATCTGGATCGTCCAAGGCTGGAAACTTAAGAGCGCATCTGAGCTTTTTTTTTGTTTTATTTACTCTCAGAACTTGCTCAACTGTAGCATGTTTCATCATGGGTCTCAGCTCCAATGCATCATAACTAGTGTCAGGCCAAGTCTGCGTGCACAACCAGTTCAACTGCCCAATCAAACTTCTCAACTGTTCCATTTCTTCCTTGGTGGCAGGATCCTCTTTGAGAGGGTCTAACCTGAGTTATTGGGATATGATTATGATTAACATTTTCTAGATAAGATTGTTGATTCAGCGTAACTCCTATCTTACTCTGTTTAATGTCTAAACCTATGTATTTAAAGGCCCCTGAAGCCTGACTTCTGACCTTGAATTCCTTCTTTATCTTCTCAATTATCCATTGTTCAAATTCTACAGAGCCTCCCTACAGGAAATCAAGCAACATGCATGATAAAGATTCCAGCTAGTTTCTCCTTATGGTACGAGTGGGGTCTGCCTTTAACTGAAGGAAACTCATTTTCAACAAGACAGACTACAGAAATATATCATACTCTTGATGCATCATTCAATCCATAAACACGCTTGTTCAATTTACATCTACATCCCTGGATTCTTTGGGCAGCTAATAAAGACTTCCCTTTGCAACGTCTCCCCCTGTAAAAATGGAGCCTTCGATTTGCACCCCCAGGAATAGGATGCCAAAGTGGCTAAAAAATCTTTAAGCTCACGTTCCCCGCAGTAGGCGACTCCACTGACATCCTGATCCCCTAGTCTCTTTTAAAGCCTCGGGCTACTAATCTCACTTTGGCCTTATGTGCCGCCTGGCAGTACCTTTTCTGTACAGTTCCATCTGTGAGATAAAACTGGCTGTCCTCATGTATTTCAGAATATCCCCCAAATTCCTTCAAATTCTCTCCATTTGGCTTCCTTTATCAGCTTACTTTCCAATTTATTGGCAGCTACTAGAATCTCAATCATAAGGACTTCTACTTCAACTGAGATCACTAGCTTGCTCTCTAGTCCGTTAAGCTATGGACTCTACTCATTCCTCTACCTTTCTGGACTGCTACTATATGATCTGTTCTCCCATGCGAACAGAACCCTGCTTGCAAGTTCGTGGTTTTTTCCTAGGGTCATGGCCATTGTCAGAACTCATACTGCGCTTTCTGGGTTTTCAGGTCTTTATCTCGGTTTGCCAATCCATGGGTCTTGTCACCTGTCCTTCATCCTGCACATTTAGCCAATGTTTATTTACCAGTGGCCTTTCCTGTTCTCCCTATGATGGTGGCATCCCTCCACACACTGCCACCTTCTGGCATGTATGTTACCTTTGTTCCTACTTTGGGTAGTTGCCCTTTTGGATGAATAGCGTTATCCTGTACCTCTGTTACTTTGTTCACGGTCAGTCAACCCTGTACCTGCCATCGTCTGCTCCTCATAACTACCGTGTGTGTATGTGAAGTGCATGGTGCCTCCACACATTCTATGTCCTGTTCAGAACCTGTAAAGTTATAGTCAGTGCCAATTAACCAAGAAGAATGTACCCTAACAATTTGATTGCTGTATTGCACAATGACTCATTTCCCATCACTCCCTATTACCTTGCCAAGTCCTTTCCACTCTTTCTGGCTTTCCCTTTAATAATATACCATGTCTCCTTGTCTAAATTGTATTCCTGATGTTTTATGCGTTGCCGTAGGGCTCGCCGAATTTTCTCCAAAACCTCAGCTTTAACGAAAGTTTTTCTGCCCACATGCAAAGTGTTCAGATAAGCACAAAAAGTGGAGCTAATGCTGGTCCCTTCTAGAGCAGGGGGAGCAGCATCTGACAACACCGAAGGTAACTTCAGATTTCTTCTGTACACCAACGGATACAGACTGTACCCCCCAATTATTTGCAGAGAGTTCTTTGTGTGCACCACCTATGCTAGCACCATTTGCAATTTACAATCTGGTTGATCAGCCAATATTTTGTTTATTTAACAGGTAGTCTATTATCACATGGTTTCTTTCACAAAGACCATTAATAAACAGGCTCTCAGCTGCAGGGTGAATAACTATGATGTTTAAATTTTTGCACAAATCTTAATTCCTCATTTGCAAATTCACCACCATTACCTGTGAGGAACTTCGTTGGCGTTCCTAAGCCTGTTCCTATCCATTTCATACCCTTATCGACAATGGTCCTTTTGTCTTTACTATGTATCAGTGGATAGGCTAAATCTGGTTGCCATATCTATAAAGTATGGGTAAAAAAAAAAAGATCCCCAACCTTGTCCCAAACTTTCAAGTCCATTATCACTGCATCGTTAAACTCCCTGGCTAGGCTAGTGCCAGGTGAGTTGATTGAAGTACATAAGATCCTGAGAGGTCTTGACAAGGTGGACGGGGAAAGGATATTTCCTCTTGTGGGCAAATCCAGAGCTAGGGGGCACTGTTTTAAAATTAGGGGCCGCCCATTTAGGACAGAGATGAGGAGAATTTTTTCTCTGCGACTTTGGAACTCTCTGCCTAAGAAGGCGGTGGAGGCGGGGCCATTGAATATTTTTAATGCAGAGGTAGATAGATTCTTGTTAGGCAAGGGAATCAAAGGTCATCAGGGGTAAATGAGAATGTGGACTTTGAAACACAAGATCATCAGCCACAATCTTATTGAATGGTGGAGCAGGCTAGAGGGGCTGAATGGTCTACTCCTGTCTCTATTTCTAATGTTCTTATGTTCTAAGGGTGGTCAGTCCCACCTCAACTCCTAAATTCAGCTTTTCTATCTATGTTTGGACTAAGGCTGTAATGAGGTCAGACGTTGAGTGGCCCTGGTGGAATCCAAATTGAGCATCTTTAAGGTTATTGTTGAGTAACTGGTGCTTGATAGGACTGTCAAAGACACATTCCATCACTTTTCTGATGATCGAGAGTAGTCTGATGGGCTGGCAATTGGCTGGGTTGGATTTGTCCTGCTTTTTGTGAACATGACATACCTGGGCAATTTTCCACATTGTTGGGTAGATACCAGTGTGGTAGCTGTACTGGAACAGCTTGGCTAGGGGCACGGCAAGTTCTGGAGCACCTGTGCCACAGGCGGGAACTTTAAAGGCATGACATGGGATCAAGCCACAGTAAAATGGAACCTACTCTGCGGTTAATTGTTCACTGCCATTCATGACAGAATATAGCAGGACTTCAGAGCTTTGATCTTATACGTTGGTTGTGGGATCACTTAGCTCTGTCTACTGCATGCTATTTCCTTGGCTTGGTGGCAATGGTAGAGTGAGGAATATGCCTCAAAATTAGCCATGAAAATAAAGCTGAGAACCTTGGAATGCTACATTACACCAATTTTGAATACGGAAGCGAATGTTGGACGATCAGTGAAGCAATGCAGAGAAGAATTGAGACTGCAGCATTGTGGCTTTTGAGGTGAATAATGAAGATATCTTGGACAAGTCACTCTACCAATAAAGAGGTGCTAGTAAAATCTGAGACCAAAAGAACTCTGTTGACCAAGATCAGGAAGAGACAGTTGGAATTTCTTGGGCACGTAATAAGAAATCATGATTTAGACAGAGCTAAGTGATCCCACGACCAACGGATCAGATCTAAGTTCTGCAGTCCTGCCACATCCAGTTGTGAATGGTGTTGGACAATGAAACAATTCACTGGGGGGAATGTTCCACAAATATCCCCATCCTCAATGATGGAGGAGCTCAGTGTGTCAGTGTAAAATATAAGGCTGAAGCATTTGCAACAATCTTCAGTCAGAAGTGCCGAGTGGATAATCCATCTTGGCCTCCTCCGGAGGTCCCCAGCATCACAGATGCCAGTCTTCAGCCAATTTGATTGACTCCACGTGATATCAAGAAACGGCTGAAGGCATTGGATACTACAAAGTCTATGGGCCCTGGCAATATTCCAGCAGTAGTACTGAAGACTTGTGCTCCAGAACTTACCGCACCCCTAGCCAAGCCATCCCAGTGGAGCTACAACACTGGCATCTACCCGGCTATGTGGAAAATTGCCCGGGTAAGTCCTGTACACGAAAAGAAGGACAAATCCAACCTGGTAAATTACCGCCCCATCAGTCTACTCTCCATCATCAGTAAAGTAATGGAAGGGGTCATCAACAGTGCTATTAAGTGGCACTTGCTTGGCAATAACCTGCTCACTGACGCCCAGTTTGGGTTCCACCAGGGCCACTCGGCTCCTGATCTCATTACAGCCTTTGTTCAAACATGGACAAAAGAGCTCAACTCCTGAGGTAGGTGAGAGTGACTGCTCTTGACATCAAGGCCGCATTTGACTGAGTGTGGCAGCAAGGAGCAGTAGCAAAACTGGAGCCAATGGGAATCAGGGGGAAAACTCTCCGCTGGTTGGAGTCATACCTAGCACAAAGGAAGATGGTTGTGGTTGTTGGAGGTTAGTCATCTCAGCTCCAGGACATCATTGCAGGAGTTCCTCAGGGTAGTGTCCTCGGCCCAACCATCTTCAGCTTCAATGACCTTCCTTCCATCATGAGGTCAGAAGTGGGGATGTTCGCTGATGATTGCACAATGTTCAGTACCATTTGCGACTCCTCAGATACTGAAGTAGTCAATGTCCAAATGCAGCAAGACCTGGACAATACCCAGGCTTGGGCTGACAAGTGGCAAGTAACATTCCTGCCACAGAAGTGCCAGGCAATGACCATCTCCAACAAGAGAGAACCCAACCATCGCCCCTTGATGTTCAATGGCATTACCATCATTGAATCCCCCACTATCAACATCCTGGGGGTTACCATTGACCAGAAACTGAACTGGACTAGCCATATAAATACCGTGGCTACAAGAGCAGCTCAGGGACTAGGAATCATGCAATGGGTAACTAACCTCCTGACTGCCCAAAGCTTGTCCACCACCTACAAGGCGCAAGTCAGGAGTGTGATGGAATGCTCCCCACTTGCTTGGATGAGTGCAGCTCCCACAACACAAGAAGCTGAACACCATCCAGGACAAAGCACTCCGCTTGATTGGCACCTCGTTCACAAACATTCAGTCCCTCCACCACCAACGCACAGTAGCAGCAGTGTGTACCATCTACAAGATGCACTGCAGGAACTCACCAAGGCTCCTTCGACAGCACATCTCAAACCCACGAGCACTATCATCTAGAAGGACAAGGGCAGCAGATAGATGGGAATACCACCACCTGGAAGTTCCCCTCCAAGTCATTCACCATCCTGACTTGGAAATCTATCGCCGTTCCTTCATTGTCACTGGGTCAAAATCCTGGGGCTCCCTTCCACAGCACTGTGGGTGTACCCGCACTACATGGACTGCAGCGGTTTAAGAAAGAAGTTCACCACCATCTTCTCAAGGGCAACTAGGGATGGGCAATAAATGCTGGCCTAGCCAGCGAAGCCCACATCCCATGAATGAATAAAAAAGTCTGATGCTGATTGGAAAGATCAGTGGTAAAACAGATCGAGGTAGACAAAGAACAATATTTCTAAAGAGCCTCACAAACTGGATGGTCATTCATAAGATTACAAATAGGAGCAGTTGCAGACAATCTGCCCCTCAAGCCTGCTCCATTATTCAGTAAGATTATGAATGATCTAATTGTGGCCTTAACTCCACTTTGCTGTCTGCCCTCCATAACCTTCAACTCCCTTGTTGATTAAAAATCTGTCTAACTCAGCTTTGAATATATTCAATGACCTATTGCTCCATTGCTCTCTTAGCAAAAGGATTCAAAAGGCTTAACAACCCTCTGAAAGAAGAAATTCCTTCTTATCTACATCTTATTTTTAAATTGTTCCCCCTAGACCTCCCATGAGAGAAAACATCCTCTTCAGCATCTACCCTGTCAAGCCCCCTCAGAATCTTATAAGTTTCAATAAGATCACCTCTCATTCTTCTAAATTCCAGTGAGCATGGGCCCAACCTGCTCAACCTTTCCTCATAAGACAACCCCTTCATCCCAGGAATCAGACGAGTGAACCTTTTCTAAACTGCTTCCAATACAAGTATATTCCTTAAGTAGGGAGACTAAAACTGTACACAGTACACCAGGTGTGACCTAGATGCCCTGTACAGTTGTAGCAAGATTTCTCTACTTTTATATTCCATTCCCGTTGCAAAAAAGACCAACATTCCATCTGACTTCCTATTGCTGTGCTTGCACACTAACTTTTTTAGATTTGTGTACAAGGAAACCCAGATCTCTCTGTACCACAACATTCTGCAGTCTCTCTCCATTTAAATAATATTCTGCATCTTGATTCTTCCTGCTAAAGCGGACAACCTCGCACTTTCTACATTATACTTTATCTTCTGAATTTTTGCCCGCTCACTTAACCTAGCTATATCCCTTTGCAGATACCTATATTCCCACTACAATTTACTCTCCTACCTATCTTTGTACCCTCAGCAAATATGGCTACAATATAGTGGATCCCTTCATCCAAATCTTGATTATTGGGAGTGTCGGTGGTATAGTAGTATTGTCACGAGATTAGTATTCAAGAGACCTAGGGTAATGTTCTGGGGACCTGGGTTCAAATACTGCCATGGCAGATGGTGAAATTTGAATTCAATAATATCTGGAATTAAAAGTCTGATGATGACAGGAACGAATAAATAAAAAAAGTAGTTGAGGCCCCATTACAAAGCGAATTTTTCATAAGATGTGCTCATCTTGAAATGTTCAATATTAGTGACTCTGCAGTTGACCTGACCTGGGCGGCAGAACTTTCATTTCCTGCACTCTGAAGTGTGCTGGCCTCTCGCCAATTCACAAAAACATCCACAGTGCTGGAGGGTCGATGGATTGCCTACTGAACAGGTAGAATGAGAAAAGTAATTTACTTCAAAATTATGGGTTTCAACATCGTATTTCTGATGCAATAATACCTGAATAGATTAATTCATTCTGTAAGTGTCTGCAGTACCGGGAATGCCTGTGGAGGGTGCTCCGAGCTAACTAGTCAAACTTGGAAAAATCCGCAGCACCAAAAGATCAGAAAAAATAGGGCCTGTGGCAAAGGGTCAAAAAGTACAGAGCCAGTCAATCTCTTCAATACATGGAGCCCATAAATCCTTATTTTTCATAAATACTTGGCATTTATATAGATGTTCCTGGCCCTGACCTGCACCTTGTTTGCTACCCTGACCATGAGCCACGTGCCACCGGCCCCATGCCCCCCACACCCTGATCGCTCCCCCCCCCACACCCTGATCACCGCCCCCCACCCTGATCACCCCCCCCTGCACCCTGACCACCCCCCACACCCTGATCACCCCCCCCCCACCCTGATCACCCCCCCCTGCACCCTGACCACCCCCCACACCCTGATCACCCCCCCCACCCTGATCACCCCCCGCGCACCCTGACCACCACCCCCCCACACCCTGACCACCCCCCCCCACACCCTGATCACCCCCCCCCACACCCTGATCACCCCCCCCCAACACCCTGATCACCCCCCCCCACACCCTGATCACCCTCCCCCCACCCCCCCCGCACCCTGATCACCCCCCGCGCACCCTGATCACCCCCCCCCACACCCTGATCACCCTCCCCCCACCCCCCCCGCACCCTGATCACCCCCCGCGCACACTGATCACCCCCCCCCACACCCTGATCACCCCCCCCAACACCCTGACCACCCCCTGATCACCCCCCGCACCCTGATCACCCCCCACACACCCTGATCACCCCCCCGCACCCTGACCACCCCCCACACACCCTGATTGCCCCCCCCCCCCCCCCCCCACACCTTGATCGCCCTCATACCTTGCCCACTCTAACCTGCTCTCCCTAGGGTCCTCTAGGTGAATGACAGCCCGTTTCCTGCTGAATGAGCTGGCCCACCCCTCACCAGCATCATTGAAACCGAAGCTGAGAAAAGCCACTTTGAATTCTACTGTCCAGGGTGTTGTGTTGACTTGCCTGGATCTGTTTAACTCTATTTTTTTTAACTGCTGCCTTAAGTGGGGTGTAACTGGAAGCCAGATTAATTAGGGGTTTTAGGAGTTATTATAGTAGTAATTTGTAGACCTATGTATGCGCTTGAAATCTTTCCTTTTGTTAATAAATGTTTAATATGGTTTTCTAAAAAATCTCAAAAATTTAGGTGGACTTGTTACTTCTGATTTCAGGGCACACATCTCAAAATAAATACCAATTGTAAAACCGCTGTTTTAGTGTGATCATGTTTCCCTCGTGGATTTGATGATTCTGGCACACATCACCTGCCGCATCATAACACCGCCATTTCTGTATTGCCCCCTCCTTCCTCCCACCTTCTTTCCCACATGCTGCCTTTTCCTTAATCCTCACTCTTCCACTCTTCAGCCGCTAACCTGCTTCTACCCTTCTCTTCCCCTCCTCCATTTTCCCAGTATTATCTCCCAAGCTCTCCCTTGGGCCTACTTCCATCACAATCTGTCCCCCTACCCTTGATGAAAACTATCCATGTGCATTGCCATGGAAGGGCCTCTGTCTCATTATAAACTCTCTACCTTCCCCTTACACAGAAATATTTGTTACTTTATATTTCCCTAAGTGATTCAAGTAAGCTGTTAGTAAGATCCATCCATTGTGCAATTTGTCCCTTTCGAAACCCAGGACTGAAATTCATAAACTCCAGGTGAGAAATGTCTAGTGCATGACCTTAGCAAACTCTCACTGTGCTTTGTATGCCCCTATTCCAGCAGTGATCCAACATGCTACCTTTTTAATTGATTTGCTGCACTGCCTGAAGACAATAAGAGGTCTTTTCATAATGGTGGAAGTTGCGTTCCCAGTGTTAACGAGACAGTGAGGCTCCCAAACCCTCTTTGTGGTCGTTATGGTCCCGTTAAAGCCAGATGAATGGTAGCAAAAATCAAGCGCTGGAAGTTTGGGAATTGGAGTAGAACTATCAAACCTATAACCTGAAATGTTAGCTCTGTTTCTCTCTCTACAGATGCTGCCAGACCTGCTGAGTTTTTCCAGCATTTCCTGTTTTTATTTCAGATTTCCAACAGCTGCAGTATTTTGCTTTTATCCTATAATTGCTTGGTTTAACCTCATGTCCTGTTTTGGAACCCAATCCGAATGAGGCAGATGACAAAGTCGACAGCTTCCTGATCTCAGTTTCGAATGCTATCGTCTACTGTATTTTGGCTCTTAACGACCATGTCCTTTTCTGAGGTTACTGGGCTCCTGAAGCAACTTTCACTCATTGTGCCTCTATTTCATGCAGAAGTGTGAAGTTATCCACTTTGTTAGGAAAAACAGAAT
The DNA here is from genome assembly GCF_964194155.1 of Cetorhinus maximus. Classification (NCBI taxonomy): domain Eukaryota; kingdom Metazoa; phylum Chordata; class Chondrichthyes; order Lamniformes; family Cetorhinidae; genus Cetorhinus; species Cetorhinus maximus. The sequence goes on along the minus strand of NC_135893.1, from coordinate 43,259,919 downwards.
GGCAGAGTATTGTTTAAATGGTGATAGATTGGGAAATATTTATGTACAAAGGGACCTGGGTGTCCTTGTACACTGATCACTGAAAACAAGCATGCAGATGCAGCAAGCAGATAGGAAGGCAAATGGTATCTTGGCCTTCATTACGAGAGGACGAGTACAGGAACAAGGATGTCTTACTGCAGCTGTACTGGGCCTTGGTGAGACTATACCTGGAGTATAGTGTGCAGTTTTGGTCTCCTTACCTAAGAAAGGATATACTTGCCATAGAGGGAGTGCAGCGAAGGTTCACCAGACTGATTCCTGGGATGGCAGGATTATCGTATGAGGAGAGATTGGGCCAACTAGGCCTGTATTCACTGGAGTTTAGAAGAATGAGAGCAGATCTCACTGAAACACATAAAATTCTGACAGGGCTGGACAGACTGGATGCAGGGATGATGTTTCCTCTGGCTGGGGGTCTAGGACAAGGGGTCACAGTCTCAGGATACGGGATAGACCATTTAGGACTGAGACGAGGAGAAACTTCTTCACTCAGAGGGTGGTGAACCTGTGGAATTCCCTACCACAGAAGGCTGTGGAGGCCAAGTCACTGAATATATTTAAGGAGGAAATAGATAGATTTCTAGACTGTAAAGGCATCAAAGGCTATGCGGAGAGATGGGGAGTATAGCGCTGAGGTAGAGGATCAGCACATTCATATTGAATGGTGGAGGAGGTTCCAAGAGCCAAGTGACCTACTCCTGCTCCGATTTTCTATGTTTCTATTTCAATCCACACCATCCCTCATCTCCTCCACTTGTTCACACACACACTGTGTCTCCTAAATTCTTCTAATGTATTTAAGTTCTCTTATTATCCTTCCCATTCTTTCATGAGAATAAATAATTTCAACCATTGAGCCATCTCCTGCTCTCTAATCCAGCACTTTACACGATATTTGGTTTACCTTCCCGTCTATGTTTCTCCTTTTCCCTCTCTAAGACTGGGTACCTTTTTAGAATGCCCTTCACCGAATCACAGAGTCTTTACAGTGCAGAAGGAGGCCATTCAGCCCATCAAGTCTGCACTGGTTCTCTGAAAGAACATTCCACCTAATCCCATTCCCCGGCATATCCCCGTAACCTTGCGTATTGTTTATTTTCAGGTAGCAATCCAATTCCCTTTTGAATACCTTGACTGGACCTGCCTCCACCACCCTTTCAGGGAGTTTGTTCCAGACTCCAACCACCCTCTGGGTGACAAAATTTTTCTCACATCACATTTTCTCCTTTTGTGAATTACTTTAAATCTGTGCCCTCTAGTTCTTAATGCTCTCTCGAGTGGGAACAGTTTCCATTTACCCTGTCCATGCCCCTCAGGATCTTGAATACCTCTATCAAGTCTCCGCTCAGCCTTCTTTTTTCTAAAGAAAGCAGTCCCAACCTCTCCAATTTATCCTCATAGCTACAGTTCTTTACTCCTGGAATCATTCTTGTGAATCTCCTCTGTACTCTCGCCAATGCCTTCACATCCTTCCTCAAGTATGGTGCCCAGAACTGGACACAGTACTTCAGATGAGGCCTAACTAGTGTCTCAAACAAGTTCAACATAATCTCCTTACTCTTGTACTCAATGCCATTATTAATAAAGCCTAAGATACTATATGCTTTATTAACTGCTCTCTCAACATGCCACACATGTTCAATACCTCCACTATTTCTCCAGGCTCTACATGCAAGTCCCCTGTTTTGTCCCTCATCTTTCTTTTACCACCCTTTAATTAATTACATGGTTATAGAAGACCTTGGGAATTCCTTTTTATGTTAGATGCTAGCCTCTTTTTGTGCTCTCTCCTTGCTTTTCTTATTAGTTTCTTCACTTCCTCATTGGTCCTTCAATATTCAGCCTGATTCTCCATTTTATTTTCTCCCTGGCATCTGTCATATACGCACTTCTTTCTTTTCATCTTTACCTCTATCTCTCTCTGGATTTATTTATCCTACTTTTCCCCTTCAAGGGAATATACCTTGACATTGCCTGTGATACTTTTTCTTTGAAGGTGGTCCATTGTTCTGTCACTTTCTTTCCTGCCAACATTTGATTCCAACTCACTCGACTCGGATGCATTCTCATCCCATCGAAGTTGACTTTCCCTCAATTAATTATCCCTGGTCTGGATTGTTCTCTGTCCTTTTCCATGATTAACCTAAACCTTTGATACAATGGTCATTGTCCCCTAAATGCTCTCCCACTGATATTTGATCCACTTGGGCCAACTCATTCCCCAGAACCAGGTTCAAAGGCGCATGTCCTCTTGTTTGATCAGAAACACACTGTTGCAGAAAATGATCTTGAAAACATTCCAGGAACTCTTGCCGCTCTTGTCCCTTTGAACTATTCCTATCCCAGTCTATATAGGGAGAAGTGATTCATTATTACTCTATAATTCTTGCACCTCTTTGTATGTCTTTGTAGATTTATTTCTCTACATCCCTTCCACGGTCTGTATACTACGCCGATCAATGTTATTGCACGTTTTTTATTCCTTACCTCTAGCCAGAGAGATTCTGTCCTTGACCCCTCTGGACCATCCTCTCTCTCCAGAACTGTAATGCCATTTTTAATCAATATTGCCACTGCCACTACCCACCTCCCACACTTCTTCCTTTCCCGTCTCTCCTAAACACCTTGTACCCAGGAATATTTAACGCCCATTCCTGCCCTTCTGTGAGCCAGGTCTCTGTTACAGCGATGATATCATAATTCTATTAATCAACCTGTGCCTGTAGTTCACCAATCTTATTAACCACACTCCGTATTCACACACATGTCCATTCATCCTGATTTAGGTTTTTTTCTTACTTTCCCCCTTATTGTGACCCCATCTAATGACTTACTGTTGCCTACTCTAATTCTATCAAACTCTCCAACTATTCTATCTACCTTGATGCAACTCTCTGATATATCCTCGGTATCAGTTGCTACTTCTCTACTTCCCACTGCCAGTTTCCATCCTCTCCACTCTGAATTTCCCCACAGGTTCCCACCCCCTTCCAATCTAGTTTAAACCCACCCCTACTGCACTATCAAACCTCCCCGTGAGGACACTAGTCCCAGTCCTGTTGAGGTGTAACTCGTCCTTCTTGTACAGGTCCCACCTGTCCCAGAACTGATCCCAATGCCTCAGAAATCTGAAGCCCTCCCTCCTACACCATTTCTCCAGCCATGTGTTGAACTGCTTAATCTTCCTATTCTTATGCACGTGACACTGAGAGTAATCCTGAGATTACTGATCTTGAGGTCCTACTTTTAATTCTCTTCCTGACTCCCTGAAATCTGTTTTTCCTTTCTGCTTTTCCTACCTATGTCATCAGTCCCGATGTGGACCACGACCTCTGGCTACTTGCCCTCCTCCAAAAGAATGTCCTGTCCCACTCTGTGACATCCTTGTCCCTGGCACCAGGGAGGCAACACACCATCCTAGTGTCACGTCTACAGCCACAGAAACATCCGTCTGCTTCCCTAACTATGGAATCCGCCACTACCAAAGCAGTTCCATTCTTCTTCCTCCCCTTCTGTGCAGCTGAGCCACCTGTGGTGCCATGGACTTGGGTCTTGCTACAATCCTCTGAGGAATCATCTCGCTCACCAGTATCCAAAATGGAAAATAGGTTAGAAAGCAAAATAGCCTCAGGGGATTCCTGCACTATCTGTCAGATTCTCTTAGATACTCTGGCAGTCACCCATCCCCTCTCTGCCTGTGTACTTCTTAGCTGTGGTGTGACTACCTCTCTAAACATGCTGTCCACAGTGCGGATGCACCACAGTGACTCCCGCCGCCCGCTCAAGCTCCACAGCTCAAGTTTCTGCAGCTGGTGACACCTCCTGCAGGTGTAGTCATTGAGGGCACTTTGTACCTGCGTGACTTCCCACATCCCGCAGGATGCACATTCCACATGGCCGAGCTGCACTGACATACCTCAAACTTTAAGTGCAGCGTTTACTACAGTATTTATTTACTAATTTATTTTAAATATTTTCTTAATTAATTTAGAATAATTCCTATATATACAATTTACTGTGCTCATTAAATGCCAGTACCACTACAAATGCAACTAAAAGTTATCCCTTTCTTAATTACACAAGTATGTGTTTTAAGATTCACACAGATTTCACACTCCCGACTGTCTCTCCACTCGCGCTGTTTTCAATCTCCTGACTGTCTCTCCACTCGCGCTGTTTTCAATCTCCTAATTGTCTCTCCTCTCGCGCTGTTTTTACACTCTCAACTGCCTCTCCTCTCGGACTCTTTTCACACTCCCGACTGTCTCTCCACATGCTCCGTTTTCGATATCCTGACTGCCTCTCCTCTCACGCTGTTTTCACACTCCTGACTGTCTCTCCTCTCGCACTGTTTTCAATCTCCTGATTGCCTCTCATCTCGCGCTGTTTTCAATCTCCTGACTCTTTCCCTGCAGTATCCTCCAGTTTTTGATGGACATTATCTGGGGAGCTCGTTCTATCCTAATCCTGCCTGCCAACTGCTTGCTGACTCGAGCTGGCCTGTCTTGTGTTCCAAGATGTCATCTGAGTTGCCACAATTTCTAACTTGCAGCACAAAAATATCTGACAGAAAAAAATCCAACTCACAGAAACATCTTTGGAGAAGTGGTTTCACTCTGTTCTGGCAACACACATATTGAAGCTTCTGTGCTATAAAACAAAAACTGTCATGGTCTATATTACGGCTGGGATTTTCCAGTCCCACCCGTGGTGGGAATCGTCGGAAGTGGGATGGAAAATTTGATGGACCAGCAAAGGTGCGTTGACTTCAGGCAGGTTTTAGACAGTGTCTCAGGATCGAGGATGATTTGCCTCCACCCCAGTTCACTGGGTTCTGAGATAGCAGATGAGTCCAATGTGCTATCTGCAGACTTTACCAAATGCAGGGCAGATGGTGCTTGAAGGGTTGGGTAGATGAGTTGTTTGTACTCCTTTGAATGGCTCAACTTCACCTCTGCATGTTTCCAATGAAGTCTCTCAATGTGTTCAGTGCCTTTGAGAATAAACCTTCTCCATTTTGTCACAACCAGAGACTCCCATGAGTCTTACAAGTTGCATCTTACAAGTTTCCAGAGTAACCTCTCTAACTAGACTTCCCAATTCTTTTTACACTTTTGAGAATTTAACTGCAAACAATCATTTCTCAGCAGTCCAGTGAAGTGGGTAACTGCAAGAATGATATTGCTTTTTTTAAATGTCCCATTTCCCAGGGAAAAGAACATGGTAATTTGCAGCTTCAAATTGTTCCCTTAATGTTTCTGAAAATTAAGTTTGAATTTACAAATCCTACAATAATGTCCATGTTATCTCCAGTGACAGATAATTGTAGTTTTGTACCAGTGACTGAAGTTAAATATCAAATTGTCAATCCCTTATGCTCATTTTGTGTCTGCCCAGCTGTGCATATTGCTGTTAATTGCATGTTGTGCCAGATTTCATAGTTTAAATGCATGGACAGAAACCATTTGTCCCTCTCCTCATCCACCAACCAATGCTATTAACTAGATAAAGATATGAGCTGTCAATTCCTTGATCACAGCCACACCTGGAAATGTCCCTTCACCTCAGCAAGCATGCATTGTCCCACTCGAGAGATGACCTCAAATAGCCCAGCCAGCTGGTCTAAATGAAACAAATGCATCAGACAGCATTCAGCTCAACTGCTGCATCAGCAGATTGAGAGGTTTCCAAAGCGGCAGTGTCACTCTTGTTACTGCTCATTGAAGCTACAACTGCAGCAATATCGATAGCTAGGTACCTATAGTGCTGGTGATAACTCCCCCTATTGGTGATATTGTGTAGTACACGCTGGTGCCAACAAGCATTGAGGTCCTAAGGTCAGATTTTCAGGACCAGGGAGGAAGTTAAAAAGTAGGACCTCCAGGTTAGTAATCACTGGATTACTCCCGGTGCCACACACTAGCCAAAGCAGAAATAAGAAGTTTGGGAGGGTCAGTTCGTGGCTTTAAACATGGTGCAAGAGGGAGGGCTTCAGATTCTTGGGACATTGCGGCCAATTCTGGGGCAAAGGGCACCAATTCAAAAGAGATGGTTTGAACCTCAACAGGACTGGGACCAACATTTTCGGGGGGAGGTTCACTAGTGTGTTTTGGGAGGATTTAATCTAAATTTTCTGGGGGAAGGACATTAGCATATAGAAGTAGAAAAGAGGAATAAAGGTGCATGAAGTTAGAATACTCAGCTGTGCTGGAGAGGGGAGTCTTCCATACAATAGGAGTGGCTGATGAGGGAATATTCAGTTATTGGATGGGTTCAGAGTAAAGGAGAAAGTAATCAAGTCTAAATCAGGGTCACTGTGTATGTATGTGAATGTGCAGAGCATGGTAAATAAGATTGGCGAGTTACAGGTACAGATTGTCATGTGGAAATATGAGGCTGTGGCGATAACAGAGACCTGGCTCAAAGAAGGGTAGGACTGAATACTAAATATTCCTGGATACAAACTATTCAGGAAAGGTAGGAAAGGAAGGAAAAGGAGAAGAGGTGGCGGTATTGGTTAAGAAGAGCATTGCAGTGCTGGAGGGAAAGGATGTCCCAGAGGATTCAAGGATGAAACCTACTGGGCTAGGGCTAAGGAACAAACATTGCTCAGTGTAGTCTATAGGCCACTGACTAGAGGAAAGATGTAGAGGAAGAAAATGGAAGGAAATTACAGAGAGGAGCAAAGACTATAACATGGTTATAATGGGGGACTTTAATTATCCAAATATAGACTGAGATAGTAGTAGTGTAAAGGGCAGAGAGGGGCAGGAGTTACTGGAGTGTGTTCATGAAAAAGAATACACCAGTATGTTTCCAGTCCAACAAAAAAGACGGCATTGCTAGACATCGTTCTGGGAATGAGGTGGCCAAGTCGATCAAGGTCAATAGGAGACCATTTAGGGGATAGCAATCATTGTGTCGTAAGGTTTAGGCTGGCTATGGAAAAGGACAAAGAACAATCCAGAGTAAGAATAATTAACTGGAGGAAAGTCAACTTCAATGGAATCAAAGGTTGTCAGGCAAAATGGTATCCGAACACTGTGTAGCCTTTAGAAAGGAGATAGTTCATGCACAGTCAAGGTACATTCCCAAGAAGTAGGTAAGCAGGGCAAACAAATCTAGAGCTTCTTAGGTGATGAAAGAGATAGAGGTTAAGATGAAGCAGTAAAAGTGTGCTTATGACAGATGCCAGGTGGATAATATAACCAAGAACCAGGCTGAATTTTGAAGGCTCAGAGGGGAAGTTAAGAAGCAAACAAGAGAAGCAAAGGGAGAGTATGAAAAGATGCAGGCAGCTAATATAAAAGTCTTCTATAGGCATGTAAATAGTAAAAAGAGTGGTAAAAGGGAGAGTGGAGCTGATTAGGGACCTAAAGGGGATTTACGCATGGAGGCAGGGGGCATGGCTGAGGTATTAAATTAATACTTTGCATTTTTGTCTTTACCAATGAACAAGATGCTACCCAGGCCATGGTGAAACAGTGGGTAGTTCAGATAATTGAAGGGTTCAAGATTGTTAAGGAGGAGGTATTGGATAGGCAATCTGAATTTAAAGTTGATAAGGCATAGGAGCCAGATGAGATCCAAGGATACTGAGGGAAGTGAGAGTGCAAATTGCGGAGGCACTAGCCATAATTTTTCAGTCTTCCTTAGCCTCAGGGTTAGTGCCAGAGAACTGGAAAATTGCAAATGTTACACCCTTGTTCAAAAAAAGGTGTAAAGGTAAGCTTGGCAATTACAGGCCAGTTAATTGAACCTTGGTGGTGGGGAAGCTCTAGTAATGATGATTCTGGACAAAATTAATAATCACATGGGCAAATGTGGATTAATTAAGGAAAGCCAGTATATAAACATGCTCCAGGAGGCTACTTAGTCAAACAAAACAAACATTATTTACACGAGAGCTTCCGTGGCTGCTTGTATCCAGCCAGCCCCTCATCCAGCCATTCTATCCTTAGAAACCCCTCCCTAGGGTTTATTCCCCCACGCTAGCCACACATCGGTTGAACAAATCATGTGACCCCTACTCAATTGAACTGATCTTAAAGTGATAATCACAGCCAGCACAGATGTATTATGGGTAAATTGTGTTTAACAAACTTGCTTGAGTTTTTTGATGAGATAACAAAGAACGTTGATGAGGGCAATGCTGTAGATGTGGTGTACACGGACTTCCAAAAGTGCTACACCACAGACTTGTGAGCAGAGTTATAGCTCAAGGAATAAAAGGGACAGTAGCAATATGGATATGAAATTGGCTGAGTGATAGGATACAGAGTAGTGGTTAATGGATGATTTTCAGACTGAAGGAAGGTTTATAGTGGAGTTCCCCAGGGGACATGTTTGGATGCCTGCTCTACCTGATATAGATTAATGACTCAGACCTTGGTGTACAGGACACAATTTCATAATTTTCAGATGACTATACCATCTACAAGGCACAAGTCAAGACTATGAGGAAACACTCTCCACTTGCCTGGATGAGTAAAGATCCAACGCTCAAAAAGCTCGACACCATCCAGGACAAAGCAGTCCGCTTGATTGGCACTTCATCCACCACCTTCAACATTCAGTCCCTCCATCAACGACACACAGTGGCAGCAGTGTGTGCCATATACAAGATGCACTGGAGAAACTCACCAAGGATCCTTCAACAGCACTTCCAAACCCATGGCCTCAACCATCTTGAAGGACAAGATACATTATTTCAGCACATCAATGGTCTGCTCTGCCACGTATTTTGTGGCAGCCTGACTTTTATTCAATGCATACTGTACATGTGTGTGTGAGTTGCACCCTGACGTCATCAGCCACGCGATCAGTGGATAGCCCTTTGGTTTGCCATGCTGGCTCAAATCAAGCTAACTCAGCAGACTGTTGCAGAATGAAATCATCATGACTGCTGCCAGGATATCAGGCACTGACCTGCATGATTCTCTGCCCATGGTCACTCAGCAGCTGGACACTGAAGGAGTGGGATCCCTTTTGGTTCGAGTATAGAGCCAGCATGCAGTACCTGCAATGTGCATGCAGTCTATTGCACCCTGCACCATGGGGAAGCCTTCAATTCTAGTGAAACCACTCTGCCTACCTCTCTCCCGGAAGAGAGAATGAAATGTAGTTAACTCTCATTGAGTAGAGCCCCCTCAATGACCTCTGTCACCCAGAATGGATGGTGAACTGCAAGATGATACAAGTTTCTCTTGTTCCAGCCTGAAAGGAGTGAGATGCATAAACTTTCATCCCCACGGTCAACTTCCCAGCTACTGGAACGATGCTGAACTCTTCTTCCGCCACCTTCGTCTCCGTGCTCACTTCTTTGGGCAGGAGTCCTCTCCCCGTTCAATGGGTCCTTTTACCCGCCTCCAATATTCTCTCTCCACCTGGACCCCTCCCTCTGGATTCTTACCTTCTCTTGATCTTTTCATTGAGAACTGTCGGCATGACATCAGTCATCTCAATTTCTCTGCTCCTCTCACCCACTCTAACCTGTCTCTTTCTGAACTTGCTGCACTCCGTTCTCTCAGGTCCAACCCTGACATTGTCATCAAACCTGCTGACAAGGGTGCTGTTGTTGTTGTCTGTCGCACTGACCTCTACCTCGCAGAGGCTGAGCGTCTACTCGCAGACACTTCCTCCTACCTCCCCCTGGACCATGACCCCACCACTGAACATCAAGCCATTGTTTCCAGGACTGCTACTGACCTCATCTCCTCTAGAGATCTTCCTCCCACAGCTTCCAACCTCATAATCTCCCAACCTCAGACGGCCCGCTTCTACCTCCTACCCAAAATCCACAAACAGGACTGTACCGGCAGACCGATCGTGTCAACCTGTTCCTGCCCCACGGAACTCATTTCTTGCTATCTTGACTCCATTATCTCTCCCCTTGTCCAGTCCCTTCCCACCTACATCCATGATTCCTCTGCCACCCTACATCATGTCAACAATTTCCAGTTCCCTGGCCCCAACCGCCTCCTCTTCACCATGGACGTCCAATCCCTCTACACCTCCATCCCCCAAGGGGATGGTCTGATGGCTCTCCGCTTCTTCCTCGAACGGAGGCCCGAACAAACCCCATCCACCACTACTCTCCTCCGTCTGGCTGAACTTGTTCTCAGGCTGAAAAATTTCTCCTTAAACTCCTCTCACTTCCTCCAAATAAAAGGTGCGGCTATGGGTACCCGCATGGGCCCCATTTATGCCTACCTCTTTATGGGGTATGTGGAACATTCCTTGTTCCAATCCTATTCCGGCCCCCTCCCACAACTCTTTCTCTGGTACATCGATGATTGCTTCAGTGCTGCTTCATGCTCTCATCTGGACGTGGAAAAATTTATTAATTTTGCTTACAATTTCCACCTCTCCATCATTTTCACATGGTCCATCTCTGACACTTCCCTTCCCTTCCTTGACCTCTCTGTCTCAATTTCTAGTGATAGACTGTCCACCAATGTTCATTACAAGCCTACCAACTCCCACAGCTACCTCGACTACAGCTCCTAACACCCCGATTCCTGTAAGGACTCCATCCCATTCTCTCAGTTCTTTCGCCTCCGTCGCATCTGTTCTGATGATGCCACTTTCAAAAACAGTTCCTCTGACATGTCCTCCTTCTTCCTTAACCGAGGTTTTCCACCCAAGGTGGTTGACAGAGCCCTCAACCGTGTCCGGCGCATCTCCCGTGCATCCGCCCTCACGCCTTCTCCTCCCTCCCAGAAACATGATAGGGTCCCCCTTGTCCTCACTTATCACCCCACCAGCCTCCGCATTCAAAGGATCATCCTCCACCATTTCCCCCAACTCCACCACCAAACACAGCTTCCCTTCACCCCCCCGGCGGCATTCCGCAGGGATCGTTCCCTCCGGGACACCCTGGTCCACTCCTCCATCACCCCCTACACCTCAACCCCCTCCCACGGCACCTTCCCATGCAACCGCAGAAGGTGCAACACCTGCCCCTTTACTTACCCTCTACCCACTGTCCAAGGGCCCAAACACTACTTTCAAGTGAAGCAGCATTTCACTTGCACTTCCCTCAATTTAGTGTACTGCATTCGCTGCTCCCAATGTGGTTTCCTCTACCTTGGAGAGACCAAACGCAGACCGGGTGACCACTTTGCGGAACACCTTCGGTCTATCCACAAGCATGACCCAGACCTCCCTGTCTCTTGCCATTTCAACACTCCACCCTGCTCTCATGCCCACATGTCCATCCTTGGCATGCTGTATTGTTCCAGTGAAGCTCAACGCAAACTGGAGGAACAGCACCTCATCTTCCGACTAGGCACTTTACAGCCTTCTGGACTGAATATTGAGTTCAACAATTTTAGATCATGAGCTCTCTCCTCCATCCCCACCCACTTTCCGATCCCCTTTTTCCAATAATTTATATAGATTTTTCTTTTCCCACCTATTTCTGTTATTTTTAAATGTATTTCCATCCATTGTTTTATCTCTACCCTTTAGCCTATTTCAATCCCTTCCCCCCACCCCACCCCCACTAGGGCTATCTGTACCTTGCTCGTCCTGCTTTCTACCCTTAATGTCACCTATTAGCACATTTCTTAGATAATATCACCACCTTCAACATCTCTTTGTTGTTTTGTCTATGACATCTTTTGGCTATCTCCATCTATCACTGGCCCTCTATCCAGCTCTACCTGTCCCACCCCCCCACACCCTTAAACCAGCTTATATTTCACCTCTTTTCTATTTTTCCTTAGTTCTGTTGAAGAGTCATACGGACTCGAAACATTAACTGTGTTCCTCTCTGCAGATGCTGTCAGACCCGCTGAGGTTTTCCAGGTATTTTTATTTTTGTACTGGAAATCATGTCCCTGCCCTGCTCTGAGCTTGCAGTTACACCTGCCGCAGGTGGCAGATTTCAGTTAGAATGTCCTTACACAGGTATCACACACATTGTTCTTCGTGGGGGTTCAGCTTAGGGATATTAGTTTCCTTAGTGGATATGATTCCAGCTGAGAGCCTTCTCCCCCTCCTCCTCTTACAGCAGCTTGTTCTGCTCTGTGTAGCCTCTGTTCATTCTCCCAGTTATACTCCAATCCATGGGGAATGTCCACCAGTGCACTCATGTCTGGGAGCAACTGATTAACGCTAAAGTCTTGAAGTCAGCGAAAAGTCCCTCAGCACCTGCCATAATAAAACCCTGTCAACCTTTTCCAACTTGAAACAGAAAAAAGTACCAAACATTCACAGAATCATAGCAACCATCTGAAGAAATCAAGCAGCATCTAAGGTGTAAGAAGCACTAGAGGAGGTACAGAGGAGATTTGTGAGGATGGTGCCAGGACTGGAAAATTGCAGCTATGAGGAAAGATTGGATAGGCTGGGGTTGTTCTCCTTGGAACAGAGGAAGCTGAGAGGAGATTTGATTGAGATGTATAAAATTGTGGGGGGCCTGGATAGAGTGGATGGAAAGGGCCTATTTACTTTAGCAGAGAGATGAGTTACTAGGGGGCATTAATTTAAAGTGATTGGTAGAAAGATTAGAGGGGAGATGAGGAAAAACCTTTTTGACCCAGAGGGTTTTGGGGGCCTGGAACTCACTGACCGAAATTTGTGGCAAAGGCAGAAACCCTCATCTTATTTAAAAAGTGTCTGGATATACACCTGAAGTCCGTAACCTGCAGGGCTACGGATCAAATGCTGGAAAGAGGGAATAAGCTGGGTGGCTCGTTTATTCAGTCAGTGTAGACACGATGGACCAAATTACCTCTTTCTGTGCCGTAAACTTTCTACGATTCTAAGTTGATGATTTTTTTTATAGCGCTGGCAGCGAAGCTAGGTCTGGGAGGCGGGGAGGAACTGAACACTGGCTGCTCAGTGCGTGTTCAGCTTGGTGTGTTAAATAAGGGCGTTGACATGGAGTCATAGAATTCATTATGGCCCATCGAGTCCCTGCCAGCTCTTGGTAGGGCAATCCAGTTGGTCCCATTCCCTTGCTTTATCCCCGTAACTCTGAAAATGTATTTCCCTCAAGTCCCCATCCAATTTCCTTTTGAAATCATTGACTGTCTCCACTTCCACCATCCTCAGGGGCAGCCAGTTCCAGATCATTACTACTCAACGTGTAAAGAACTTCTTCATTCACAGTTCCCCGCATCCCTTGCCCAAAACCTTAAATCTGTATAATTAATTCATGTATCGTATGCTAATGGGAAAAACTTATCTTTGTCTACCTTATCCAAACCTGCCATAATCTTGTATTCTCTATCAAATCTCCCCTGAATATCCTTTGCTCCAAGGAGAACAACTCTAGCTTCTCCAACCTAATCTTGTAGATAAAATACTTCATTCCTGAAACCATCTGATAAATCTCCTCTGCACCCTCTCAAGGGCCCTCACATCCTTCCTAAAGTGTGTCGGGAGTTGCTAATGGGAATGAACACTGTACAATCATTATACCATCAGCATCCCTACTTCTGACGTTACGATGGAGGGAAGGTCGTTGATGAAACAACTGAAGATGATTGAGCCTAGGACACTGCCTTGAGGAACTCCTGCAGTGATGTCCTGGGACTGAGATGACTGACCTCCAACAACCACAATCATCTTCCTTTGTGTTAGGTATGACCCCAACCAGTGGAGAGTTCCCCCCCACCGAACCCTGATTCCCATTGAGCCCAGTTTTGCTGGGGCTTGTTGATGCCACACTCAGTCAAACACTGCCTTAATGTCAAGGCCAGTCATTCTCGCCTCACCTCTGGAATTCAGCTCTTTGTCTATGTTTGCGCCAATGCTGTAATGAGGTCATGGGTTGAGTAGCCCTGTCGGAATGATGTGTCCAATGCCAGGAGGTCATCTTGTGATTGGTTACTTCTCACTGCCGGGACAGTACGGGGCGGGGTGGGTGAATATGATTTTTTTTTCTTAAAACCCAATTTGCTGTTTCTGCAACCAGCAGTTTGGGAACCGCTGGTTTAGAGGGAATGTTGGTGGGGACCTCAGGAGGAGGCCGAGATGGATTATGCACTCAGCAGTTCTGGCTGAAGGTGCTGACAAATGCTTAGGCCTTGTCTTTTGCACTGAAGTGCTGGACTCCCCCATCATTGAGGATGGGGATATTTGTGGGGTATCCTTCTCCAGTGAGTTGTTTAATCATCCATCATTATTCATGACTGGATGTGGCAGAACTACAGAGCTTAGATCTGATTTATTGATTGTGGGATCACTTAGCTCTATTGCATGCTGCTTCCGCTGTTTGGCACACAAGTAATCCTGTGCTGTAGCTTCACCAGGTTGACACCTCATTTTTCGGTATGCCTGGTGCTGCTCCTGGAATGCCCTCCTTCACTCTTCCACTCTTATTGAACCAGGGTTTATCCCCTGACTTAGTGGCAATGGCAATGTGAGCGATATGCCAGGCCATCAGGTTACAGATTGTGTTTGGGTACAACTCTGTTGCTGCTGATGGCACAACGCCTCATGGATGCCCAGTCTTAAGTCTCTAGATCTGTTCTGAATCTATTCTATTTAGCATGGTGGTGATATGCGACAGGTAGATTGGTAAGGGCAAAGTCAAGTGGGTTTTTTCCTCTTGTTGGTTCCATCACAACCTGCCACAAGCCCAGTCTAGCAGCTGTGTCCTTTAGGACTCGGCCAGTTCGGTCAGTGGTGCTGCTACTGAGCCACTTGGTGATGGACATTAAAGTCCCCCACTCAGAGTTCTGTGCCCTTGCCACTCTCAGTGCTTCTTCCAATTGTGTTCAACATAGAAGAGTACTGATTCATCAACTGCTGTGGGGGGGTGGGGGGTGTTGGTGTTGGGTGGTACTCAGCAGGAGGTTTCCCTGCCCATGATGAGCTGATGCCAGAAGACTTCATGGGGTCCAGAGTCTATTTTGAGGGCTCTCAGGGCAACTCCTTCCCACCACTGGTGGGTCTGTCCTGCCCGTGGAACTAGACAAACCCAGGAATGGTGATGGTGGAGTCTGGATTAATGTAAATCACGGATGTTCTAGAGACCTGAATTGAAAGGCTAGCAGGGTTTCAACACATTCTATTCTGATTCTCAACAGGAACTACTCCTTAGTTAAGATTGGTTCTGTAAAACTATTTGCCCCAGCGATGCAGGTTTTCTGACAGGTTTTTGGGCCTGGTAACAGGCATTTCAACAGATGGGCCTCTGGAGATGAGAGCCCGAGCATCGTGAAAGCTGAACGCTTGATGACAGTTCAGGCCCAGAGGCACAGTGGCAGCTGGTGGAAGGGATTGGTATTACTGGTACTGGGGCCCCCAGCAACATTCATCAACATTAAAAATGTCAAATCAGACTCTAACCACAGCTGTAACTGCATTTTAGCAATGTTCAACAAGGCCTGAACATCGCATCACATGAAACCATGTAAATAAAAAATGTTATTGATGGAATTATGTTAATAAATCTGTGGAACACTGGTAAAGTGACTATGTAGACTTCTAGGTGCTTTATATAGGGCTGCATGACCAGTGAATTTTGGATTACAGGAATAATTTGCTTTACACACCAGCAACACTTCAGAAAATGATTAATATCAGCCCAATCTTTCATAACAAACTAATCGAGCAAAATGCTTTTGCCCAGATGAAATCCTGCAGAGTCTAGACACTCCTTTGAACTTTGGAAAGGTGCAGCACAGATTCAATGGGATATGTGACCAGGATGATGTGTTGGCCATGAGATTTGAGAAGTTGTTTTCTCCCCACTGGAGCTGTATAAGTTAGAGAGAAAACCTGATCCAGTCTCCAGGTTTCCATGGTTTCCACTGGTCAGTAGGACTGTATTGACGATGATCACAAAAAAGAATTAAAGAGGTCAGAAAACAATTCTTTCAACAGAGAATACCCTGCAGCAATTTTATGTTGAAGTGAAGTCTATAGATTTGAAAGGCAACTGCCTAGTCATTTGGGAAAAAAAAGGAATGTTAAAGGAATGTACAAACAGACTGGGAGATTATTTTTTATTCGTTCGTGGGGGAAAGGACAGCAGGTTTCCTTCCCTGAAAGATATTATTGAACCAGACAGGCTTTTAAGACAATCCGGTAACTTCACATTCACCATTACTAACACTAACTTTTTAAGTTTGACTCCACCACACATCTTTAGCCTGTTATGGACTGTCTGCCAGAATTAAGGGAAGAATGCCAGAAAGCCTAAGCAATTTCAACCTTTAACTTGAAGGTAATATGTTCAGTACAGTGAGGTAACGCAGAAAATACAGACACATACACTCCAATGTTACCAGAGTTTCTTTCCGATTGCTCCATTCCATGTTGCTTCTCAATGGGAAAAGGAACTTCTTTATTCAAATACTTTCAGTAACACATGCAATTCAATAAATAACGTGTTAAATCCTGCTGCAGTCTAGTGCAACACACTCAGCTGATGGCACAAAGTAGTGAATATGCATTGCAATGTACTCTTTGAGGTGGACAAAGAGCATGATTTGTTTTGTCGTAAATCTGTTCTACATATTGAGACATCATGTGACACCAGGGGTTATGTTGCAACAAAGCTCTAATGTTCATGAAGATGATGCTCTTTTGTCCACTTCTCCTCAATCTTACTACAGATTTACAACATGAGCAGACACACAATGCTGGGGGTACAGGGAGCCCCAAAAATTGGCACGAGTATTGCAAAGCATGGTAAACCCAGAGCTGTTCCTTCCACGAGAGGCACCATGAAAACAAAAAACGTGAGAGGTTAGCATGAGTTCAAGTTAGTCGGCAATACTTCAATTAGTGGGGGGAAGTTTAAAAAATCATAAAGGAACGAGACAGCAGAGGTGCAGGGTAGTGAAGAGGTGAACGATAATCAAGGTGTGACAGGCAGGGGCAGAAAATATAAGCGGAAGAGTGCAGCAGAAAGCAGAACCTGAATGACTAATAATGGTAAAAAGTCAAAGCTTAAGGCTCTTTATCTGAATGCACGCAGCAGTTGCAACAAGATAGATGAGTTGACGGCACAAATGGAAATAAATGATTGCTACTACAGAGACATGGTTGCAGGGTGACCAAGACTAGGAACTCAATATTCAAGGGTATTCGATGTTCCAGAAAAATAGACAAAAAGGAAGTGGAGGTGTGCTTTGTTAATAAAGGAAGATATCAGTGTGGTGGTGAGTAGTGATGTAGGTGAAATAGATCATAATGTGGAATCAGTTTGGGTGGAAATAAGGAATAGCAAGTCACGGGTGGGAGTTGTCTATAGGCCCCTGAAAAGTTGCCTCACTTTAGGACAAAGTATAAATCAGGAAATAATGGAGGCATGTAAGGAGGGTGCTACAATTGTCCTGGGTGATTTTAATCTGCATATTGGCTGGGCAAATCAGACTGGCAGGGTAACATAGAAGACAAATTTGTAGAATGCATCAGGGATTTTTTCTTTGAGCAATGTGTTGCAGAACCTACCCGGGAACAGGCTATTTTAGATCTAGTAATATGTAACGAGGTAGAATTAACAAGAGATATCGTAGTTAAGGATGGTAGAATTTCAAATTCAGTTTGAGGGCGAGCAACTCGGATCTCAAAGCAGTGTCCTCAACTTAAATAAGAGCAATTACAGAGGTATGAAGAGAGAGTTGTCTAAAGCAGGCTGGAAAAATAGACAAAGGGGAAGGTCAGTGGATGAGCAGTGGCAGACATTCATGGCACTCAGCAAAGATTTATCCCGGTCAAAAAGAAGGACTCGATGAGAAGGATGAACCACCCATAGTTAACAAAGGTGGCAAGGAGACTATACAATCAAAAACTAAGGCGTACAAAGTGGCAAAAACTAGTGGTAGGTCAGAGGATTGGGATTTTTTTTAGGAACCAGCAGCGGATGGCTAAAAAGCTAATAAAGAGGGAGAAATTTGATTATGAAAGTAAATTGGCAAGAAATATAAAAACAAACAGCAAGAGCTTCTACAGGTATATAGAAAGAAAGAGGTTGGCTAAAGTGAGCATATGACCCTTGGAGGAGGCGACTGGAGAATTGATAACAGGGAACAGGGAAATGACAGATAATTTAAACTAATATTTTACATCTGTCTTCACAGTGGAAGACATTATAACATCTCAAAGATATCAGATAAGCAAGGAGCTAACAGGAGGAAAGATCTCTATCCCAGAGAGTTGTGGAGGCTAGATCACTGAAAGTATTTAAAGAGCGGGTAGATAGAATTTTGAAATATCGGGGAGTTGAGGGCTATGAGGAGCTGGCGCGAAAGAAGAGTTGAGGCCTGGGGCAGATAACAACGATCTTATTGAATGATGGGGCAGGTTTGAGGGGCCGAATGGCCTACTCCTGCTCCTATTTCTTATGTTCTTATGTTCTAAAGCCAACCTGCACTTCCTACAGGAGAGGTGCATTTTGACTGGAGCAGGTGCTGGAAATCATTTTTCAGTGAGTTTAACTTATGAAAAACAGGAATGGCACAACATGGCAGAGAGCAGGCTCTAGGGTTCTCTGACACAGCACTTGGGAGGCCTTGGTGCAGAAGGAGACAGGGTCTCTATGAACAGGGGACTAGCACTTCCTTCAGACATACACTGTGAAGGCAGTGAGAGCAGGCCAATGCCAGCAGTATAGCCCTGTGGACCTTGAGGCAGTGCCACAAGAAATTCAATGGCCTTAGAGAAGGGTCAATTCATCTTCAAATTCCACATCCAATCAACTGCACCAGTTGCCTCACCAACTATTTATGCGCCAGACCCTTATCACTCACCTACTGACAATCTCCATCAATCATGACTCGTACCTTAGGTCCCCTTTACCTCACCCTCAGACAATTTTTTTTATTTGATCATGGGATGTGGGCAAAGCCAGCATTTGTTTCCATGTCTAATTGTCCTTAAGGTGATGGTGAATCACCTTCATGAACCGCTGCAGTCCATGTGGTGTAGATATACCCACAGTGCTGTTAGGGAGTTCCAGGGTTTTGACCCAGCGACAGTAAAGTAATGGTGATATAGTTCCAAGTCAGGATGGTGAGTGGCTTGGAGGGGAACTTCCAGGTGGTGATGTCCCCATTTATCAGCTGACCTTGTCCTTCTATGTGGGAGAAATCACGGGTTTGGAAGGTGCTGTCGAAAGAGCTTGGTGAGCTGCTGCAGTGCATCTTGTAGATGGTACATATTGTGGCCAATGTGCGTTGATGATTAAGGTGGAGGATGGGGTGCCAATCAAGTGGGCTGTTTTGTCCTGGATGGCGTCAAGCTTCTTGAGTATTGTTGGAGCTGCACTCATCCAGTCAAGTGGAGATTATTCCTTCACACTTGTGCTTTACCACTTACCACTGGTGCCAACCTCACACCCACAACCAATAGTTTGCACATACAGCCAGCCATTTAACTATGACAGGTACAACACACAAACAGATTTACACAACACATTTTCCTCTCTCTTGCAGCACAAGATGGCACATAAGCAGAGGCAGCAGTACAGGGACAGGCATGGTTGCAGATCCTTATCCACACGAAGGAGACAGTGTACACCATCACTGGAATGGCTGTCATTGAGACAGTCACCAATGGTGGGCCTGAAACCATTCAAGTTGGCAGAATGCTCAGACCCACTTCTGCTTCTTCCATCCCACTGCCCCCTTATCCCACAATCTCTTTGGATTTATAAAATGCAAATGGTGTAAGCATGCACCTCCTGCTTTCCCCAGCTCTACTCCCTGCAACACTGTTCCTGTGCTTTTTTCCTTTCAGATAGCCCAAAACAGTAACATGACCAGGCAGTACAGCAGGAGTAAGAAGTGGAAGAGTAACACAAGAACATAAGAAATAGGAGCAGGACTAGACCATATGGCCTGTCATATCTGCTCCACCATTCAATACGACCCTGCTCATCTTGGGCTTACTCTTTCCTGCCCACTCTCCATTTCGATTTCCTGAGACAACAAAAATCTGTCTATCTCAGCCTTAAGTGTATTCAACGATGGAGCATCCACAACCCTCTGGGTTAGAGAATTCCAAAGATTCACAACCATTTGAGTGAAGAAATTTCTCCTGATCTCAAATGATCAGCCTCTCATCCTCAGCCTGTGCCCCCATATTTTAGATTCTCCAGACAGAGGAATCAGCCTCTCAGCATTGAACTTACAAAGCCCCTTCAGAATTGTGTAGGTTTCAATAAGATCGCATCTCATTCTTCTAAACTCCAGAGAATATAAGCCCAATTCACTCATCCTCTCATCTAAGGACAAACCCCTCATCCCTGGGCCCAATCTAGTAAACATTTGCTGTACCACCTCCGACACAAATCTATCCTTCCTTAAATGTGGAGACCAAAACTGGACACAGTATTCCAGGTGTGGCATCACCAAAACCCTGTACAACTGCAGCAAGACTTTGTTATTCTTGCATTCCAATCCCCTTACAATAAAGACCAACATGCCATTTGCCTTCCTAATTGCTTGCTGCACCTGCACGCTAACTTCCTGTGTTCCAAGAGAGCCAAGTCTCTTTGAACATCAACACTTACAAGTTTCACACCTTTTAAAAAGCATGGTGGTACAGAACTTGGCTATTGCTGAAATACCATGTCAAAGCTTTTCACCTTGCACTCATCAGGACAGAATTGCAAGAATACCAATTGTAAAGGGAACAACGACTGAAGCGGCATGAGAAGGGAGTGCTGATTGGTTAGCTAGTGGGCTCTGATTGGTTGAGGCGTTATAGTGAAGAATGCACTCGGGAATAGTTAACTGCCAAGTTTTTATTTACATTCAAACCAGGCAAGTTTGGTGGAAGTGGGCTCTGATTAGTCAAGGCATTGCCATGGGGAATGGCTGTCCCCCATGCTTTAGTTGAAAAAGGTGCAACGTGTGGGCATCTCCCTCTGTCTGCAAAGAACATGGCCCTGTGTGTAGCTTCTAGTGTGTAAGGGAGCCACACCCTAAGCCTGACTGATAATCTTAAACAGGTTGTCAGTTAAATTTTTAGCACAGTCAGGATTGTTTTGAAAGTGCTGTCCAATCACAGAATCACATCTAGTGTTGGACACTATGTTTTGAGTTTTGCAAACATGGGCTGGTTAAGTATGGTCAGTACTTTGCCTGTTGCGAACAGCTGAAGGGTGTGCTGTTTGATACAATCGCCCTGTGGTAGGAGCATACAGCCTACATACCTGGCATCACACCGGCACTGAAATTCAGAAAGCCACTGATTCTCAAAGGCAGAATCAATGTCTTCATTATGTGTAAGACCACTCTCTATATACTTCATCACCTTTAAATAGTAGAACAAAGAAAAAGAACAAAGAAAAGTACAGCACAGGAACAGGCCCTTCGGCCCTCCAAACCTGTGCCAATCATATTGCCTGTCAAACTAAAACATTTTGCACTTCCGGGGTTCGTACCCATCTATTCCCATCCTATTCATGTATTTGTCAAGCTGCCTCTTAAACACCACTATCGTACCTGCTTCCACCACCTCCTCTGGCAGCGAATTCCAGACACTCACTACCCTCTGCATAAAAAACTTGCCCCGCACATCTCCTCTAAAGTTTTCTCCTCTTTCCTTAAATCTATGTCCCCTAGTAATTGACTCTTCCACCCTGGGAAAAAGCTTCTGACTATCTACTCTGTCCATGCCACTCATAATTTTGTAAACTTCTATCAAGTCGCCCCTCAATCTCCGTCTTTCTACTGAGAACAATCCGAGTTCCTCCAACCTCTCCTCATAGCTAATAACCTCCAGACCAGGCAGCATCCTGGTAAACCTCCTCTGCACCCTCTCCAATGCCTCCATATCCTTCTGGTAATGTGGCGACCAGAATTGCACGCAATATGCCAAGCGTGGCCTAAACAAGGTTCTATACAACTGCAGCATGACTTCCCAGCTTTTATACTCAATACCCCTGCCGATGAAGGCAAGCATGCCATATGCCTTTCTGACTACCTTATCCACCTGCGTTGCCACTTTCAGTGACCTGTGGACCTGTACACCCAGATCCCTCTGCCCGTCGTTGCACTTAAGGTTTCTGGCATTTACTGTATAATTCCTCCCTGTATTAGACCTTCCAAAATGCATTACCTTGCACTTGTCCGGATTAAACTCCATCTGCCATTTCTCCGCCCAAGTCTCCAACCGATCTATATCCCGTTGTATCCTTTAACAATCCTCTTCACTATCTGCAACTCCTCCAACCTTAGTGTCGTCTGCAAACTTACTAATTAGCCCAGTTACATTTTCCTCCAAATCATTTACATATACCACAAACAGCAAAGGTCCCAGCACAGATCCCTGCGGAACACCACTAGTCACAGCTCTCCAGTCAGAAAAGCACCCTTCCACTGCTACCCTCTGTCTTCTATGGCCAGGCCAATTCTGTATCCATCTTGCCAGCTCACCTCTGATCCTGTGCGACTTTACCTTCTGTACCAGTCTGCCATGAGGGACCTTGTCAAAGGCCTGAATGAAATCCATGTAGATAACATCCACTGCACTTCCATCGTCGATCATCTTTGTCACTTCCTCGAAAAACTCGATCAAGTTAGTGAAACACGACCTCCCCTTCACAAAACCATGCTGCCTCTCATTAATACGCCCATTTGCTTCCAAATGGTACTAAATCCTGTCACAAAGAATCTTCTCCAATAATTTCCCTACCACTGACGTAAGGCTCACCGACCTGTAATTTCCTGGATTATCCCTGCTACCCTTCTTAAACAATGGAACAACATTGGCCATTCTCCAGTCCTCTGGGACCTCACCCATAGCCAGTGAGGATACAAAGATTTCTGTCAAAGCCCCAGCAATCTCCTCCCTTGCCTCCCTCAGTACTCTGGGGTAGATCCCATCTGGCCCTGGGAACTTATCCACCTTAATATTCTTCAAGATGCCTAACACCTCTTCTTTGATCTCAACATGATCCAAGCTATCTACACACTCTTCCCTAGACAAATCGACCACTAAGTCCTTCTCTTTGGTGAATAATGATGAGAAGTACTCATTTAGTATCTCTCCCATTTCTTCTGGCTCCACACACAGCTTGCCACCTCTGTCTCTGAGTGGGCCTACCCTTTCCCTGGCTACCCTCTTGCTTTTTACATATGTATAAAAGGCCTTGGGATTTTCCTTAATCCTGGTTGCCAATGACTTTTCATGACCCCTTTTAGCTCTCCTGACTCCTTGCTTAAGCTTCTTCTTCATAGCACAAACCTCCAAAACTGCCATTAACACAGCTCACCGAGCCCCCCCTCCCTTACACAGCTCACCGAGCACCCCCCTCCCTGACACAGCTCACCGAGCACCCCCCTCCCTGACACAGCTCACCGAGACCCCCCCGACACAGCTCACCGAGACCCCCCCGACACAGCTCACCGAGCCCCCCCCGACACAGCTCACCGAGCCCCCCCGACACAGCTCACCGAGCCCCCTCCCTGACACAGCTCACCGCACCCCCCCGATACAACTCACCGAGCCCCCTCCCTGACACAGCTCACCGAGCACCCCCCTCCCCGACACAGCTCACCGAGCTCCCCCGACACAGCTCACTGAGCCCCCCCGACACAGCTCACTGAGCCCCCCCGACACAGCTCACCGAGCTCCCCCCTCCCTGACACAGCTCACCGAGCCCCCCCTCCCGACACAGCTCACCGAGCCCCCCCTCCCGACACAGCTCACCGAGCCCCCCCTCCCTGACACAGCTCACCGAGCACCCCCCTCCCCGACACAGCTCACCGAGCCCCCCCGACACAGCTCACTGAGCCCCCCCGACACAGCTCACCGAGCTCCCCCCTCCCTGACACAGCTCACCGAGCCCCCCCTCCCGACACAGCTCACCGAGCCCCCCCTCCCGACACAGCTCACCGAGCCCCCCCTCCCGACACAGCTCACCGAGCCCCCCCTCCCCAACACAGTTCACCGAGCCCCCCCTCCCGACACAGCTCACCGAGCCCCCCCTCCCGACACAGCTCACCGAGCCCCCCCTCCCCAACACAGTTCACCGAGCCTCCCCTCCCTGACAGTTCACTGCTTGAGCTTCACCTTCATGGCAACCAGACCACATGGGCCTGTCTCCAAGTGGACGCGCTTAGTATATCCCCTTTTCCAGAACGTTCTGTTTCACCTCAAGTTAAAGGAGATATTTTAAGATATAACCATTTTGTAAAGTCCAGCCTTCATAACATCATCAAGGCTCACCAAGCCCTGCCACGGCTCACCAAGCCCTGCCACGGCTCACCAAGCCCTGCCACGGCTCACCAAGCCCTGCCACGGCTCACCAAGCCCTGCCACGGCTCACCAAGCCCTGCCACGGCTCACCAAGCCCTGCCACGGCTCACCAAGCCCTGCCACGGCTCACCAAGCCCTGCCACGGCTCACCAAGCCCTGCCACGGCTCACCAAGCCCTGCCACGGCTCACCAAGCCCTGCCACGGCTCACCAAGCCCTGCCACGGCTCACCAAGCCCTGCCACGGCTCACCAAGCCCTGCCACGGCTCACCAAGCCCTGCCACGGCTCACCAAGCCCTGCCACGGCTCACCAAGCCCTGCCACGGCTCACCAAGCCCTGCTTTATTTGCATGTTGAGTGAAACCTTTGCACCGGCCAAAGGCCTGTCAAAAAAGCTCCTACTCTGTAAATTTGTCACAGTAACGTACAGGCCAGGAGCTCTGATGTTACTATTTTATAAACATTCAGCATCTTAATTTACCTGAAAGCAGTTATGTGTTTAACCTTTATAGTTATGATGCATTCTAACTAGAATCTCAATGTCAGGATATACAAAATGAGAATTGTATCTTCAAATGTCCATTTTTAACAAATGTCCTATTTCAGTGGTTTTGGAATTGAAAGAAATTGTTTTTCATTTGCTTGCTGATTGTGAGGTACAAAACTGGCCTCAGAGTTGTTCTGAAGGTACAATAACGTGGAAGTTGTTTTGCATTTCACATTTAATTCACTGCGCTCACCATAAACAAAGTTTTCCAGGCGAATTTTTGGTAAATGCCTAATGTCATTGTGGTGCATGATTTTTCTGTGATGTTCTATCACCTCTCGATGATACATTTTACTACAAAAAGCAGCCTAAATTCCATCATTGCTGATCAAAAGGACTGTGCTCATCTAAGCTGCTAATAGAAGGTTTTTAATACAAAGCTGCTGGTCACATGAGTTTTTGGCGCAGCAACTCTCAATTTCAATTTGGCAACTCTTGTTTGTTGTCACTTGACGGCGAGATCCGTGATTGTATGATTCCAGCCAGTACCATTCAGCAAATAACATTTGCACCACACGAGTGCCAGGCAATAACCATCTCCAACAAGACAGATTCAAACCATCGCCCCTTGACATTCAACAGCATTACAATCACTGAATCCCCCACATTCATTGACCCGGGGTATACCACTGATCAGGAACTGAATTGGACTAGCCATATAAATACTGTGGCTACAAGAACAGGTCAGAGGCTGGGAATTCTGTGGTGAGTAACTCACCTCCTGACTCCCCAAAGCCTGTCCACCATCTACAAGGCAAAAGGCAGGAGTGTGATGGAATACTCTCTACTTGCGTGGATGAGTGCAGCTCCAACAACACTCACGAAGCTTGACACCCTACAGGACAAAGCAGCCCGCTTGATTGGCATCACACCTACCATCTTAACAATTCAATCCATTCACCACTGACACATAGTGGCAGCAGTGTGTAACATCTACAAAATGCACTGCAGGAATTCACCAAGGATCCTTTGGCATCAGCTTCCAAACCTGTGCTCTCTACCACCTAGAAGGACAAGGGCAGCAGGCACATGGAACCACCACCACCACCTGGAAGTTTCCCTCTGAACCACACATCATTCTGGCTTGGAACTGTATCACTGTTACATCGCCAAGAGGGAAAGGTACTAATATGGGAAATGATAAACAGACCATGCGGGAAGGCACAGAGTGTACAAATCTAACAGTAGATCAGCAGATAAGGCTAGACATTGCAACAATAATAGGAGTACAAAATTAAAGGCTCTGTATCTGAATGCACACAGCATTAAAAAAAAACAGATGAACTGATAGCACAAATAGAAATAAATAAATAAGATCTGATAGCCATTACATGACATGGCTACAGGATTACATAGGTTGGGCCCTGAATATTGAAGGGTATGTGACATTTAAGAAGGGCACATGACATTTAGGAAGGACAGGAAGTTAGGAAGAGGCGGAGAGGTGGCTCTGTTAATTAATGATGCTTGGAGCACATTAGAGAGGAATGACCTAAGTTCAGGAAACCAGGATGTAGAAGCGGTTTGGGTTGAGATGAGGAATAATAAAGGCAAGAAGTCATTTGTGGAAGTGGTGTAAAGGCCCTCTAATTGTAACTAAACAGTAGGACAGAGTATAAAGGAAGAGATAATGGGAGCTTGTCAGAAAGGTACAGTGGTAATTATGAGGGATTTTAATCTACATATTGAGTGTAAAAATCAGATGGACAAAGGTAGCATAGATGAGGAGTTAATAGAATGTTTTTGGGATTGTTTCTTAGAACAGCATGCTCTGGAGCCAACCAGACAGCAGGCTATACTAGGCCTGGTACTGAGCAATGAGATAGGATTAATTAATAACCTCAGTGAAGGCATTCCTAGATAGCAGGGAGCATAATATGATTGAATTTTACATTCAGTTTGAGGGAGAACAGAGTGGGTCCAAGGCTAGTATATAGGGGAGAATTTTCTCCCCATCGGGGGGTTGTGCAGGGGCGGGCATGGGCAGGCGCACAGCCGATCGGTGCCCCTGATCAGCTGGGCGCCGCCATTTTACTTGGGTGGGCCAATTAAGGCCCATCCAGCATGATGAGCACCCGGAAGCGCTGAGCGTTCCCTGTGCGGGCGAGGGGGCGTTGCCTGAGTTTGGGTCTGCACGTTTTTGAGCATGCGCATGAAAGAGCGCAGAAATCTCCCTGAGGCACCTCTGTGCCTCAGGGAGATTAATTTCACTTATAAAGCATTGAATAAAGGTAAAAAAAAAATAAGGGCATGTCCCCTCATGTGAAACTGTCACATGTCCATTGATTTTATTAAAAAACTTTTAAAACACTTTAAAAACGTTCATGAAACTTCATCCCGCCTGTGGACGAGGTTCCATGAAAAATGCGAAGGCCGCCTGGGCTCTTCGCCTGCCCGCCAACCTTAAGGTTGGACGGGCAGCATTGCTAACAAGTTTAATTGGTTTTTTAATGGCCTCAATAGGCCTTTGACAGTTCGGCAGGCGCACAGGGCTCTGGGCGTATGCCCGACATCACTGCGCGTCATTTCATGCCTCAGCGAGCAGGCCCCGCACCCGCTCGCTGAGCCGAAGATTCTGTCCACAGACTTAATTAAGGGCAATTATAAGGACGTGAAAGCAGAGCTAGCTAAAGTGAGGTCAAGGGATAGGTCAATAGATATGCAGCAGTAGACATTAAAGGGATATTTCAGAATACACAGAATAGATACATTCCAATGAGAAAGAAAAATTCCAAGGGAAGGACCCACATCTGTGGTTAACTAAAAAAGTTAAAGACTGTATCAAACTTAAAGAAAGAGCATATAATTGCACAAAGACAGGTTGTAGGTCAGAAGATTGGACAGTACATAAAGAACAGCAAAGAATGTCAAAAAGCTTATTAAGGAAGGAAAAATTAGAGGGTGAGAGAAATCTAGCTAGAAATATAAAGAAGGATAGCAAGAGTTTCTATAGATATTTAAATAAGAAACAAGTTAACAAAGTGAGCGTAGATCCTATAGAAACTGAGTCAAGGGGATTAATGGAAAATAAGGAGATGGCAGGTGAATTGAACAGGTATTTTGCATCGGTCTTCAATATCGAGGATACAAGTAACAGCCCAGAAATAGTTGTAAATCAGGGATTGGAAGGGAGGGAGGAACCCAGGAAAATTACAATCACCAGGTAAGCGCTATTGAGCAAACTGGGCTGACAAATCACCGGGTCCTGATGGACTTTATCCTAGGGTCTTGAAAAGAATTGGCTGATGTGTTAGTTTTCATTTTCCAAGATGCCTAGATTCGGGGAAGTTTCCATGGGATTTAAAAATAGCATTTGTAACGCCGTTGTTAAAAAAGGGGAGACAGAAAGCAGAAATCTACAGCTTAACATCTGACATACGGACTACGTTAGAAGCTTGTATTGAAGATTTATGGTAGGGCACTTCCAAAAGATCAAGGCAATCAGGCAGAGTCAATGTAGTTTTATGAAAGGGAAATCATGGTTAACCAATTTATTGGAGTTCTTTGAAGGAGTCACATGTACTATGGATAAAGGGGAACCAGTGGATGTACTATACTTAGATTTCCACAAGGCATTTGATAAGGTGCCACATCAAACGTTATTACAGAAAATAAAAGCTCATAGTGTAGGAAGTAACATATTGGCATGGATAGAAGATTGGCTGGCTAACGGGAAGCAGAGAGTTGGCATAAATGGGTCTGTTTCTGGTTGACAGAATGCAACAAGTGGTGTGCCACAGGGAGTAGTGCTGGGGCTTCAACTTTTTACATTTTAGTAAAAAATGTAAGGGAGTGAAGGGATTGAAGGAAGTGAAGAGAAGGGATTGCCAAATTTGCTGATGACACAAAGATAGGTAGGAAAGTAGGTTGTGAAGAGGATATAAGGAGACTACAAAGGGATGTAGATAGGTTAAATGAGTGGGCCGAGATCTGAAAAATGGAGTATAATGTGGATAAATGTGAAATTGTCTATTTTGGCAGGAAGATTAAAAAAATAAGCTTATTATCTAAATAGTGAGAGATTGCAGAGCTCAAAGATTCAGAGGGATCTGGGTGTCTTAGTGTATGAATCACAAAAGGTTGGTATGCAGGTACAGCAATTAGGAAAGCTCCTTAGAATGTTCTCATTTATTGTGAGGGGAATTGAATTACAAAAGTAGGGAGGTTATGCTTCAGTTATACAGAACACTGGTGGGGCCACATTTGGAGTATTGTGTGTAGTATAGGTCTCCTTATTTAAGAAAGGATATAAATGCAATAGAAGCATTGCAAAGAATATTTACTAGGCTAATACCAGAAATGGATGGGTTGTCTTATGAGGAAAGGTTGGACAGGTTAGGCTTGTATCCACTGGAGTTTTAGAAAAGTAAGAGGCGACTTGACTGAAACCTTTACATCCTGAGGGGTCTTGACAGGGTGGATGTGGAACCATGATCTTATGGACGGAGCAGGCTCGAGGGCCAAGTGGCCTACTCCTCCTCCTTATTCGTATGTTCGTATACTGTCGCTGGGTTAAAATCCTGGAACTGCCTTCCTAACTGCAGTGTGGGTGTACCTACATCACATGGACTGTGGGGGTTCAAGGCAGCAGCTCACCACCACCTTCTCAGGGGAAATTAGAGATGGGAACAAATGCTGGCCTAGTCAGCGATGCCCATATCCGTGAAAGAAAAACATGTATAACTCTTGATATTACTCTAGCCCCCCGCTGTCCCCCAAGGGGAGTAGGGATGAGTTTGGGTCAAACATCTGTTTCAAAGCCTCTCTTATTTACTCTTTGTTAAAGTCGTTGAAGAGTAAAATTGAGGAAGCGTGAAATGGGACAGGGACAGGGACGAAATCGGGTGTGTGTTGTTATGGACAACAGAAAAAAATAAATATTGTTTCATGTGTGTTCCAGAGTCCAGAATCAAAGTCCAATTAGGTATTCCTTCACAGAGGTTGGCAGTCTGAAAACCGATGCTGTCTAATTTACTTTTTCAGTGGTGACGACTTCACATAATGAGGTAGGCATGCAGGGATGAATCAGTCTTGTAGGTGATAGTGCAGAATTCCCAGTAGTAGCAGTGTAGATGGGGGCCAGGTGTCCAAATTGGGCAGAGCCCCTTTTTGTGAGGCTGCTTGTAGGATGGTAAACCGCAGGCCAAGCTTGCAGCTCCACTAGGCAATATTACTGGTTTCACAAACTAGAGGTCCATGTCACATGACTCCCATCTCTCCACGTTGTCTTTGACAAGGGATGTGCATTCCTCATCTGGGTCTCCGAGATGGTTAAATGTCCCAACCATTAAGAATTGAAAGGAAGGTTGTGGGGCCCTTTGTCCTAGCAGACAAGTAGACTTTGGTTGGCCAACCTGAGTTCTGAAATGCAGATGGACTTTTTATAGTTCTCTGAATTTGGTTTGTGCAGCCCACAGGGGGTCATGAGTGTCTCAATCACGAGGTGCAAGTTTCTTTGATAATGCCATGGTTGTTCTCTTTGTTCGAGGGTCATAGACAGACATAGATTCAGCCATGTTAAAAGGTCTCTGTCCATTTTTAAAACCTGGGCATTCCAGGAAAGTCTTGGACATTCTGGGTGGGTTGACTATTCTTGTCTCCAATGTTGCAAAAATTCTAGAATTTTTTCAGAGACTCCTGAGAAATTTAACAACATATGGAATGTCCAAAAGTAACTAGTCCCGAATCTGCTGGTGCTGGCACTTATCTAAACAGGCCTTAGTCAGGTCAGATGCAGGATAGGCAGAGAGGTTGGGATTGTGGTTACCCTGTCAATGTTCCATTGCCACTCTGGGATGGGCCCACACAGCTGCCAGTGTGTGTTTGGGTCCTTCCCTAATTTCCAACCTGCCACATTAGAAAGCAGAAATTTTATTTGACTTTGCCTGTGCAGCTCCTGGCTTCTGGCTGTGATAATTATGATGAAGAAGATGTGAGAATGTATCTCACATTCAGAGTTCATCCCTGCAGCCCAGTCTCAGGACAAACCTTTAACTGTTTTCAAAAAAGGATTGTTCTCCTTGGAGAGGGTTTAGAGGCAATTTAATAGAAATGTTCAAAATGGTGAGAGGGTTTTGATAGAGTAAATCAGGAAAAAGCTCTTCTAGCGGTAGAAGGATCGAGAACCAGAAAACACGGAGATAAGGTAATTGGCAACTGACCAGAGGAGAGGGGATCTGGAATGCACTGGCTGAAAGGACGATGGGTCTGGAATGCACTTGCTGGAAGAACGGTGGAAGTAGATTCAATATTAACTTTCAAGAGGGCATTGGATAATAACTTCAAGAAGTAAAGTTTGCTGGGCTATGGGGAACCAGCAGGTGGCATGCAACTAATTGAAAAGCTGTTTCAAAGAGCAAGCACAGGTACAATGGGCCATACAGTCTCCCCTTGTGCTGTATGATTCTGGTACTTGAGGATATATCAGCCCTCAGATTCCAAAGAGTTTGGTTACTGAGGGAAGGAGTTACTTTGTAAGGTGTGCATGTGACCATACTGAATGAGTAACTTTAATCTTTTAGTGTGTATGTTCTGTTAAATATCATTTATATAACATATATTCTTTGCAGCAAAAATAAAAGTTGAACCAGGGCCATTTTCAAACATCATCTCAAAACCAGATTCTAGCAGAGCATGTATAAAAGCTGCATGTATGAAATGACTGACAAGCACAAATCTTCAAGAGGTGTCACCTATAATCTCATGGTAATACACCGAGCTAGCTGATATACATTTAGCCACTTTACAGACACACAGCGCACCTTTGCCTGAGAATACATCTCTCATAAGTAACTTGCTCCTTCAGCTTACAGCATCTCCAATTACTCTGCTTGCGTGCTAAGATGGCACCTAATGTGAGGGAATAAATTCAAATCAGAAAACAATTCAGAAATAATTCAGACTTTGAGTATCAAATTGATGGTGTACTACAGAATCTCCTCCTGTGTCACAATGCTACACTGCTGGATTCACAGGGGTTTGCCCACTGGAGACGAAGCTTTGTTCTTCTCTGTTAGGTGAGGTGGGAGGGCTCAGTCCAATTTAAGTCCCTTGTTTCCCAAGGAACTCAGAGAAAGTGAGTCCACCCCAATATTTCCAATGAATCTGTGGGGGTCCCGGTCACAATCACAGGGAGTGTAATGTTGCATTACTGCATGCAGCCCCCAGACCCCTACCCATCACATGGGCAGCTGGCCAATTTCATGATCTGAGAGGATTTCTCACCCCTTAAACCTGCTCCTGATTCTCCTGTCTCCTCCCAGCACTAACCTCAGCCAGAGGGAGGGCCTGTGCAAGGATACCCTGAACTACAGGACATGCAGGTGATCTCAGGATGGCACAGGTGTAACTGGGCCCAGGTAGCAGAGCCTCAGGCAAATTAACCCTTATATCTCAGTTAATGCGCGGTGTCAGCAAACATCTTTTAAAAATGGACAAAATTATTTTGTATTCCAGAAACATCCAAAGTCTCCATATAACCACATCATTCCAAATCACACTGCAGGGCAGAAAGCATCAAGCAGCAACTTAGTCTGGAGCCTGTCATAATAGCAATATCATTTATTATCTATTTGCACAGATAGATGAGGCTGCATTCATCATCACAATCACCCACATCAGTCATGATTCCAAGAAAGGAATGTCTAGACTTAGCTCTGCCCTTCAGCTCTCCTTCACTAACATAATTGTAATAAACGATGCTGATACATTCCTCAGCGTAGATCAGGAATCAGGCTAGTTTGCCATTCTGAGATAATCACACTGCAAGATATGGCCATACACAAATTTACAGATATTTCTCTAATTATATTAGTACGAGGACACTACAAGGACATAATGCAGCCTGAAATCAACAATGTTGCAAATATTATTAACATGAAAATCAGGAGTGCATTTTAGACTGTAATCACATTGTGTAAAAAATATGCACAATTCATTGGGGCTTAACTAAAACAATGCAAGGCATTTTACTGTTTGTAAACATACTGAATGCCTTCAACATCTCAATCTATTAGAATCAATAATCAGTAATTAAATCCAGTCAACTCCAATCTGTCACCTCTGGGTAGATGATCAATCTCACAGCAACACTGGGTTTACATAGCTATTCTAACTCACCAGTGCATTCTCTGCGCCTGGCTCAGTAGAAAGAATGCTGGTGTAAAATCTTCCACTTCACACTGGCATTAAATGTGTATTAGAAATCAAGAGTAACACCTCAGCTGACTGGGGTGAAGTACAGTGAGCTTTCTCTTTTCCTCCCAGTACACACTCCACTTCACCCTGCTGTTAGGCTGAGCTCTGACACTGCATTCAGGCTACCTTTACTCTCTAACTGTAGCGTCAGTGGGGATATTACTGCTGTATTGTGAACTCAAAATTAAAGCATCAGGAATGATAGAGTGACAATTAATTTCTTCATGACAAGCAAATTGTTTGCGGCTTTCTGGTATCACCTAGTTTGCTTCTCCTTCAGGCCTCCACTGTTCATTATCGTCATTATCCATTAGCTGCTTCTGTTTTTAGCGCAACGCAGAGTATGTTCGAGAGACCCTCTAAGTACAAACATTAACAAAAACACAAATCCTTTCATTTCCATGGAATCTGAGGCACGTTCAAACACTTCTCTGCTTTGGATGCAGGTGTATATGGTAACCTTTAAAAAAGATCAATTAAAGATAATTGATATGGAGAGTACATATTAGCGACACAATTATTAACTATGCTTTTGATAGCTGTACATGATGATTCTTTACAAGTGAGCAAAATCTTATGGGTCCTATGCAGCGCTCTGCCTCTCTGTGGGTCTCAGAATTAAAGGAGAAAGTTAAGTGATGGAAATCAAATGTAAGCTAACAGTGGGTGGGTAATACATCTCTCGTATCCACATTCACAGGCCCACTGCAGATAAAGTCTGGAAGAAGAGGCAAAAGAGATTTGATTAAATATTGATTCAATATTACAAAATCTGCGTTCAATCCTGTTACAATTCTCAGAACATATATCTGGGTTTGCAGGAAAAATCTCCTCGCAATATATAAGGGAAATTATGTTATACCATATCGCTTGCTGAAAGAACTCTGAACAAGTCACCATGGTTTTTGTATCAGACATCAGCTCATGCTGTTGGTGCTGATGTATGTGCATGGACAGAGGATTGGCTATGATCAGTGAGTGAGCAAAAATTTGGCAGATGGAGTATTAAATAATTCAGCAGAAAGCTTTTCAGAGTTTAAAATAAAGAAGGTTATTTATTCTTACACACATAACCCAAAGTAACACAATGTAACATGCAGGCGCACCCACACATGCACACATAGACTGCCCAAGGCTGGATACAGATAATGATAGTGCACTTTTACAGATTACAGTTAATTCAGTCCCGATTTACAATCTCTGGTCTCCCATGTGGTTTCTTGAATAGATTTGATGATTTAAAGTTGAAATGAGGGACTTGTAAAGTGAGGGGTTCACAGCAGGTTGTGAGGTTTCTTGTGGTCAAATATCTAGGGAGTTGGGTCTCAGGTGAACATTGAAAATGGAACAGGTTAAATTCTTTGGCTGCTTGATGACCTGTAGCTAGTTTCCGAGTCTGGGTTCTCAGACTGGCTGATGACTGATGACTCTGATGAATCTTCTGGGTCTTGGGGGAATAAGGGCACAGTCTCTGAAACCAGCTTTGACCACATGACCGCAGGGTTAACATTTCTGAGGCCCACCCAGCCTAGTTTAGATAGGGGAGGCTATTGTGATACAATGGGAAGTTGATAGTGGCCACTGAGTTTCAATCTTCCCTTTTGTCCAGTATGAAACATGGAGGCAGGCAATCTGAAAACTCCATAGTCTTTAGGTGTTGGACAATCCTTAAACAATGAGATGTGTGAATTCCACAGGAAAGGATATCTCATAGCCATCTATGTCCATATTTAATTAGGTATTAGCCAGAGACCTAATACTGTTGGTAGTCCAAATGCCAAAAATCAAATGATTTTGCAACAGCCATCTTAACAGCTTGTTTGTGTCCAATTTTAAAAGTACTGACTGAAAGTTCATAATGTGAGATGGCTGAATTGGGCATGATAGTGTAGAAGAATCTGGCATATGTTGGAGAGTGCAGAACAATGTGGAATGTGTAGGAGTGTGGAACATATTAGAACGTGGAGGAGTCCACGACCAGCTTGTCTGAGGTTCTCTTGCTGACACTGAACAGTTGGGGTCCTCTATCTCTATTGAAGTTGACACTATTTTGCTTCCACATAACAAGAGTGCGACTTTCCATCAACAGTATCTCAGGGAGGCTCACTCCAGAGGCTCCACCATCTCCTCCACCTTGGGCAGGCTAGGAGGTAAAACGAATCAGGACTTCGTTCAGCCCCTAGAATCTGCTACCCTCTAGATCAGGGTTCATGTTGGTAGGCCACCAATCTCAGCCACTCCCTGACACAATGTCATAACGTGAACCAAGTACTCCTGAGGTGTTCGGTTTCTCGTTTCGTTTCTCTGCTTCTGCCTGAATTCACAATGTGACGTTTTCAGCACCTTCACAAATGATAGAAACATCCCTGGTGGGACACACTTGTAGATGGACTCTGGCTGTACATTCACCCTGACAGTGGGGGTTGCTGCTGTCAGTCACACACTGAGAGACAGTACAAGCATCACTGAAATTACAAATATGCCAAACAAAAAGAAAAATGCTTTGGAGATGTTTGCTGAGAATACATAAGAGTATTGTTTTCATTAGATGTGTTTAACAGACTCAAAAATGTCTCCAATATCATGTTTTCTGAGTGAATGAGAAACAGCCAGTGACAGTGAACTTGAATACAATTAATCCACATCAAAGACCAACTCCTGTGGCAAATATTAAAGCTGAAATGAGATTTCCATTGTGTATATCTTCTCGACTGTGTTTAGGTAGCATGTAGTGACAAGACTTCAAGCATATATAAATTAGAATAATTTTACATATCTCCTGACCTAGTCTGTCAGCTCGCAGAAAAATAACCTTTTCAAAACTGCAAGTTGCCTTTTTCTGGGCTGACATTTTTTGCTTTGGAATGCGAGTGTATGAGCTGGCATTATCACAGATCCCTCTTCCTGTAAATGCTCCAGCTGTCCCTGTTATAGCAGATTGTAGCTCCAGAAATCCAAACCCAAGACAACGTAGTCGGGGCTGTGGATTACGCTGTATAGATGAAGATGTGAGGATCGTGTTGGAGACAAACCTCAAAATGCTGTAAATAAAGATCAAGCTTAATCTTCTAATGTTAATTACAATTCCCAAATAAAATCCAGAGCTATTTATATGAATATTGAAATATTAAAGTAGTGGAGTTCCCCATGGGTCCAGATTGGGACCAGTTTCCTTGATCTATGTTAATGATCTAGGGCAGAATTTTTAATATGGCGGGCGGGCTCGGCGGGAGCAGGCGGGTCGGGCGCGGAGCTGCCATTTTATGCAAGTGGGCCAATTAAGGCCCGCCCAGCGTAATTCGCGGCTCCCGAGGTCAGTGGGAAGGAGGGGAGGGGTGGCACTGGGAGGCCAATGTCCACCGGGCCCAATGGCGACCTGGCGGCCTATTTAAAAACAGCGCAGGCGGCCGTTCTAAGACTGCCACTGATTTCGGTTAGTAGCTACATGATGGAGAACGTCTTCAGAGAGCAAGCCAGGCGGGAGGGCAGGTCAGTGGGGCAATCAGTCCTGAGGTTTTCCGATGAGTGCCTCGCTGCCCTCCTGGAGGAGGTAGCAGCACACCGCAAGATCTTTGTCCCAAGGGACAGAAGGAGGGGGCCCCCCCACTTACCTAAACATGCCTGGGAGGAGGTGGCATCATGGGTCAGCTCCCACGATGTGGTGAGACCTGGGGGCAGTGAACACAAGCAGTTTTATGACCTCCTGTGATCGGGAAGGGTGAGTACCATGTTGGCATGGGTCACTTAGCACAATAGTTAGGCTGCCCACCCCACCCCACTGCTCGCCCACCCCCAACCCCATCCAAGTCAGGTTGCTGAGGTGACTAGGAGGGTAACTTGCAGGTGGTGGTGTTCCCATCTATCTGCTGCCCTTGTCCTTCTGGGTGGCAGTGGTCGTGGGTTTGGAAATTCTTACAGTGTGAGTGGCAAATGTGATGGAGGCAGCATCTGGTCAAGGGGGTCAGCCCTGTCTGCTTGGAGTGAGTGTACGGCGGCTCCAGGGTGAAGAATTAGCTGAGCCCTGCAAGGTTTTCCTCGGGTGGGGTTGGCCAGGCTGCAATGGCGATGCAGGTACAGGGTGGACTAATCAATGCTCCTCTCTCCTTTCAGGAGGAGACAGCACACAATAATGCTGAGAGGCTGCGGACTGGCGGAGGGCAGCCCCACCTTCTGATCTTCATCAGATACAAGCAGGAGGCACTGGAGCTGCAGAGGCGCCATGCGCCCATGTCAACTGGCTGTGGTGAGGTTGGGGTGCCACTGGGAGGTAAGAGTGCCATACACTGAGGTCAGAATATCTGTCATAGTAACCATTCCGCTGTTGACTGTACATTGATTTCAGCCTCCGGCATGGGCTGCCCATTGGTAATGGAAAGACGAGCGCATCCTGATCTGGATGCCAGACATGCACATTAACAGTGTAACGACTTCAACTAATCAAATGTCCTTGTTCTTCCTTTCAGCTTCACTAGAGCACGCCCAGACTCAGGAGGCTGAGGGACCGCCGCTGACCCCCGAGGGCACAGAAGATGTGA
Source organism: Cetorhinus maximus (assembly GCF_964194155.1). Classification (NCBI taxonomy): domain Eukaryota; kingdom Metazoa; phylum Chordata; class Chondrichthyes; order Lamniformes; family Cetorhinidae; genus Cetorhinus; species Cetorhinus maximus. The sequence goes on along the minus strand of NC_135893.1, from coordinate 43,222,426 downwards.
ACGCACCAGCGTCACACCCTCTTAGCCAGGCAGGCACCAGCGCAGATACCAGCACCTCGGTGGGAATAAGATCGTCGGCTAGTATCTCGGTGCACAGCGGTGAGGACACTTCACACTCACTTCCGGTGCAGGCAGAGGCAGAGAATGCCCAGTTGGAAGTTGGAGGAATGCTGGGAACCAGAAACATGCTCAGTCGGTGGCTGATGATGGGCCTCTGGAGTCGTCCCTGAGGCAGCAGAAACTGGAAGTCCAGCAGGGTGTGCGGGAGGATCTGACGGAGATACATGAGGGAATGTGTGCCATTGTCTTCATGATGGAGGAGTCCATGTGGAGCGTGAGCAACTCAATAACCCTCATGTATGAGTGCACTGCCTCCTCCATGGAGAGAGTGGCGACTCTCATGGAGCGGCTCCTCCAGGGCAACAATCAGGGCTTCCTAGGGATGCGCTCAGAGCTGCAAACCCTCACAGCAGCAGTGACCTCAGGTGGTCACTGTCAGTGTGGGAGATGGATTGGGTACCCAGTATCCCAGCTAGATGCCCATCCATCAATGGTGAGCAGGGAGGTCCAAAGTGACCTCACGTTGGCACATGAGCTGCTTGTTGTCTCTGCGGGCTCCTCTCAGGGCGCTCCAGATGAGAGCAGCAGCTCCTCCGCCCCTCTGCAGTGACCATGGCATCTGATGAGGCTGCGGCGACTGGGGAGATGCCAGCCGTGGCACTGGCCACTCCCTCCCAGGTGGGGCCAGCACAGGCTCCATGGGCCAGAGGACGCATGCCAAGGTCATCAAGGCCAACAGGACAGCAAAGTGAGCAGGGTGTCTCCAATGCCAGTGCCAGTGAGGAGGGAGCACCTGGACGTAGCACCCGCAAACGTAAACATAAAGCACCTGAAGCACAACACGGGCTTATCACTAGTGGTTTTCTTTTGCCCCACTTTTAAGTTACTGTTAAGTTGGTGTGATGTTGAACACCTTTTCATTTAGTTTGATTTCTGTATGCCAAGCTGCAAATCATTAAATGTGTTGGTTCTCAACGAGCCCCTGGGTGCTTCATTAGTTCTGCAGGTGAAGGGGATGTTATGAGTGACTTGTTTGTCATTGAGCTTTATTGAAATGGCACGTAGTTCATGTTGTTGACCGAGAAAATGTTCCTGTCAGGTATCGAGTATGGAGCCTGCAGCCCTGGCATGTGGTGGTGGTTCTTATTTGGTAGGCTAGCTGAAGGAGCGTTGGATCCCTGCCTCCCTGGAGGTTGCCCAGATCAGCGTCTATCCCCTCACTGTTCTCCTGACCGTGCTCATCCTCAGACTCACTAATGGACTCATCGTCTGTTGCCAGAGCAGCTGCGTCAACATCTTCTTCGTCCACTGCATCGCCCTTTTCCAGAGCCAGATTGTGGAGAGCACAGCATGCAACCACTAACAGTGACACATGATCTGGGGGGCTATTGGAGTGCCCTCCTTGAGCGGCTCAGGTATTGGAAGCGCATCTTGAGACGGCCGATGGTTCTCTCTACCACTGCCCTTGTGGAGTCGTGGCTCCTATTGTACCGCTGCTTAGCTTCTGTTCTTGGGTGGTGGAGAGGCATCATGAGCCACCTTCTGAGGGATAGCCCTTGTCACCCAGCAGCCATCCATCCAGCCAGGCTGGAGCACTGAAGAGCCTTGGCACCTGGGAGTGTCTGAGGATGTAAGCATCATGGGAGCTGCCTGGGTACCTTGCACAGACTTGTAGAATCAGCATCCTGTGATCACACACTATCTGCACGTTCATGGAGTGGAATCACTTCCTGTTGACAAAGGTACCGGGCTCACCTGCTGGCGCCTTGATGGCCACATGTGTACAGTCTATTGCACCCTGGACACGGGGGAAGCCAGCAATGGCCGTGAAGCCTCTGGCTTGCTGTGCCTGACTGGCCTCGTCTGTGCAGTAGTGAATGAAAGTCAATGCACACCTGAACAGAGCGTCTGTAACCTGCTTGACACAACTGCGGACAGCTGATTGGGAGACTCCACAAAGATCACCCACCGACCCCTGGAAAGAGCCGGAGGTATAGAAGTTGAGGGCAACCGTGACCTTCAGCGCCACTGGCATGGGGTGTCCACCCACACAGTCGGAGCTGATCTCAGGGCCAATCATCTGACAGATGGAGGTCACTGTCTCCCTTGAGAGGTGGAGCCTCCTTTAGCATTACATCTCAGACATATTGAGGTAGCTGCATCGCTGCCTGTAAACCCTGGCAGCAGGATAGTGGTGTCTTCTGCGGCCCCTTCCGCCTTGGACTTCCTGTTGGCCATGCACCTTGTGCCTGCGCCTGTCCTCCCACAGGTGGCTCCCCTGGAGGCCTCCTCCCCTTTCTGGCCCTCTCTTCCTCCTCAGGGGAGGTGCCTTCAGCGGAGACCACAATCCCTGTTCCCAGGGTAAGGGAAGGCTGTCTGATACCTGGAAGACCCCAAGTGTTATGATTCCTCTGGAGTCCTGAACTGAAGCCTCTTATTTCTGTCAAAGCAGCTCTGAAGCGAAATGAACTTATCCTCTTCACACAAGCAAGCAGCAGTAAGTTATAACTGCAAGTACAAACAACTCACATTAGTGAACCCACTCCCCCCTCTTATCCCACCCATGGATGAGGTTTTTAAAAATGTGGCCTACCTGCCTGCCCGTTGCACCTGTGTGACATCCTGAAAATCGCACGGGCTGCGCAAAATGGAAATCAATTGCTGCTTCAAGGGCCTCAACTGGCCCATTAATTAATGGTGGGCGCGTCTCCGAACTCAGAGCACGCCTGCCTTCCGAAATATCGTGATGGCACGCGGCGATGTCCGGACGCACACCCGACGTCATCGCACTCATTTTACGCAACAGCGTGTCGGGCCTGCCCCCACACGCCAACTGAAAATTTCTGCCCCTAGACTTGGGCCTGTTGGAACTAATTTCAAAATTTGAAAACATAAAACTTGGAAGAATTATGAACTGTAAGGAAAACAGTGATAGACTTCTGGAGGGTCTAGGCAGGCTGGCAGAATAGGCGGAGATGAGGCAAATGAAATTTATGAATCACAAAAAGTTAGTATGCAGGTACAGCAAGTGACTAGGAAGGCAAATGGAACGTTGTCGTTTATTGCAAGGGGGATGGAATATAAAAATAGGAACGTTTTGCTACATTTGTACAGGGCACTGATGAGACCACACCTAGGGTACTGTGTACAGTTTTGGTCTCTTTATTTAAGTCAGGATATAAATGTGTTAGAAACAGTTCAGAGGAGGTTCACTCGACTGATACCTGGGATGGGGGGGTGGTTGTCCTGTGAGGAAAGGTTGGACAGGCTGGATCTATCTTCATTGGAGTTTAGAAGAATGAGAGATGATCATATTAAAACATAAGATCCTGAGGGAACTTGACAGGGTGGATGCTGAAAGGATGTTTCTCCTTGTGGGAGAGACTAGAACTAGGGGGCATAGGTAAAAAATAAGGGGTCTCCCATTTAAGACAGAGATGAGGAGAATTTTTTTCTTTCAGGGAGTCTTTAGCCTTTGGAACTGTGCCCCAGAGAGTGGTCGAGACAAGCTCACTGAATATTTTTAAGGCAGAGGTAGATAGATTCTTGATTAACGAGGGAGTCATAGGTTTTCAGGGGTAGGTGGAATGTGAAGTTGAGGCCACAATCAGATCAGCCTTGATCTCATTGAATGGTGGAGCAGGCTTGAGTGGCTGAATGGCCCTCCTGCTCCTAATCGCATGTTTGCATGTCCGTATTCAATGCAGAGAAGTGTGAAGTGATTTATTTTTGGTAGGAAGAATGAGGAGTGACAATATGAAATAAAGGGTACAATTCTGAAGGGGGTGTAGGAGCAGAGGGACTTGGGGATGCATTTGCACAGATCATTGAAGGTGGCAGTGCAGGTTGAGAAAGCAATTAATAACGTATAGGGTTCTGGGCTTTATAAACACGAGCATAGAGCAGAAAAGCAGGATGGTTGCGATGATCTCCCTCTGTCTCTCAACATATTCAACAATCACTCCATTATACTTCCACAGAACTTAGAAATATTGACCATGGTAATGAGCTATGAACTCAGGTTGCCAAACTCTGTGTTACATCTCCAGGTCTCGAGCTCAAAGAGCAATTTCAACAGGTTCAGAAGCGAAAGCTCTGCATCTTTATGCTGACATAGAACAAACAATTAAACTCAGAACAGTACAGGATGAGACCTACAAACAATTAAACTCAGAACAGTACAGGATGAGACCTACAAACAATTAAACTCAGAACAGTACAGGACGAGACCTACAAACAATTAAACCCAGAACAGTACAGGATGAGACCTATAAACAATTAAACCCAGAACAGTACAGGACGAGACCTACAAACAATTAAACCCAGAACAGTACAGGACGAGACCTACAAACAATTAAACCCAGAACAGTACAGGACGAGACCTACAAACAATTAAACCCAGAACAGTATAGGACGAGACCTACAAACAATTAAACTCAGAACAGTACAGGACGAGACCTATAAACAATTAAACTCAGAACAGTACAGGACGAGACCTACAACAGGTTAAACAAATCACGGAGTGATGCTCACACTGAAAAAATAACAGACTTTTTTGAGAAAGTCTTTTAGTCGCAGATCAAAAAGTTTCTCCACAATCTCATACACAGAAATGGAGAATAAAAGAGCAGAGTTTGAGCAGCGATAGCAGGAGGGATAGCAGCAGAGGTTACTCAGTGAAAAGAAATCAAGGAGTGACGTCACAGAGTAGTAAGTAAGTGATTTGTTTGGTGAGTACTTTCATTGTCTTTATGTCTCACAGAATCATAGTATGGTTACCACACTGAAGGAGACAATTCAGCCCATCATCTCTGTGTTAGCATCCTGCAGAAGCAATTCGCCTAGTGCCACTCCCCCACCTTTTCCCCATAGCCTTGCAATATTTTCCTTATCAGAAAATACTCCAATTCCCTAGCAAAAGCCTCAATTGACCCTGCTTCCACTATACTCTTGGGCGGCACATTCCAGATCCTAACCACTCGTTACGTGAAAAAGTTTCTCCTCATGAATCCATCACTTCTTTAGCAATTTATCTTAAATCTGTGATCTCTGGTTCCTGATCCTTCCACCAGTGGGTATAGTTCCTCCCTATCTACTCTGTCCAGACCCCTCATGATTTTGAATATCTCTATCAAATCTTCTCTCAGCCTTTTCTTCTTCAAGGGAAACAGTCCTAACTTCTCCAATCTACATAACTGAAGTTCCTCATCCCTGGAGCCAGTCTCGTAAATCAGTCCTGCACTCTCTCCAGTGCCTCTGCATCCTTGCAAAGGTGTGGTGCCAGAAATGGATGCAATACTCCAGTTGAGGCCAAACTAATGGTTTATGCAGGTATAACATGACTTTCTTGTTCTTGTAACCTATAGCCTCCTTCTGCACTGTAAAGTTGCTGTGATACTATGCCCCTATTAATAAAAGCTAGGGGGCTGTATTCTTTATTAACCACTCTCTCAACCTGCCCTGCATCTTCAATGATTTATGTCCCTCTGCTCCTGCACCACCTTTAGAATTGTAGCCTTTATTTTATATTGCCTCTCCTTCGTTGCTCCAACCAAAGTGAACCACTTCACACTTCTCTGCATTGAATTTCATCTGCCACCGGTCCATCCATTCCAACAACATGTTTATGTCCTTCTGAAGTTCTACACTATCCTCCTCACATCACAATATTTCCAATTTTTGTGTCATCCAAAAATTTTGAAATTCTGCCCTGTACATTAATGTCTAGGTCATTAATATATATCAGGAAGAGGAGGGGTCCTAATCCCGAATCCTGGGAAACTCCACTATAAACCTTCCTCCTGTCCAAAAAACAACCGTCCACCACTACTCCTCATTTCCTGTCAATCAGCCAAATTTGTATCCATGTTGCTACTTTCCCTTTTATTCCATGAGCTCAAATTTTGCTCACAAGTCTGTTGCGTGGCACTGTGTCAAATGAATGTCTTTTGGAAGTCCGTGTACACCACACCAACACCTTCATCAACCCACTCCTTTCCCTCAAAAAACTCAAGCAAGTAAGTTAAATATGATTTCCTCTTAACAAATCCATGCTGGTTTTCCTTAATTAAACTTCATTTACTGAAGTGGCTATGAATTTTGCCCTGAATTATCATTTTTAAAAGATATACCATTTAGGTTAAATTGACTTCAACCTTGTAACTGCTGAGCTTATTTTTGCACCTTTCTTTGAATATTTTGAGTTCTCCAGTTAACTGTCACTATGCCTGAATCCAAGGAAGACTAGAAACTCAGACCGTGCCTCCATAATTTCCACTCTCACTTCCCTCAGTATCCTTGGGTGCATCTCATCCGGTCCTGGTGCCTTATCAACTTTAATACAGACAGCCTATCCAACACCAACTCCTCATCAGTTTTAAATCCTTTGTGGCTGATCAATCTCCTCTTTCACCATGACCTGTAAAGCACCTTCTTCCTTGGTAAAGGGAATATATTTATTTAATACCTCAGCCATACCCACTGCCTCCATCTGTAAATTCCCATTTTGCTCCCAAATTGGCCCCACTCTTCTTACCACCCTTTTACTACTTATGTGTCTATAGAAGACTTTTGGATTCTGTTCTTAGGTTAGCTGTTAGTCTAAGTGAGGAGAGTGGATTGAACTGAAAAAGTTTTTAAGTTTGTTAATATTTAAATCTGGCATATTTAAATAGACTTAAGTCGAAGTAAGTCTTTTGTTTTATTTTTTTAACAAGGATTTTAATTTAAAGTGACATCAGCAAAAGGAAAGCAGCTGATTAGTGAGTGTTTAATTTAAGTTTGAAGTTGTGCCTCACAAATGGAGATACACAGGGCAGCTCAGTGTCCTTGATCCACATTGAATTCTAGAAACTCCAGGAAACGGCTCTTCTGGACAGTGCATGTGCAAGAAATGCAATCGGTACGAGGAGCTTGAACAACAGCAGGTGTCACTGTGCAGGCAGAAAGGGAATGGGTCACCGCCACGCAGTCAAGGAGGGCCACTCAGGAACTCCAGGACACTCCTGAGTGCAAATCACTCTCCAACTAATGTGGAGTTTGAATACTGCTGAGAGTGATTTTTCTTTCACTCTTTAATGGATGTGGACATCGCTTGCAAGGCCAGCATTTGTTGCCTATCCTTAAATGCCCTTGAGAAGGCTGTGTGAAGGTATACCCACAATACTGGTGGGAAGGTGTGAAGGAATAAGAACCAATTAATATGGGATTAATAGGTTAGAAGTTACTTTAGGTAAACTCACAGTAAAACACTTTTGAACTGAAGTAAAAAGCTAGCTTGCAAGAACAGCAAGGCTAATTCCCTTCACAACGATGTGAATTCACTGATAAGAAATACACACACACCTAAAAAATGATATTCTATGGTTTTTATTATTACACTAGCAATGTCATTACACTAGCACATACAGATACAATGCTACCCCAGATTATTAAAACCTCAATCAGATAAAAGAATGCTCGGCTTCAAGTCTTATCATCTTGCTGAACACTGTCCCTTGACTAACAACATTACGTAACAGTGATATTGGGCAAAGTCCAGTTTTCAGGCAGAAATCCAAAGTAATATTTCTTAGAAACTGAACATGTGCCTTCATTATAATAGGTGGTCCTTTCACAGAATAAGGGATATTAATTAGGGGGGGGATTTATTATTGAACAAATCAATATCTTCTACATGACGATTAATTATACATCCCAAAATTCATAATAAATATCTCAACCCAAATGTGAATAATTCCAGATTCATTGGACTGTTTAAATTAAATTCAGAATGGATCTGAAGGCAATGAGTCTCACACACTTGGGGATTAGGATAATCATATCTCTAATAGAGAATGTGAAATATTAAACTAAGAAGTAGCAATCATTTCTTTTTTGGGATTTATCCTTATGCTTTTTACATAATCACCAAATTGCCTGATTTCTGATTAGAATGTGGACTTAAAACTTAAATTCTCTCATTTTGTCTTCCAGCCCAGCCTGCAACAATTCCCACAGCAAGCTGGACCGGAAAATCCCGGCCAAAGACTCATGAACCTGACTCCTGTTCCTTCCTGGTGGGGAGTGTTTATTGATGAGCTTCACTGGATTTTTATAGTTTCTGGGAAGATTGCAATCCAGTTAAAAACTAGGAATAAGGTCATAACTCTGCTAATACAAAGGTAATAATTCAGATTTTACTCCTTTAGTTGAGGTTTGAACAGGATTCTGACAGCCCAGTTACCTGTCCTTGAGTCTGGCTCCCTCTAGCGGAAATTGAAGGAAATTAATCAGGAGGTATGCCAGATCTTGAAAAATTTAAAATAATAATCTAAGATTTTAAAACACCACAAAAGGAGTTCCAGGATTTTGATCCAGTGACAGTGAAGGGAAGTGATATAGTTCCATGTTAGGATAGTGAGAGAGCTGGGGCGAAAATTGCAGGTGGTGGTGTCCCCATGCGTCTGCTGTCCTTGTCCTTCCAGCTGGTAGAGATCGCAGGTTTGGAAGGTGCTGTTGAAGGAGGCTTGGTGAGTTGCTGCAGTGCATTTTGTAGATGGTGCACACTGCTGCCACTGTGTAAAGTGGTGGAGAGAGTGAATTTTAAGGTGTTGCATGGATGCCAATCGCGCGGGCTGCTTTGTCATGGATGGTGTCGCGTTTCTTGAGTGTTGTGGGAGCTGCACTTATGCAGGCAAGTGGAGAATATTCTACCACATTCCTGACTGGTGTCATGTCGATGATGGAGGCTGTGGGGAGAGAGGGGGTGAGTTACTCAGCACAGAATTCTGCCTCTGTCCTGCTCTTGTAGCCACAGTACTTATATGGCTGATCCAGTTCAGTTTCTGGTCAATGGTAACCACCAGGATGTTGAAAGTAGGGGATTCAATGATGGTAATGCCATTGAAGGGGAGATGGTCGTTGCTTGACACTTGTGCGTAATTTGCCACTTATCAGTCCAAGCCTGAATGTGATTCAAATCTTGCTGCATATGGACTTCAGTATCTCAGGACTGCAAATGATACTTGGAGCACCATGCAATCAACAACAAACATCCCCACTTCTGACCTTATAATGGAAGGAAGGTCATTGATGAAGCAGCTGAAGATGGTTGAGTCTAGGACACTGCCCTGAGGAACTCCTGCAGTGATACTGAGGGACTGAGATGATTGGCCTCCAACAACCACAATAATTTTACTTTGTGCTAGGTGTGACTCCAACCAGTGGAGAGTTTTCCCCCTGATTCCCATTGACTCCAGTTTTGCTAGGCTCCTTGATGCCACACTCAGTCAAATGTGGTCTTGATGTCAAGGACAGACACTGTCACCTCACCTTTGGAGTTCAGCTCTTTTATCCATGTTTGAACCAAGGCTGTAATGAGGTCAGGAGCTGGGTGATTTTGATGATACCCATACTGAGATTGTTGAGCAATTTGTTGCTAAACAAGTGCTGCTTGATAGCACTGTTGATGACCCCTTCCATCGCTTTACTGATGATGGAGAGTAGACTGATGGGGCGGTAATTGGCCAGGCTGGATTTGTCCTGCTTTTTGTGTACTGGCCATACCTGGGCAATTTTCCACATTGCCTCGTAGGTGCCAGTGTTGTAGCTGCACTGGAACAGCTTAGCTAAGGGACAAGGCTAGTTCTGGAGCACATGTCTTCAGTGCTATTGCCGGAATATTGTCAGGGCCCATAGCCTTTGCAGTATCCAGTGCCTTCAGTCATTTCTTGATATCATAAGGAGTGAATCAAATTGGCTGAAGACTGGCATCTGTGATGCTGGGGATCTCTGGAGGAGGTCACGATGGATCATCCACTCGGCACTTCTGGCTGAAGATTGTTGCAAATGCAAATTCAGCCAGATGTGCTGGGCTGCCCCATCATTGAGGATGGGGATATTTGTGGAGCCTCCTCCTCCAGTGAGTTGTTTAATTGCCCATCACAATTCATGACTGGTTGTGCAGGATTGCAGAGCTTAGATCTGATCTGTTGGTTGTGGAATTACTTAACTCCATATGTTGCTTGCTACTTCCTCTGGCACGCAAGTAGTTCTGTGTTGTAGCTTCACCAAGTTGGCACCTCATTTTTAGGTATGCCTGGTGCTGCTCCTGGCATGCCGTCCTGCACTCTTCATTGAACCAGGGTTGATTCCCCCGGCTTGGTGGTAATGGCAGAGTGGGGAATATGTCAGGCCATGGGGTTACAGATTGTGGTTGAATACAACTCTGCTGCTGCTGGCCCACAGCGCCTTAACAATCCACATTTTTACAAATTATGGTGGAAGGCTAATGAGGTTGCTGTTAAAAAGAAGAGGGGATGGAGATGTTTGCTGGTCCATGTGATCATTCTTTAATCAGATGGTGAACAGCAGCAGTTCATTCTGCAGCTGTTCTACCTGGTGAACCTGTGTGCAGGGCAGGCACATTTCAACAGTTGATGCAGTCATTGTGAAAAGGCCATTGTGTGTGATCACAGTTGCTCCTGGGAATTCCAAGAGAAGGACTCTTTTCCAATTAGCTTAGCTGCAATGTCTAATCCAAGAGGTGGGAAGACCCACTGCACTGCGGGACTACAACCCTGGAGACTTCCTCACTCTTTCCATCCAGTTGTAACAATAAGCACACAAGGTTTGAATGTATCTGGTCACAGAGATGGACCTAGGATCTTCAATTCCATATTTGGTCAAGTTGTTCATTATGCCGATTGCTTCAGCCTGCACCTTATTGCGTTCTGCCTCCATGAGAGGTTGATTTCTTGCCAGGATTTTCTCTACAACTAGTTGGATAATTGTGCACTCAGCAGTATTAAGCGCTTGGACGAGCAGGTCAGCACCTCATTCAGGTTCTCAGTGTTTCTCAGGAAAATAATCATTTATGGCCATCACATGCCGAGACCATCATTCAGGCCTGAGATGTGTTCCTATTCTGATGCCATAAAGGCCTCTGATCACACCATCCAGAAACTGGCAAAGCAAACAGCAAACAGTTTAGTAATCTGTCTGCTAGAATGCCAGTGAGCTGCAGCTGCAAAACTCCTGGAGATTTTAGCAGCTGCCCCAAGAAGTAAGCCACAGTGACTGTCTGACAATCTTGGGTGATATGAATCTCCAATGCCAACTGTTTGACAATGCCAGTCAGACACTGGCCAGCATATTTCACCATTACCTTGGCCAGCAGGACAACCCCCTTGTGGGACCTGCAAAAATCCATCAGCAGATCCCATCCTCCGCTTTCCACCATATTATTAAGCATGAGTACGTACTGATTTGTTCAAGTGGTTCCTTTAGTGCCTTGACACAGTTCACACACACATTGATGCTTTCAGGTGTTTGAACATCAACTATAAACTCCTGCTGCTGTTGTTGGTCACCAGGATGGAAACCTATGGTGAAATCAGGTTGTCCTCTGATGCAAGTCACATCGTTGATTAATACATGTGCCCTCAAAGAGTTGGGATATCTTTGCAGCCAACCCAATCACAAGAACTTGAGAGTAGCTATGTTGAAGAAATGCTTGACTGATCCTACCTGAGCCCTTCAGAAGTAACCATAGAACCATAGAAAAGTTACAGCACAGAAGGAGGCCATTCGGCCCATTTTGTCCATGCCAGCCCGAGGACACCCAGGTGCCCTTTCTTATCCCACCTTCCTGCACCCGGCCCATAGCCCTGCAGTTTACAGCACTTAAGGTGCAGAACCAGGTACTTTTTAAAAGAGTTTAGAGTTTCTGCCTCTACCACCAACTTGGGCAGCGAATTCCAGACACCCACTACCCTCTGCGTAAAAAAGTTCTTCCTCATGTCCCCTCTACACCTTCTGCCATTTATCTTGAATCTATGTCCCTTGGTTCTAGAATTCTCCACCAAGGGAAACAATTTTATCCTGTCCACTCTATCTATTCCCCTCATAATTTTGTACACCTCAATCAAGTCACCTCTTAGCCTTCTTTGTTCTAAGGAAAATAACCCCAACCTATCCAATCTCTCCTCATAGCTACACTTTTCTAACCCTGGCAACAATCTTGTAAACCTCCTCTGCTCTCTCTCTCCAGAGCTATTACGTCCTTTCTGTAATGTGGTGACCAGAACTGCACACAGTACTCCAGTTGTCCAGTTGCGACGTCATCGCGCGTCATTCAGATCTTCAATTCGGCGGGCACGCACTAGAGTCGGCTGTGCACTTGCTGAACTGTCAAACAACCCCATTACCTGAAGCTCCATCTCCCGCAGTCACTTCACATAACCTCCAGCTTACAGGTGATTTCATAGAGGTGTTTAAATTGTGCAAAGATAAAACAGAGTAAATAGAAACAGACTGTTTCCACTGATTGTGGAGAACAGAATGAGAGTCCACAGATAAAAGATTAAATATAACGAATGTACTATTGAAGCAAACAAGGAAAGGGTGGGGAAATGGCCTACCAAGCCTCTCAGTTCAAGGGCAATTAGGGGTGGGCAACAAATGCTGGTCTTGCCAGCACTGCCCACATCCTAAAGGCTAAAAAAATGTGTGAACATGGGATTAGGATGCTGCTCTTGTTTGGTAAATGACAAAATGGACAAGATGCACTGCAGCAACTTGCTAAGACTCCTTCAACAGCGCTTTCCAAACCTACAACCTGTACCACCTAGAAAGACAAGGGCAGCAGCATGTGAGCACCACTCAGCCACACACCATCCAGACTTCAAACTATATCACTGTTCTTTCACTGTTGCAGGTTCAAAATCCTGGATCTCCCTCATGAAGAGCACTGTGGCTATGTCTATACCACATGCACTACAGTGGCTCAAGAAGGCAGTTCACCACCATCTTCTGAAGTGCAATTAGGAGTGGGCAATAAATGCTGGCCTTGCCGATGATTGCCACATACCCGGAACACATTGGAAAAAAGGTTGGGCCAAGTGCCATGTTTTTGTCTGTGACATCTTTTGATTATCTGCTCCTATCACTGCTTGCTTCTCCCTACAACCACCCCCGCCCCCCTCAACTTCTCTCTCTCCCTCTCCCCCGCCCTCCCCCCCCCCCCAACCCCCCACCTTAAACCAGCTTATATTTCACCCCTCTCCTAACTATACTCAGTTCTGTTGAAGGGTCGTGAGGACCCGAAACGTCGACTCTTTTCTTCTCCACCGATGCTGCCAGACCTGCTGAGTTTTTCCAGGTAATTCTGTTTTTGTGTAAGAGACAGATGTGCGCCTGCTGAACTGTCAAAGGCCTATTAAGGTCATTTAAAAACTAACTAAAGTACTTAACTGAGCTGCCCGTCCAACCTTAAGGTTAGCGGGCAGGCAAAGAGCCCAGGTGGCCTTTGCATTTATCACGAAACCTCATCCATGGGCGGGATAAGGTTTCATGAAGGTTTTTAAACTTTAATAAAATTTTTAAATAAAATTCATTGGCATGTCCCAGCTCATGTGACACTGTCACATGAGGGGACATGTCTTAAAATTTTCTTTTTTGTTCTTTATTAAAATTTTTAAAAATCAAAGTAATCTCCCTGAGGTAGCTCTGTGCCTCAGGGAGATTTCTGCGCTCTTTCACACACATGCGCGAAAGAGCGCAAGCCCCGACTCAGCCTACTCCCCCCGTCCGCACAGGGAGCGCACAGCGCTTCCGGGTACGCGTCATGCTGGGCGGGCCTTAATTGACCCGCCCACGTAAAATTGTGGCGCGCAGCCGTGCCCACTCCCACCCAACCCCCTCCGACGGGGATAAAACTCTCCCCTATGTGTCCTCTGTGTAACCAATCGTTATTGGGGCACACAGCCACAAGGTCTGTGTGTACTGACTCTGTTTTGAAGTGTGGATGTATCATCAAGAATGATATGAAGCAATCTCTGTGGACAGTGCAGCCCTTGCACGGGGACACAGGACGATCCCATGAAGTGGGACTCAAGAAATGTAAACACAGGCATTTAAAAGTTAATGCAGCCATAAAGCAGACTCACTTTACCAAGGAAAACAATAGGGATGATTATCGACATTTCACCAACATTCACTGCATTCTCCTGTAAGCAGACATTAACCTGTAAATGCCCCCAATTAAGTCATCTGATGATTAATTCACTTTCATTTCAAGAGAGAACACTTTGATTCTCTGGTTACAATACAAATGTGCATCCCAGACACAGTTCAGAAGTATAATATTCAGTTCATTCAGCTGTTCCTCTGCCGAGAGAGAAATTACCCATTGGGGAAATGCTTCTTCCACTTAATGGCAGAGTCAGTCTCTCACCGGTCAGGGCATTCAAATGCAAAGCACTGTTCCATGATCGCAAACAATAATAAAAAACAGACCTGAAATGCTAAATGAATATCAATCAATAATCTGTTCAATCATCTTTATCTTTATTTAAAGATGTGTTTTTTAGGGAAATAATGAGTAAATGCCTAGCTCTCCAAAAGTAAAGTGCTGCTCTTCAGCTGGCAAAAGCTGTCAACCTCTTTTTATAAATATATAATGGTAATTAACTACATTAAACCTGCTAAAAAGAGCTTATGATTGATATCATGTGCTCCTGGAAAAGGTTCCTTCAATATAAAAACAAAGTGTTGAAAATACTCAGCAGGTCTGGCAGCATCTGTGGAGGGAGAAACAGAGTTAACGTTCTGAGTCCAATATGACTTTTTCTGAGTCATATTCAACTCAAAACATTTACTCTGTTTCTCTCTCCAGATGCGGCCAGACCTGCTGAGTATTTTCCAGCACTGTTTTTATTTCAGATTTACAGCATCTGCAGTACTTTGCTTTTATGAAAAGTATAATTTTGTCTCAAATGTGATTTTTTTTTTTTTAAAGAGTGCATTTAAAGATTGCTTTCATTCACAAACCGATTCCATGGGCGTGAAACGGACCTTCTGCAGGTGCGTGCAGTGACACTGAGGGAGTATTGAGCATCAAGCTCCCAATCAAAACAAGCACCGGACACATTATTAATGCAGAAATAGGACAGTAACTTTACTGTCTTTAATCTTAATACATGACTGGACAAATAAAAAACGAGTTTTGAGAACAAATTCATGTAATGCAATTGAGTCAATTTCCCAGAACGATAATACATCAATGATATCAAAGAGGGAATGGGGTGCTTTAGATCTTGTTCTGTGTAATGAGCAATCTCATTAATCTCATAATAAGGGATTTTATGGGAAAGAATAGTCATGTTTGAGAGTGACATATTTGGTCCAAAACTAGTGTGCTCATCTTAAATGAAACTAATTATATAGGTATGGGGGGGTGGTGAGTTGGTTATGGGAAATTAGAAATAAGAGGTATGACAGCAGATGAACAATGGTCAACTTTTAAATAAATGTTTCATAATCCTCACCAAATCTACATTCCATCGAGAAATAAAAACTACACAGAAAGGGTGATTTCTATGTGGCTAAGGGGTTAATAGATTAAACAGACAGACTTATAATGTTGTCAAGAATAGAGTAAACCTGAGGATTAAGAGAGTTTTAGATATCAGTAAAAGACAACCAACAATTTGATTAAGGGGGAGAACTAGAATATGAGAGATAACTAGCCAAAAATATCAAAGCAGATTGCATGAGTTTCTGCAAGTACATAAAGAGGCAGAAGTAGCAAAAGAGAGGAGTGTTTCTCAAACCTTTTCAACCGATGACTACTTAGGCAGAGCAAAAGAGCCTGGCAGAGCACCTATCAGCCCGACCCCAGCTTCTTTCACTTGCCATGGCAAAAAATTCATCAGAATTAATGGAAACTTAAGGAAACCATAAATATTTTACTGCTTATTCACAACTAAACATAATATATTTATTAAAACAACATACACATTAATTTAAGAAAATTATTAATTCATGCCAGAAGTAAAAGTATAGATATTTTCGTATGTGATATTTTCAGGAGTGTGACGGAATACTCCCCATTTGTCTGGGTAAGTGCAGCTCCAACAACACTCAAGAAGTCCAGGACAAAGCAGCCCGCTTGATTGGCAGCCCACCCACAAACATTCACTCCCTCCATCACCGATGCACAGTGTGCACCACCTACAAGATGCACTGCAGGAATTCACCAATGTTCTGTGGCAGCACCTTCCAAATTCACAATCACTACTATCTAGAAGGACAAGGGCAGCAAATAGATGGGAACATCACCACCTGGAAGTTCCCCTGCAAGCAACACACAATCCTGACTTGGGAAATATATCTGTCACTGGGTCAAAATGCTGGAAATTCCAGCCTAACAGCACTGTAGGCGTACCTACACCATAGGGACTACAGCGGTTCAAGAAGGCAGCTCACCACCACCTTCTCAAGGGCAATTAGGGACAGGCGATAAAAACTGGCCTTAGTCAGCAACACCCTCATCCCATGAAGGAATAAAAGAAAATATAAACATTAATACATTAATATAGTAATAGAAAATGTGCTCTCTTGCAATGTGTGTTATAAAATCAATATATAAATCTTCCATTGAGAAACTATAATAATCAAACTCAATAACAACATAGATTCTGCTTATAAAACTACATTATTTTTGCTCTTGCTTATGATGCCGTGCACATACTTGGCCTGGCAGTGTGATATCACACGAGTGGTAGGTGTGCGGTATTTGGCCAGATTCTCTTGTATGGTCTCAGCTGTGGCGTTTTGCATCAGTGACTGCACCTTGGAGCAGGCCATGGAGCACCTGGAAGACTCTCATTGACCAGGGTCAGTGTACCAGACTTTGAGAACCACTGTCTTAGAGGCAGAGACAGGAGAAATTATAATGGCATATAAGGAAACTGCAGGAATGTTAAACAGGTATTTTGTTTCTATCTTCAGAGTTGAACACATTAAAAAAAACTATCAGAAATAGTGGGGAACCAAGGGGCTAATGAGAGAGGGGAACGTAAAGTAATTAGTAAAGAAAAAATACTGGAGAAATTAATAGGACTGAAAGCAAACTGATCCCTTGGATCTGTCGCTCTAAATTAGACAGTTATAAAATAGGGTGCTGCTGAGACAGTGGGTGCATTGGTAGTAATCATCCAAAATTCTCTAGATTCTAGAAAAGTTCCAATAGATTGGAAGGCAGCAAATGTAATTTCATTATTCAAGAAAAGAGGGGGAAAGAAAAGAGAGAACCACAGGCCAGTTAGCCTGACATCAGTCGTCAGGAACAACTAGAATCCATCATGAAGGAAGTGGAAATATGATTAGGCAGAGTCAACATGATTTCATCAAAGTGAAATAGTGTTAGAAAAATCTGAGTTAAATAAAGGGAAACCAGGGCATTTGATAAGGTAAAAGATAGTTGCAGAAGGTAAAGGCTCATTGGGTTGGAGTTAATATATTAGCATGTACTAGAGAACATGGAGTCAAGCAGAAAAAAACAGCTTCTCCAACCAAAACTTATAGCTAAAACTCCCTTCCTGGAAGCATCCTGGTAAATCCCCTCTGCGCCCTCTCTAGGACCCTCACATTCTTGCTAAAGTGTGATGACCAGAACTGGATACAAAACTCTAGTTGTAGCCTAGCCAGAGCTCCATAAAGCTTCAGGATATCTTCCTGTTGCAGTTGATTGATATCCTGGCTATTTGTCACACCTCTAAGTTTGGGACCATCCAAAAATTTTGAAATTTACTCCATCATTCAATAACCAAGTAACTTAGATAGGTTAAAAAAAAGACATCACTGCCTACCATGCTCCAGTCTGAAAAAAACTGCCATTTATTCCCACTCTCAGCTTTTAACCAGCCTTTTATGTGACACTTTGTCAAATGTTTTCTTAAAATTGATGTAGCCAACATCCACCACATTCCCTGCAACATTCTCCATTATATCATCAAAAAAATCATTTATATTAGTCAGACATGATCGGCCTGTTACAAATCCGTGTTGGCTCTCCATAATTAACTCTGGTTCATTTTTCCCCTTCTTTGTTTCTAAGCCTTACCCAGACTGATGTTAAACTGACCAGCCTGCAATTACAAGGGATGGCCTTGCACACTTTCCTGAATAAGAGTATCACATTTGCCACTCTCCAATCCTCTGGCACTGGTCCCATATCTAGAGAAGATCAGGTGATTATGGCAAGCCCTTCTGCTTCCTTTAGCAACCTGGATGCAAGTTATCCAGGTCAGGAGACTTACCCATTGAGAAGAAACAGTCTTTCAAGTAACATCTATGCCACACAAGTGCCAGGCAATGACCACCTCCAACAATCTCCTCTAGACATTCAATGATATTTAGGGGGAGGCGGTGGCAAAGTGGTATTGTCACTAGACTAGTATTTCAGAGACCCATTGTTCAAATCCCACCATGGCAGATGGTGAAATTTGAATTTAATAAAAATCTGGAAACTGAAACTGATGATAACCATGAAACCATTGTCAATTGTTGTAAAAACCTATCTGGTTCACTAATGCACTTTAGGGAAGGAAATCTGCTGTCCTTACCTGGGCTGGCCTATATGTGACTCCAGGCCCACAGCAACGTGGTTGGCTCTTAAAAATTCTGAACGATGGGCAATAAATGTTGCCTAGCCAGCGATGCCCACACCCCATGAACGAATATAAAAAAAATTACCATCACTGAATCCCCCACTTATCAATATCCTGGGGGTTACCATTGAGCAGAAACTGAACTGGACCAGCCATATAAATACTGTGGCTGCAAGAGCAGTTCAGAGTCTGGAAATTCTATGGTAAGTGACTCACCTCCTGACTCCCCAAAGCCTGTCCACCATCAACAAGGCACACAGAATATTATGGAATACTCTCCACTTGCCTGGGTGAGTGTAGCTCCAACAACACTCAACAGGCTAGATGCCATGAGGACAAAGAAATCCACTTGATCACTACCTTAAACATTTACTCCCTCCACCACTGACACACAGTGTGTACCATCTACATCTTGCACTGCAGGAATTCACCAAGGCTGCTTCAACTGAACCTGCCAAACTTGCAACCTCTACCACTTAGAAGAAAAGGACAGCACACACATGGGAACATCACCAAGCTTCCCTCCGAGACACACACCATTCGGACTTGAAATTGTATCACCGTTGCTTTACTGTCGTAGGGTCAAAATCCTGGAACTCCCTCTCTAATAGCACTGGGTGTACCTACAACACATGGACTGCAGCGGTTCAAGGCAGCAGCTCACCACCACCTTCTCGAGGGCAATTAGGGATGGGCAACAGATGCTGATCTTGCTAGCAGTGCTCACATCCCATGAAAGAAAAAAAAATCGAATCAGTTTTCACTCTACCAACTACATTTCTACCGATATTTTATCAGTATCTTCTTATTAAACATCAGTACAAAGTACTCATTAAGTATTTAGCCTTGTCCTGTGCCTGTAAACATATATCACACCTTCTTTATCCTTAATGGATCCCACTCTGGCCCTTGCTGCCCACACACTTATTACATGCCAGTGGAAGAGTTTTGTGTTCCCTTTTATGATAACTACCATTCTTTTAGGAACGTGGAATTTAGCAGCAGGAGTAGGCCATTCAGCCCCTTGAGCCTGTTCCATCATTCAGTAAGATTGGCTGATCTGGCTGTGGTCTCAACTCTACTTTCCTATTTGCCCCCGATAGACAGGGTTATCAAAAATCTAACTCAGCCTTGAATAAATTCAATGACCCAGTCTCCACAGTTTTCTGGGGAAAAGAAAAAAATTCTCCTCATCTCCATCTTAAAAGGGAGATTTCTTGTTCTTTAACTGTGTCACCAAGTTCTAGTCACTTCCATAAGAGGAAACATCCTCCCAGTATCGACACCATCAAGTACCCCCAGGAGCTTATATGTTTCAATACGATCACCTCTCATTCTTCTAAACTCCAATGAATATAGGCCCAATCTGTCCAACCTTTCTTCATAAGATAACCCCCTCATCTCAGGAATGAGTCGAGTGAACCTTCTCTGAACCGCTTCTAACACAATTACATCCTTGTTCAAATAAGGAGATCAAAACTGTACACAGTATTCCAGATGTGGTCTCAACAAGGCCCTGCACGGCTGCAGTAAATCTGTCCACTTTCATAATCCTTCCTCCTTGCAATAAATGACTATTTTATTCACCTTCCTAATCACTTTCTGTACCTACATACTAACTTTTTGTGATTCATGTTACAGGACACCCAGGTCCCTCTGTACCTCAGAGTTCTGCAATCTCTCTCCATTTAAATAGTAAATTGCTTTTCTATTCTTCCTGCCAACGTGAACAAATTCACATTTCCCACATTTTTCTCCATCTGCCGGTTGTTTGCCCACCACTTAACCTGTCTATATCCCTTTGCAAACTTTACCTCCTCTTGGCAACTTACTTTCCTGTCCATCTTGGAGTCATCAGCAAATTTAGCTATGAGACATTCAGTCACTTCATCCAAGCCATTTATATAGATTGTAAAAGTTGAGGCTCCAGCACTGATCCCTGTGGCACTCCACTAGTTACAGCTTGCCAGCACGAAAAAGACCAATTTATCCCTACTCTTTTCTTCCTGTTAGCTAACCAATCCTTTATCTACATCAATATGTTACCCCCTACACCATGTGCTTTTATCTTGTGTAGTAACCTTTGATGTGACACCTTATCAAATGCCTTTTGGAAATCCAAGTACACCACATCTACAGGTTCCCCTTTTTACATCTTACTTGTTACTTCCTGAATAATAAGTTAATTAAATACAAAGATAAAAACAAAAAGCTAAAAGCTACTGCGGATGCTGGAAATCCAAAACAAAAACAGAATTACCTGGAAAAACTCAGCAGGTCTGGCAGCACCGGTGGAGAAGAAATCAGTTAACGTTTCGAGTCTTCATGACCCTTCGGCAGAACTGAAGCATAGTTGGGAGAAAGGTGAAATATAAGCTGGTTTAAGGTGGGGGGGCGGGGGGAGAGAGAAGTTGAGGGTGTGGTGATTGTGGAGATAAGCAAGCAGTGATAGGAGCAGATAATCAAAAGATGTCACAGACAAAAGGATCAAAGAGGTGTTGAAGGTGGTGATATTGTCTAAGGAAAGTGCTAATTAAGAATGGAAGACAGGACACTCAAGGTACAGCTCTAGTGAAAACCTTGGTTAAGGAAGAAGGAGAACATGTCAGAGGAGCTGTTTTTGAAGGTAGCGTCATCAGAACAGATGCGACGGAGGCGAAGGAACTGAGAGAATGAGATGGAGTCCTTACAGGAAGCGGGCTGTGAGGAGCTGTAGTCGAGGTAGCTGTGGGAGTCGGTAGGCTTGTAATGGATATTGGTGGACAGTCTATCATCAGAAATTGAGACAGAGAGGTCAAGGAAGGGAAGAGAAGTGTCAGAGATGGACCATGTGAAAATGATGGAGGGGTGGGGATTGGAAGCAAAATTAATAAATTTTTCCAGGTCCCGACGAGAGCATGAAGCAGCACCGAAGTAATCATCGATGTACCGGAGAAAGAGTTGTGGGAGGGGGCTGGAGTAGGACTGGAACAAGGAATGTTCCACATACCCCATAAAGAGACAGGCATAGCTGGGGCCCATGCGGGTACCCATAGCCACACCTTTTATTTGGAGGAAGTGAGAGGAGTTAAAGGAGAAATTGTTCAGTGTGAGAACAAGTTCAGCCAGACGGAGGAGAGTAGCTCCTCTGACATGTCCTCCTTCTTCCTTAACCGAGGTTTTCCACCCACGGTCGTTGACAGGGCCCTCAACCGTGTCCGGCCCATATCCCGTGCATCCTCCCTCACGCCTTCTCCTCCTTCCCAGAAATATGATAGGGTCCCCCTTGTCCTCACTTATCACCCCACCAGCCTCCGCATTTAAAGGATCATCCTCTGCCATTTCCGCCAACTCCAGCATGATGCCACCACCAAACACATCTTCCCTTCACCCCCCCTGACGGCATTCCGTAGGGATCGTTCCCTCCGGGACACCCTGGTCCACTCCTCCATCACCCCCTACTCCTCAACACCCACCTATGGCACCTCCCCATGCCCACGCAGAAGATGCAACACCTGCCCCTTCACTTCCTCTCTCCTCACCGTCCAAGGGCCCAAGCAGCATTTCACTTGCATTTCCCCTAACTTAGTCTACTGCATTCGTTGCTCCCAATGCGGTCTCCTCTACATTGGAGAGACCAAACGCAAACTGGGCGACCACTTTGCAGAACACCTGCGGTCTGTCCGCAAGAAAGACCCAAACCTCCCTGTCGCTTGCCATTTTAACACTCCACCCTGTTCTCTTGCCCACATGTCTGTCCTTGGCTTGCTGCATTGTTCCAGTGAAGCCCAACGCAAACTGGAGGAACAGCACCTCATCTTCCTACTAGGCACTTTACAGCCTTCCGGGCTGAATATTGAATTCAACAACTTTAGATCTTAAACTCTCCCTCCCCCCATCCCCACCCCGTTTCTCCCCCCTCCCTTTTTTTTTCAATAATTTATATAGATTCTTCTTTTCCCACCTATTTCCATTATTTTTAAATCTAAAACTAAAACTTTGTTAGTCTTTCCACCCCACCCCCACTAGAGCTGTACCTTGAGTGTCCTGTCTTCCATTCTTAATTAGCACTTTCCTTAGACAAATGTCACCACCTTCGACACCTCTTTGATCCTTTTGTCTGTGACATCTTTTGATTATCTGCTCCTATCACTGCTTGCTTATCTCCACAATCACCACACCCTCAACTTCTCTCTCCCCCCGCCCCCCCCACCTTAAACCAGCTTATATTTCACCTTTCTCCTAACTATGCTTCAGTTCTGCCGAAGGGTCATGAAGACTCGAAACGTTAACTGATTTCTTCTCCACCGGTGCTGCCAGACCTGCTGAGTTTTTCCAGGTAATTCTGTTTTAATTAAATACAAGTTCTCTTTCAACGCCATGTTGACTCTACTTCAACACATTATGATTTTCTAGGTATCCTTTTTTTATATTCATTCTTGGGATGTGGGCATCACTGACTAGGCCAGCATTTATTGCCCATCTCTAAATGCCCTTGTTTAGAGGGCATTTAAGAATCAACCACATTGCTGAGAGTCTGGAGCCACATGTAGGCCAGACCAAGGATGGCAGATAGCCTTCCCTAAAGGACATTTGTGAACTAGATGGGTTTTTACAACAGTTGGCAATGGTTTCATGGTCATCATTAGGCTTTTAATTCCAGATTTTTTAAAAACTAAATTCAAATTTGAACCTGGGTCCCCAGAGCATTACCCTGGGTCTCTAGATTACCAATTCAGTGACAGTACCACTACACCATCGCCTCCCCCCTCCTTTATAACCTCCTTGATAATGGATTCTAACAATTTCCCTGTGACAGATGTTAGGCCAACTGGTTTATAATCTCCTGGGGGAGAATTTTCTCCCCATTGGGTGGGCAGTTCGGGAGCGGGCGCGGGCGGGCACATAGCCGATCGTCGGCGGCGATTGGCTGCGCACCACCATTTTGCGTGGGCGGGCCAATTAAGGCCTGCCTAGCGTGATGCACACCCGGAAACGCTTAGCACTACCTGTGCGGGCGGGGGTAGGAGGGAGAGACGTGGCCTGTGCTAAGCGCAGGAATCCCCCTGAGGCACGGAGCTATCTCAGAGGGATTAATTTGATTTGGGAAACTTGAAAAAAAGAATTAACTAAATTATTCAGACATATCCCCTCATGTGGCAGTGTTACATGAGCTGTGACATGTCAATGAATTTCACTGAAAATTTTTATTACGTTTATAAACCCTTCATGAAACCTCATCCCACCTGTGGATGAGGCTCCATGAAAAATGCGAAGGCCGCCTGGGCTCTTTGCCTGCCCGCCAACCTTAAGGTTGGACAAGCAGCCCTATTAATTATTTCAATTAGTTTTTAAATGGCCTTAATAGGCCTTTGACAACTAGGCGGGCATGCAGCCGACTCCAGTGTGCGCCCGCTGAACTAAAGATTGGAATGACGCACGGTGACATCAGGACGCACACTTGACATCACCGTGCATCATTTTATGCATCAGTGAGCGGGGCCCGCCCTCGTATGCCAACCAGAAGATACAGGCCCTGCTTTTTGTCTCCCTCCTTTCTTGAATAAACATGTTACATTACTTACTTTCCAATCTGCTGGGACCCTTCCGGAATCTAAGGAATTTTGGAACATTAGGACCAGTGCCGTTCCCATCTCTGCAGCCACTTCTTTGAAGACCCTACGACGCAGGCCATCTGGTCCTGGGGCTTGTCAGGCTTTAGGTCAAATTGTTTTCCCAGCACCTTTTCCCTGGTGATGGTGATTGTATTAACTTCCTCCCTCCCCTTCACCTCAAGTATCTTTGGGAAGTCTTCTAAGACTTCTACAGTGAAGATAAACACAAAACATCTGTTCAACACCTCCACTATTTCCTTGTTTTCCATGATCAATTCCCCAGACTCACTCTCTAGAGGGCTAACATTATCTTTGGTTACTCTTCTTTTCTATTTAAATACTAATAGAAACTCATACTGTTTCTATGTTACTAGCTAGTTTTCTCTCATACCCTACTTTCTCCCTCTCGATTGTTTGCAGTCATTATTGTCTGGTTCTTAAAATCTGACCAATCTTCTGACCAACCACTAACTTTTGCAGATTGGTACTGGTTCTTTCAATTTGTTACAACTTCTTTATTTAGTCAAAGATGATACATCCTTCTCAAGAGTCTCTCTCACTGGGATAATTTTTTGCTGAGAGTTAATAAATTTCTCCTTAAAGATCCCCCACTGCATCTCAACTGTCCTACCTTTTAGCCTGGTTTCCCATTTCATTATAGCCAGCTCTGTCTTCATAACCTTATAATTACCTTCATTTAGGTTCAAAACACTAGTTTTAGACCCACACCTGCCCCCTTCAAACTGAACATGAAATTCTAACATGTTATGGTTACTGTCACCTTGAGGTTCTTTTACCATGAGGTTATTGATTAATCCTGCCTCACTGCACGTTACCAGGTCTAGAATAACCTGCTCCCTGATTTGCTCTAGAATGTACTGTTCTAAGGAATTGTCCTGCAAACACCCTGAATTCATTTCTCAGGCTACCTTTGCCAATCTGATTTACCCAATCTACATGTAGATTAAAGTCACTCATGATTATTGTAGTCTCTCTTTTATATACCCTGTTTAGTTTTTCCCTGTATACTCTCTCCTATAGTGTAATTACTGTCAGGGACCTATAATATACTATAAAGTGATGTCTTACCTTTCCTTTTTCTTATATCTACCCAATCTGATTTTACATCTCTTACGTTCTCTCTTTGCCAGTTTTATTTTCCTCTTCACTTCTCCTCTCAATCTTTTGCATTCGGTCTGCTTCTCACGTGTAGAATTCACCTGGCATGCATCACATACCCTCTTTTTTTTTGTTTCTTCATATTCTCCAACTCCATCATCATCCAAGGTGCCCTGGTGTTGGTTCCCCTACATTTCACACTTGTTGCAATGTACCTAGCCTGTACTTGAAAATTCTCCACTTAAGTCACACCTAATGTTCTCTTACTGTTTTTCCTGTCAACTGTTGGTTCCAATTCACCCTGGTGAGATCCCTCCTCAACCCACTGAAGTTAGTCCTCTTCCAATTTAGATTGGAATCCTTGCTCTTCTCCAGGGGTCAAACTTTTTTTTTGTTTGAGGACTCTTGAGATTTTCTCAAGGGCTGCTTTTTTTGATTTTCTGGGGCTTTTTTTATGGTTTTTGTGGGCTCCATTTTCATTCTCATGAACTTATTAGATGATGCAGTCACGCAGTAACATTACCTTCAGTATTTGTGTTGATATTTTTAATATTTAAATCTCTTAAATTGGAGTCTATAAATAAGGTGTTTTCGTTAATTTATTATGAATAAATCTCCCAGACTCCAGTTCCAAAATGAAAATTCTAACCGCTTGGCACAAGGTAACTTATTGGAGTCTCACATCTGCAGCCCCTTTAAACAATAATTGCAAGCAATTAGCACTCTCCAGCATTCTTTGGTTTTATTCTGCCAGTTTTAAGTCCCTGCCCCTTCAGTAATTCTGTGTAAAGTGAGTGTTGACAAACACATTAGGATACTGACTTCCAAAGGTCCAACTGTGCAACAAGGGAAATGTACACGTAACTTTGTAGCATAATTTTTTTTTAATTCATTCATGGGACGTGGGGTGTAACTGGCTAGGCCTGCATTTATTGCCCATCCCTAACTGCCCTTGTTCAGAGGGTATTTATGAGTCAACCACATTGCTGTGGGTCTGGAGTCACATGTAGGCCAGACCAGGTTAGAACAGCAGATTTCCTTCCCTAAAGGACATTATTGAACCAGATGGGTTTTTACGACAATCTGCAATGGTTTCATGGTCATCATCAGACTGTTAACCCCAGATTTTTGTTGGATTCAAATTTCACCATTTGCCATGGGATCCAAACCCGGGTCCCCAGAGGATTACCCTGGATCTCTGGAATACTAGTCCAGTGACAATACCACTATGCCACCACCTCCCCCTGAAGCTAACCATCAGATAATGAATGATTTAATTTACATAGACTTCACATTTCAATGATTTCCCCACCCCACCAAGTGAATTCATACATCTCCTCACACAATCATCTATGCTGAAACAGGAGCACCCTAGTTACATTAAAGACACACCACTTGACTGAGATAGTTAACTCATTCATTGGGTCAGCTCTTTGAGATAGAGTATCAAATTAGTCCCCACTGCCACCTACACTCCCCCCATGGCCCTTCTCTTGCCTGACTTTACCTGCAGGCAAAAAATTTCCCCTTTGAATATTTATACAATTCTTCATGCCTTGCTGCAAACAATTATAATTACTAATGATTTATTAAAATTAACTCCCATCACAGCAGGATGCTGAACTGAGGTTACGTTTACAATCAAAGTAAGTGACATACAAAAGAAAATGCAGGCAAAAATTCACCGGCATCATTGCAGCCAAACAGAAGCACCATCAATTTACCAGGCAGCCATAACTTCCTTGATTTCCTTAACTGATTTCCTTAATTCTGGGAGATCACATGACTTCTGCAGTTTTCCAGTAAAAGGATATGTTATTCATGTCTCTAGTTCATGTCGAAGAGGGGAAGGACCCTGGGCCACAGACACCATCATTGAGGGACTGGGCTGGTTTTGGGTGCTTTCCATTAATTGGTTTTAATTACCAGATTGTGCAGTGATATTACTTTAATTGATTGAAGTCCGGGCCTGTGAGCTGTGAAGTGTTAAGTTGAAGTCAGTGAGTGTTGTAATTATGATGATCTCTGGAATTGGATACCAACATCAATCTGGTGCACAGAAAAGAAAGCAAAGACAGGCAAGAGAAGACAAGGTGAAAAAATGAGCAGGAACACTTTCAAGCTGGCACCAAGAGGACTACTGAAGAAGAAAATGCAGATAATGTCAAGGCAATTTTAGATGAAAGTTTGCCATCTACTTCCAGTGCTTTAGAAATCAAAGATCAATATTGTGCAAATATGGAAAGGGATGAAACAAAGGTGGAAGAGATGGTATTAGTTGCAACCCCTCCCCCCCCACAGCTTCCTGAAAATGTTTCTGATCAACAGATTGAGGATTTTGTTCAGATTGGCCCTAAATCACAATCCAATCAAATCCCTTCAGACTGTAAAAGCCAATCATTTCCATTTTCACTTTTCCAAGTGAAAGGACCAAATGGTGAATTTAAGAAATGAGACTGGTTGGTTTTTAATCTTCAAAAGTGTGCATTGTTTTGCTTTTCTGGCCGGCTGTTTGCCGTACGGGCAATAACTCAGATATCCAATTTCTTCCCTAGAAACTTGTGGGTTTGCTAAAGTTCCTACATGGATAAAGCTTTCCAATCACCTTCCAGAAAATCAAAACAGTACATGTCATAAAAAGTGTTATCTTGAATGCTGCCAGTTGGGAATACACTTGGCAGACAAGTCTGGCATTGGTAATCAGTTAATGCAAAGCATAAATAAATAGAGTACTCCTCAAGAAAACCCTCAATGTCATTATTACAATGGGAGAGGGAGAACTTTCTTTTCAAGGTGAGTGAAACAGAATAGGTGATATTAATTATGGTAATTTTTTGGGGCTAATTCAACTTTTGTCTCATCATGATCCAGTTCTTCATGAAGATTAAAGGTTAAAGAAGCTCAGAAACAAGGAGGGTGTCTTTAGGCTCACTATTCTTCACAAAATTAATTTATTCATCTGTGCTAAGAAAGTCAAATCTTTCATCTTAAGTGAATGTGAAAATGCTAAATATTTTTCAATAATGGTTATTACCATGCCAAAAGTATGACACATGGAGCAAAATACACTTCCGATGAGTACAAAATTCAAGAGCAGTTTTATTCATTCATTGATGCCAATGGAAAGACTAGAGAGGAGATTTTGGCTGTGATACTAACATTTCTAACTGACAATGACATTCCGTTTGAAAATTGAAGAGGTCAGGGCTGCGACAATGTCAGTAACATGTCTATCATGGGCCAAATTCAACAAAAGGTTCCAGAAACCAGGTGAACCAGTAGATGCCTTTATCAACTGTATAGACTGGCTGAAGGTTGCGAATATGGTGCTCTCAAACAGAACGAATACTAGACTGCATGTAGTGAGTGTTACTGATGATACCCTATCAGCTCTACTGCAATACAAAGAAGACTTATCCTTGGAGAAAGCAATACAGTTGGTGAGACAAACAGAGGTCTGTTTACAATTGGGCCATTCTCAGAGATGAAGAAAAACCTTGGCTCAGAAAAATCCCAATGACAGTACAATTCATTAAACAAAATAATGTCAAAGACACTCCAGGGAAGACAACACCATATGGGACAAAAGTTCCAGATGCCATCAAGCCATGACAGCGCTGTGGTGCCAAAAAACCCCACAGGCACAATTGGTGTCCTGCAAGCACTGCTGAGTTCTTTCATTGTAAGAGGTTTGGATACTTTAAGAAGATTTGCAGAACTAAAACCTCTAAATATACTGAGGATCACGAGAGAATCTTCACACACAAGGCCATTAGTGAAATCGAGGAATCTCAACAAGAATCACCAAGGTGTTTTCTAGATGAGATAAAAGACTCCAGATACAAATATCTGCATTCTAGAATGTCTATCAATGGACACATCATTAATTTCAAATTGGATGCAGGAGCAAGTGAAACAGTCTTATCAGACAAAGAGCAGAGGTTATTAATCCATTGGCTGAGGACAACTGAAACCCAGTCACATGGTCCCAAGGGGGTCACAAATCATAGACATGTTGTAGGCAATGCTCCAATACAAGGGAAAAAAAGAGACCAGAAACATTATATGTTCTTTGCAATCAGGAATTATCTGTTCTGAGCTGCAACGGCTGTGTAAGCCTCAACCTCATCAAGACAGTGGAGGACATCAATCAACAGGCAATAATCGATGATACCAAATCAGAGCCCCTCAAACTGTCCAATTACACTAAAGATCTGGATTGGGGCTTCAGCACTGATTTTTTGACACTGTTCACAGAGGCTGATCATCCAGTCCTTTTTCAGGAAGATGTCCAGGAGGGAGAGAGTAAACTTCTCATCGAGGAGATAATGAACCAATTAGACCAACGAGTACCTGAGGGCAACCATGATCCTACTTCATTTTGTGAGTCAATAGAGAAGGTGGAAGACTAAGCTCAAGCAATAGAATACACTGGTACAATATCACATTCATTGATATTGGTGAACCCTTTGTAAGAACATCCACACCTATCCATCCACCAAAAGTGGAGTCAAGGATGCAAGCAGTCAAACTAGTCCAGAACTAGAGCTAGAACCAACCAGACAATGTCCATCTCTTCCATGTTGGAAGACACTGACCTCACTGCTACACTAGGGTCACTAGAATTTGAGGCAATGCAAGGGGTGTTGATCAAATGCCGTCCCTAAGCTTCCTATCCTGCCTGAACAATTATTTCCAGCGGCAGCAGTCCAGGATTACTCAAGAGTTCACGAACAAGAGGCTACAAGGAATCATCACTCCAGAATTAAAAAGAGACAAAACTGTCAAAAGGAACCAGGGTGAACTCAACAGACAAGAATAGGGAACATATCAAATACAAAGAAAGAGAAAAATCCACAAAATCCCAACATGAGAGAGAAACATTGAATCAAGAGAGGTATAACAGCAAGGAGAGGAAAAAAGAGGATCAAGTTTGGATCCATATAAGAAAGGAATAATTGTCCGGAGGGATAACAATCAACAGAAATCCTATTTAGAACATACTCTAGAAGGTACTCTAAGGAACAGGAGAAATCTTATCCTCATTCCTCAAAGAGAACCATCGATCATACATTTGGAAGAAGCAGATGTTGAGTCACAAACTGACAAAGAACCAGATACTGCAACTCTTACTGAAGGCCAACCAAAGCAAAGAATTCCATAGAGAGACTACTGATCTCCCAGGTCTGACAAGAACCCGATCAGGGAGAGCTGTGAAAGCTCCTGACAGACTGAATCTAAGAAGTCAGAGACTTGGAGGCAGAAGGGGTAGTATGTAAATATAAATGTAAAATAAATATGGATAAAGACTTGAGGGGAGATGTAGTATTAGGGTGTTCAGGGTTGAAAGGGTTAATGTGTAGGACTGGAGAAACAGTACCGCCCACATGATGATGTATGAGACACATTACAAAGAGTTGAGGGAGAAAAAGCTCATGACTTAGACCGAGTACCATCTAGTCATATATATCTGTAAACAGTTATGTTTATCCATTAAACAAGTCATAGTTCAGACATACCTATCACAGAATCACACAGTGCAGAAGAGGCCCTTCGGCCCATCGAGTCTGCACCGACACATGAGAGACACCTGACCTCCTACCTAACCCCATTTACCAGCACTTGGCCCATAGCCTTGAATGTTATGACGTGACCTATGTCTCAGCAATTGTTCCTTAGCCAGTCACAACCAACATACAACAGTTTCTAGGTGCCAGGTGATCCACCCCATTCTAATCCTTTTTAAATTTTCTGTAGTAGTTTGGTACAACTGTCTTGCGAGGCCATTTCAGAGGCAGTTAAGAGTCAACCACATCTTATGTGAGAGTCTGGAGCCACCTGTGGGACAGACAAGGTAAGGATTGCGAATTTCTGAAATCTCAGTTTCATGGTCACCATTACTGAAAATCGCTTTCAATTAATTAATTTAAATTCCACCTGCTGCCGTAGTGAGATTTGAACCTGTTTCCTCGGACCATTAGCTTGGGCCTCTGGATTACTAGTCCAGTAATATTACCACTACACCCTATGCCAGAGCTTCTATGTACAAATATTTCAAGCTCATTAATCCTGGCTTAATGCCAATCACTGTGGACACTGTTGTCCTTCCAGTTACTGAAAGCTGAAAGGATGTCACATTGTGAATTGTCAGACAGTTCTGGCAATCTGCCGACAAGCAAAGCACTTAAAATCCCTATCTGCTATTCAAACAGATCCAAAATGTTTCTAGTTTAACATGACTTAACCCTTTTATCAATTAAGCCTGACATTTATTTTTGGATGAGCTGTTGGCTCAGTGAGACAGTGCAAATCTTTCTGCCAGAGAGCAGTAGGACATCATAAGTTAGCAATCTCTACAGTACCAGTTCCAGAAGGTTCAGGGCATGATCAGGCACTTCCCACAGGGACAAGGATCACCCAACAGCCAGCTAGGAACCAGCAAGAGGGAGAGAATGAAATGTCCATTCAGTTCGCACACCCCGACTCCAGGCAGTTAGTCAGGTACACAGGAAAAGCAAGAAGCCATGTAGTCCCTCGAGCCTGTTCTGCCTTTCACGACAATCATGTGTGATCTGTCACCTCACTCCATACATCTGCTTTTGCCTCATATCCCTTAAAATCTTTTGTTAATAGAAATCTAGCAATCACAGGTTTAAAATTAACATTAATCTAGTATCATTTGATGTCTGCAGAAGAGTTTCAAACTTCTCCCACCCCCTTTGTGTGTAGGAACGTTTCCTAATTTCACTCCTGAACGGTCTAAACTTTTAAACTGTGCCTCCAGTGCTTAGGCTCGCTAAGTAGGAATCGTTTCTCTCAATCTACTCTATTTGTTCCCCTTAATGTCTTAAAAACTTTGATCAAATCACCCCTAACTTCCTAAATTCCAGGGAATAAAACCTTAAATTATGTAATCTCTCCTCATTTTTGAACTCTGAGTCTAGATATCATTCTAGTAAATCTATGCTGCACTCTCTGAAGGCCAATGTATCCTTCCCGATGTGTGGTGCCCAGAACTGCTCACAGTGCTCAGGTGTGGTTTAACCAGGGCTTTGTATAGCTAAAGCATGACTTCCACCCCCTTGTGTTCTACTCCCTTACATATAAAGTCGATTAGACATTTTATTATTTTCTGTACCTGTTCATGATATATTAATGATTTATATATCCGGGCCCTCAAGTCTCAACATCCACTGTTTCTAGCTTTTTACCATTTAGAAGATACCCTGTGCTAACCTCACATTACCTGTAATGCAATCCATTTGTCACAGTTTTACTCATTCACTTAATCTATCAATACCTCTTGGTAACTTTATGGTTCTTTCTACACCTCTTACAATGCCACCTATCTTTACATCATCAGCAGACTTGGATATCTGGCCTTTTATCCCAAAGTCATTAAGTCATTGATAATACAGTGAAGCCCCAACACAGAACATTGTGGGGTACAACTAGTCACATCTTGCCAATTAAAGTATCTGCCCATTATCCCCACTCTCTGTCTTCTGCTACTCAGCTAATTTCCTAACAGATCAATAGTTTGCCTTCAATTCCATGGGTTTCAACTTTAACTAACAGTCTCTTATGAAGGGGTTTATCAAATGCCTTTTTGAAGTCCATATAAATAACATACATTAACATTATTGAATGTTTTGAAGAGGTGACTGATGTAGTGGAAAATATCAACACATCCTGCCCCATATGCCCAAAGACCTTTGGATCAAGAATCATCTTGTTCAGACGCATGGCAGAAAACTCGCAACCTTGAGTAGAAGTCATCCTTGAATCAGAGTTCAGCTGGCAACAATGATAATCCTGGATATAGGATACAGTTATTAGAAGAAAGGTACTGAAATAATCATGGGAGATTTTATTCTTCATTTAAAACAAATCAAATTGGCAAAGGTAGCCTGGAGGATGAGTCCATAGACAGTATTCAAGACAGTTTCTGAGAACAATACATTCTAGAACCTACCAAAGAATAGAACAATCAGACCTGGTAATAAGTAATGAAGCAGGATTAATTAATGACCTCAAAGTAAGGGATCCTCTAGGCAAGAGTAATCATATTGTGATAGAATTTTACATTTGATTTAAGGGTGAGAAATGTAATCTAAAACTAGTGCTTTAAACTTAAATGAAGGCAATTAGAAGAGTATGAAGACAGAGTTGGCTACACTAGACTGGGAAAATAGGCTAAAAGGTAAGATTGTAGAGAAACAGTAGAAGGCATTTAAGACAATTCATAATTCTCAACAAAGATACATTCCATTGAGAAAGAATGGCTTTATATGAAGGATGCACCATCCATGTCTAACTAAGGAGATTAGGGATGGCATCATCTTGAAAGAAAAGTTATAAAATTGCTATGAAGATTAGTGCTGGCCAGAAGATTGGGAATTCTTTTAGAAACCAGCAAACAATGACTAAAAAAAAGAGAAATCAGAGTACGAGAGAAAACTAGAAAGAAATATAAAAACAGACAGTAAAAGTTTCTACATGTATATAAAAAGGGAAATAAAATAGCTGAAGCAAACATTTGTCCCTTAGAGGATGAGACTGTGCTATTACTAATGGGAAACAAAGAAATGACAGAGACTTTGAACAAGTATTTTATCTTCAAAGTAGAAGATACAAAAAACATCAAGAATAGTAGAAAAACAAGAAGCAAAAGGGAGGGAAGAACTTAAAACAATCATGATCACTGGAAAAGTAGCACTGGGAAAACTTGTGGAACTAAGGGCTGACTAGTCCCTTGGATCTGATGGCCTACATCAGGTGGCGGCAGAGATAGTGGATGCATTGGTGGTAATCTTCGAAAAATCCCTAGATTCCGGATTTGGAAAGGTGCCAGCAGATTGGAAAACAATAAACGGGGTAACACTTCTATTCAAGAACTGAGAGACACAAAGCAGGAAACTATAGGCCAGTTAGTGTAACATTTGTCATTGGGAAAATGCCAGACTAGTAGCAGGATATTTGGAAAATCATACTATGATCAGGTAGACTCAACATGGTTTTGTGAAAGGGGAATTTTGTTGACAAATTTATTAGAGTTCTTTGAGGATATAATAAGCTGAGTAGGTAAAGGGGAACTAGTAGATTTAGTGTATGGGATTTCCAAAAAAAAATTACTAAGGTGCTGCATAACAAACTATGACAAAAAAGGAGGTTGTGGTTTTATGGGT